>NC_143018.1:74468462-74790129 GCF_055824585.1 Amblyomma mixtum
CTGTAAACAAGTCTTCGTGTTTTGAGCGCAAGGAGGGCATTGGTCTTTTGAGCAATATTCAAAACCACGACGCCCGCACAAAAGCTGTGGTGGGCTCTGCTTACCTGAAAGTCCTGGTATACCTGCGGGAACGACATGGTTCACTTCAGAAAAGGTTCGCACGAAAACCGGCGAAAAAGAGAGTTAACGATCAAATTCCCACATCGATGCCGTAGACTCTGGGATGGTGATATAGGAATTGAAAGAGAAGAGAAAAATAGTTAAATGCACTGCATTTTGATCCCCGTGATGCTGTAGATGCCGTAGATTCAATAAACACCAGTATGCAGATGGTCGGCGTGGCCTGCATAATTAAACGTCAGAAGATTTTTCCAAAGCTTGCAGGTTTTTATTTAAAACTGTGAGAAGTCTACGTCGGTGTGGTATGCGCAGGCAGATTGTAGAACAAAACGAAGATTACGAACCCATTATGTATGAATAAGTACACAAGTAGCTAAAGTTAACTAGTCATCTTTTTTTTGACATTTGAGGGGCAAAGGTGGTAATCCAAAATTCATTGGTTAGGTTTGATTTTATGGGGTCTAATGTCCCAATGCGCCTTAGGCTATGATGGATGCCGTAGTGGAGGTCTGCGGATAATTTCGACCATCTGGGGTTAACTTCCACTGACATAGTCTTTCGCCGCCGTTTAAATGCGGTCTTCTTGGTAGGTATCGAACTCGCGTATTTCGGGTCAGCAGCTGAACAACGTAACCACTGAGCCACCGCGGCGGCTCGCAGATATCTATACAGTCGAGCCCACTTTTAACGAACCTGAGGGTAGCGTGGATTGCGTTCGTCGCATCCGAGGTTCCTAGTAAGCCGACTTTTCATTTTTGTCCAGAATTCCGAACTCCGACGAAACAAACTTTTATTGCTCAGAAACGTTCATTATGGGCGTCGGCTTCTTCGCTGTAGACCATAGCGCGGCGCTTTACAAGCTCCGCAGAGTGGGCACACATATGTTTCCGCGAGAGGCCAAGCAATAAGCTGCTTGAAGAACACGATTTTACTAATCAGGGTTAAAGCGTTCTTGGCAACCGGTGACAGCTTGGCATCCTCCTCAGCAGATTCTTGCCAGTCGGGGAGCGCTCGCACTTCGCGTACAATGGCTTCGTCAGAGCACTGCTTTGGAAGGTCTTTGTCGTGATCCGCACCTCTCGAAGTAATCCCAAGGCGAAGTCATGCCCGGGCATCTGTGCACTCGCATCAAATCACGTGCATTTTCAACAGCGTCTTATGTCGTATTTTGGCCCATGAACTGTGCTTCAGGGAAGCAATTTCATATTCACTCCGCCGTAACCCGCATCCACATGGCCTCATTCATTTCCACAGCGGCGAACAAGGGTATCTGAACCGGAACATTGCCACCTTCAGTGTCATTTGGTATGAGCATTCGTGGCATACAGCGCGTATGCTGCGACACTTGAGAGCGGGAATGACGCCCATGTCCGGTGGCCGAATCTTGCTCTTTTAAATCAGTGGCGAGTAGAGCATTGGCACCAAATTCAGACAAGACAACACTTGTGCGTCGCAAATTTTTCAAGAACGGGCAGAAGCCCCTATATTTTTCGCCATGTCATGGATGTGCTCACTAGCCACTCGATGAGATAATTGTGCATCGCCCTTATGAAACTCATGCTTGCTTTCGCGATCCAAGAATTTGAACAAAATGTGAGCCATTACGCAGGACTTCAAAATTCGGTTTGAAGCGTACGAAAGCGCTCGCCCGAAATTATCAATTATGAGGGCTTTCCGATGACGATAGGTAGCCGCCTTCACCGTTAACGCAAAAGTTTGCGGTGCCTTCCACGAGCGCAGGTGTTTCCTTTCAAGGTATTTTTTTTTTGACGGGAGAGTTCGGTAAAACTCACAGTTCAACGTCAATGTGTCGCATTTCCTACTGAATTTTTTCGTCTCCGCATTCACTCTGAGGGCGGTTGTCGCGAGGGGTCGGAGGCGCTCCTTAAAATCCGTGCTTACCAGATTAGCAGATTTTCGACTGCGTTGCAGAACTTGCTGCGCCCCTCCGTTCGTTCTTAATTAGTCACGCTGTGAAGGTTTTTGTATCTGAAATGCAGTCCCAATTACCCTTCTGCAAATTTAGACAGTAGCGCTACACCCCGTTCGCAAAAACCGAACGTTCGTTATAACGCACTCGTTATAGGCGGGCTTGACTTTATATCTACCGGTATAAAGTTTTCTCAGTTGCTACGTATACAATGCGCGTAAGGTAGGCGTGAACGAACAGAGATGCCTGCATGGGGCGAAAGTGCCGGCGGGCGCCGTTAGGTGGCGCAGACCGTGTATTTGCCACACTTTCCAAAGTACCGCAATATTGAGCTCAGAGCTCTGCTAAAAGCTTGGCGGCCACGATAGCAACAAGCTCGCTTTGCGGTCACCGAACAACACAATGGCCGCTTCTCTCAGCCGCGCTAAATTTAAAGATGAGAAAGCACTTTCAGGTAAAACGCGAAACGCAATGGGTACACTCTCGCGTTACCAAGAACCATCAGCGCGTAAATGTGGAAATTCGAGATTAATGTAGTCGTTCTTTGGATCACAAAGTTAAAAAGCCCCGTACCAAGGTTATGAACCAAAAAACATTACAATACTTCACGGAATATATTCCATGCACTAATATTTGCGCATCTTCATTGTGGTGTCTACTCCGCGCCCTAGAATTCGACCAGCAAAAGCTAAAAATTTACAACGAGTTTGCATCGCTCGAAATGGCTTGCGGAGTGACAGCTGATGCATCACTTCTTTAGACTAAAGAATGCACATTTCAGGAACTTTCTACTTGTATTCCCGCATCGGACTTCTCGAGAATATTCTGTGCAGAAATTGTGATGAAGGCTCTCTGGATATAGTCATAAGCATGCTGCTAGTATGGTGGAGGTATGAAAGCGTGCGGCTTTCCGCTTCACCCGCCCCCCACCCAAAAAAAAAACAGAAAAAAAAACAACCGAGCGATGTGTAAGAGAACAAGTTTACTCACATAAGTTCTCCCCACAGTTGCGTCGTCGGCGTCCCAGCCCTACTAAGTAGTCTAAGGTAAAGTGGGCGCTGCCGAGCGAGGTGGACTAGCTTGGGTTGCCTGCCTGTGGTGTGTAGACCAGTCGCAAGGGCGAAAAGTTGCACCTTTTGACTGCTGCACCCCGTAGGTTTTCCTATGAGCATGCTCACACTGTTCTGATTATTTGAGCGGTATCAAACCAAGGCAAAGCAAAAATAAGCAACACTGCAGGACGCATGCTAGGCGACCCTTAGTTCTGCAATGTCAATTCGTTTTGCAATGTTACTCCTTCATAAAACCGAGCAAAAAACAACGGGATCTCGAGCAGGTACACTGAAGCTACAGTAAGTTCGACGAAACCATTCATTTCATGTATCTTGGAATATATTTCCCTAAAACATAGCTATAAAAAAGGACGCAGCATGGTTGCAATGCGAAAAAGAATAGTCTGACTCACACAGGGTCTCCCTAGAGCTGGGTCATCGGCGTTTTAGTCCTGCTTGAACGTTCACTGGAACACGGACACTATACAGCGGGCTAAAACTGGGTGACTAAGCAGCCAGTGACGATGCTGGACACCTTCACAAGTGTTATAAACTTTTCTGTTTCTCTGTTACGCCCCGTACTACTTTTCTGAACACCACGCCCCCGCTCTCTCATGCTTTTTTATGTGACGCCACCACGTGCCAACTACGAGGAACACGACTGCGTGGTGCATTTTTATTTATTTTTTTTGTATTGAATACTGTTGGTTTCCCATTGGTGGCCGAGGTAGGACTGGGTGCGAGATGTGTAAAAATGCTTGGTCCATCACAGACAACAATAAAGAAGAAAAGACAGTATCTGAGCATACTGTCAAGATTCTGCGCAAAAAACGAGCTCGTAAAGTACACAAAAAGAGCTCGTATTTTTATGTAAGCGCCGAAAGCACCGCAAACCTATACTCGAAGAGCCAAACGAAGTAAAGAAACTGACTGGCTTGATCTGACTGCAGATAAAAATACTTCGGGTAATGGTAAGGTGGCCATGTTGCAAGGTAAGTTGTTGAAGCCGGCTATGGTTCATACAATATATGACAGCTTGTTTGAGTTGGTTGTGCACTGAGGCGTTAGTGTTGCTTATGACATGTTTGTTCACCGCCTGTCGCGATCTGTTGTACTGCATGTAAGCCTGGAATTATATTTTTGTATGATAATTAATGACTGTAAACCACATAATCGAGCGATGCATTTGTCGACTAAATTCCGAGGTGGGCAAACCGGAGAAACTGAGTCTGGTAAACAGTTATAGCCACCAGAAATCACACAGGAGAACTCAGATCATACAGCTACTGAGATGAACCGCAATTCCATATCTATAAGGGCTAAGGAGGGGGTGGTGACACAACTCTCTTTAAGACGCGCGATTTTTACGGCTTCAGTGATTTCTCGCGTAGTTTTTTCATCCCACCTGCGCAACACGCTCGTGTTTCCCAGCTCAGGAGCGCATTTACAATCTCGGCAGTGAATGCCCATCCAGCCTGAGATTCGTTGCGTCACATTGTATTTGTGCTCGGACAATCTCTTATTTAGGCACCTGCTGGTTTGGCCTACGTATACATGAGCGCAAGTCAAGTTGATAGAATACAGGACGCCATGAGCACAGGAAACGAACCGGTCGCAATGTTTTATGCTGCATCCTGTGTGCTTACGAGCCATTTGATTAACGCGCTTGCAGAAGCTTGACAAGCGATCCGGAGCTGAAAATAAAACATCTATTCCTACTCTTTTTCCTATCTTTCTTAAGTTTTGTGAAATTTCGTGTGCGTAGGGAACGACTGCGATATTATCCTTATCTCATGTTCTTTTTTCTTCTTTGGCTCTCAAAAAGGCCTCAGCCACTGAGGATAAGAGTGTCAGCGGGTAACTAGCCTGCAGTAATCGGCGCTGCTGGGCTAAAAAGCTATCTTCCAGTTTCTGGTTTCAGGTTTTTTTAATGCATTGTTAACGCATCAATTGATGATGCTGGGCTTAACAAGCTTCGAGAGCTGTGAACCAAAAGAGAGAAGATGTTTTGTTGGCCCGAGGCACAAAGCGCCAGCAGACGTGATTGGGGTTAAAATATATTCCTAGTTCTAATAAACCGTGTGAAGCTGTTTTTTGGTAGTTCTTGAGCGACAATCAAGGGGCTCAGAATGCTTGAAAAATTACTAAGAACTTTGGGAGCTTTAAAAAGGAGGACGTTCTGCTGGGATTGTAATATCACAAAGTAATCATCCTGGAATCTAAAGATTTTTTTCACATTGCTGCCCTGAAGGGACCTGTGTAGCGCTCTTTCTTGCATGGCTAAGTAAAGATCACTGAGGATAGGCGCAATTTATGAACAGATACAAATGCCATTGTTTTTAATGAAAAACAAACCGTTCCATTCTTCGGATGTCGATCTTAAGTGCTACACAGTAGCTCAAGGAAGCGGGCAGTTGAGATGCAACTCGAATTCTGAAATTTTACAGCTCCATGCTGGTCTATCCCGTTCATGATGCAACTGATCATGACGTCATGAGAGATGACATAATATAAGTCCTTTATGTCAATAGAAAATCCTGTCAATGTTATTCCGGAGTCATCTTTTAGAAAATCAGCCACATGACCTACATTTTTTTCCAAAAATGGGTTGTCAACTGTTAGTAGCTTAAGTTGTTTTTGTAAAAATGAAGCAACAAACTTCTGCAACAGAAATCCTGCAACCACAAACTGTAAGATAGCGTTTTAGCCCATACGCTCCGATTACTACAGGCTGCTTACCCGGTGGGATTCTTTTCTTAATTGGCTGAGGCCTTGTTTAGAGAAAAAGAATAAAAAAAAGAATGAGAGATGAGGATAAGGTCGCTGTCATTCCCGACACACACGGGGCTTTACACAACTTAAGAGAGATACGAAAAAGAGTAGGAATAGATGTTTTATTTTCAGCTCCGGATCGCTTGTCAAGCCTCTGCAAGCGCGTTAATCAAATGTGTCGTAAGCACACAGGATGCACCATAAATCATCGCGACAGGTTCGTTTCCTGTGCTCAGGGCGTCCTGTATACTATCGACTTGTCTCGCGGCCATGCATACGTGGGCCAAACCAGCAGATGCCTTAAGAGATTGTCCAAGCACAAGTGCAATGTACCCCAACAAATCTCAGGCGATCTCGGCACTCACTGCCAAGATTGTAAATGCGCTCCTGAGCTCGGCAACACAACTGTGCTGCGCAGGTGCGATGACAAAACGATACGAGAAATCCCTAAAGCCGTAAAAATCGCGCATCTTAAAGAGTTGTGTCAGCAGACTCAAAACACCCTCCATATCCTTTAAAGATAAAGAATTGCGCTTCTTATCGGTAGCTGGATGATCTGAGTTCTGTGTTATTTCTGGTGGCGATGACTGTTTCTCAGACTCGGTTGCTCTTCTTATTTTCTTGATGCTGCTGTATATTTTTACCGAAGTGTCTGAAAAACTAAACCTTCAGTTGTAGGTCAGCGCTATATGCGTCTCGCCTCCTTTCTTGTCCCTTAGTAGCTCGCTGTTCTGCCTTGTTATGAACCAACTAGCCCGCGATGTGTCATTCAAGCTTATAAGGTATCGTAAAGTGCGCAATAAAAAGTGAACTAAAACAATTTCTCTGTATTTCGCTCTAACAGACAATGCAGTCGTTGGAAAAAGCATAGAACTAGAACACTGCCGTAGTGGCAGGCTTCCGAGTACTTTGGATCATATGGAAATTTTTAACGCAAACTGACATCGCGCAGCGGACGGATTCTTTTCAGCTTCGACCCCAAGTAAACATTCCCTCCAAATCCGAGATTAGACCAGCATCCTCGGGCCCACCACCCGAGCGCCCTATTCACTCAGCCATTTTGGATGACGGAAGGGATCCTGGTACCACCGCAGGTGTGGCAAGAAAGGTATTTTGACGCTCTCACAAACGAGTCAGCGCAATGACCAACGGCTGTTCCAAGTATTTTTCCATCAAAATGTGGCGCAAATAGATGTCATCTTGGTGGTGGCGGAGTGATGTATATTTGCTTCGTAGCGCTTTACAAACCTATTAACCCTAGCTATATCAGGCACGCATAACGAATAGGTTTCGACTTCCTTTTTTAAACCACACATATCCCTCCCTCCCCCCACCCCTAAAGGCGCTCGTCTACTCAGCTAGAGTACCCGGGTTCCAACCGCACCGCGCCTGCCGCATTCCGATGCAGGCGAGGCCTGTGTGCTGTGCGGTGTCAGTGCACGTTAAAAATCCCCATGGGGTCGAAATTATTCCAGAGCCGTCCACTTCGGCACCTCTTGCTTCCTTTCTTCTTTAACCCTTCCCTTACAGCGCGGTTCAGGTGTCCACCGAAATATCGAGACGGTTACTGCGTCATTTCCTTTTCTGAAACCAACTAATTAAAACCGTTTCTTGGATTCTTCATCGTAGTCGTCTGTGACGGCGTTGCCATACCACACCAAATGACAACCATGGCAGATAGTATAAGAGCGAAACGTCACCTGCCACGGCGAAAGCGGAGGCACAGACCACCCGAAGGTGGCTGCCACGGGAAGATCCCGGAGGGCGGCTAGCAGCGCAACACGCCACCTTCCAAGGATGGCAGGTGGCGTGTGAAGAGGTGCGTTGAAATTTCGCATTTACCGACTATCGTAGTCGCCCGTCGATTTTTGTGGTTTTATTCATTTAGCTTTAACGGGGAATCATTTGTAGCCTTTCTACTGGCCCACCACAGCACCTGGCGTAAAGAAGCGCATGCATGGTGTAATGATGCGAGTCTGAGAACTGTGCTTCTTATGCAACCAAGTTCAAGCAGTCTGACGATTTTCTTGTAACAGAATCTTGAGACGGGGAGTGAATTTTCATTTTTCAATGTCGAAGCGCAAATGAGCAGCTTAGATACAACGGCAAACACCATAGGAAGCAGTCAACACAAGAGCCTCCTGGCGAACTGGCGTGGTAATTTTATTGCAACATACAAAATGTCCGCACGGCGACTTTTTCATTTTCACTGTAAGCAGGTATTTGGAAGGAAGCTCTGCGTAGCGAAATTGATTTCGAATGAAGTTGTCATGAATGATTTACACCAAGTGACGCTATATTACGAAAGGAGCATGCACTGAGTGGCCAAGCCGGTTATAGTCCACAGTTTATCTTTGCGTCATCAATATGTGGCTCATCGGGAACGAAACGCGAGGTCAGCATTCACCAGCTGGAGGGGTCGTAAAACTACCAGATGACGTCACCGTGGTATACACAGAAAAATAACATTTATACCGAAAGAGCAACGCATTGAACCAAGGAATTTCAGATTGCGAGGCGAGCATACAACCACAAGCCATAAAACCACGTTGCTGCTTGGGGAACAAAGGTAAACGTAAGATATGCGTTGCCTTACGGGTTTATGCTGATGAGTGGTCGTGTCATTACAAAGGAAGAAAAAATCATCCCAACATAAATGAAATTGAAGACAGATTTAAATGCACAACCGATGCTTTCGCATTCATAGCACAAAAGTAGGCTTACGTGCGCTCGCAATTTTTGCGACATAAATCCGTCAGTATACACTCTGACTTTCAGACAAAAATTGAAGCAGTGATGCTGTGTCGAGTTCTAAAATGTCACTTATCAGCAAGATAATGCAGCAGCTCGCAAAGCTGAACAAAGAATAAAACCTGCGAAATCGTGTGTATCTCCCTGCATTAGTAACGAAGTGATTAATACTGGATGTCCGTCAGATTTTAAGAACATTACATCTCGCATGACGGCTAATTGTGGACGCTTAATTATGTGGTAAGGCGCACGAGATTGTATGCCAGTTGCAGGAGCATATTCATGATATCGGCATGTCTATCTTAAGATTTCACTGCCTGTCTCCGGACAGGTGCTCTCTGAGGCTCTCCTTATCTAAACACGTGAATGAGCACCGGGTACAGCGATAGCCCTCAGCGATAATGTGCGTCAGCATATGACGCTTTAAAACCCCTCGCACTGACGCTGCATAAGCGCATATATCAAACTAGAAGGGTCTTTTCCCAGTGTGAATTTGCTTGTGCCGATTTAATTTTGAAGAGTCTGCACATGTGAAAGGGCACAAATCGCACTTGTACGGTCTTTCGCCGGTGTGCATACGCTTATGTATGTTTCGCGAGGCTGCTGGAGCTTGCAGCTGCAAAAGAGCACATGTCGCAATTGAAGGGTTTGTCGCCAGTATGCTTTCGCTTGTGCACAGCTAAAGTGGAAGAATGCGCAGTTGAAAAAGCGCACAGGTCGCACTTGTATGGTTTTTCGCCAGTGTGCCTACGCTTATGTGTAGCCAGGGTGCTAGAGCTTGCAGTTGCAACAGAGCACATGTCGCAATTGAAGGGTTTCTCGCCAGTGTGCTTTCGCTTGTGCCCAGCTAAAGAGGAAGAATGCGCAGTTGAAAAAGCGCACAGGTCGCACTTGTACGGTTTTTCGCCGGTGTGCATACGCTTATGTTTAGCGAGGTTCCTGGAATTTGCAGCTGCAAAAGAGCAAGTGTCGCAGTTGAAGGGTTTGTCACCAGTATGCTTCCGTTTGTGCACAGCTAAAGTGAATGACTGCGCAGTGGAAAAAGCGCACAGGTCGCACTTCAACGGTTTTTCGCTAGTGTGCGTACCCTTGTGACGAGTTAAGCTTGAAGAGTCTGCAGTTTTAAAAGGGCAGATGTCACAGTTTAACTGTTTCTCACCAGTGTGCATAGTAATGTGCGGATTGAAGCATCCAAACTCTGCAGCTGCAAAAACACACGTGTTGTGATTGAAGAGGCTTTCGCCAGTGTGCATAGTATTGTGTGGACTGACACATCCGGACTCTGCAGGTGTAAATGTACAAGTGTCGTGATTGAACGCGCTTTCGCCAGTTAGCGCACTAAAATGTCGAGTGATATTTCTCCACTCCGCAGCTGTAGAAGGACACATGTCGCGATTGAAGCTGCTTTCGCCACTGTGCGCACTATAATGTGGAGTCACAGTTCCCGAGTCTTCAGCTGTAGAACGCCACGTGCCGCGATTGTAGCTGCTCTCGCCACTGTGCGCACTATAATGGGGAGTGACAGTTCCCGAGTCTGCAGCTGTAGAAGGCCACGTGCCGCGATTATAGCTGCTCTCGCCACTGTAGGTAGTATAATTTGGAGTGACAGTTCCAGAGTTCACAGCTGTAGAAGGACACGTGGTGCGATTGAAGCTGCTCTCACCACTGTGTGTAGTATAATGTGGATTGACAGTTCCCGAGTCTGCAGCTGTAGAAGGATACGTGTAGCTAATGAAGCTGCTTTCGCCACTGTGCGCAGTATAATGTGGAGTGACAGTTCCCGAGTCTGCAGCTGTAGAAGGCCACGTGCCGCGATTGTAGCTGCTCTCGCCACTCTGCGTACTATAATGTGGAGTAACATTTCTCGGGTCTGCAGCTCTAGAAGGAAACGTGTCGCGGTTGAAGGAGCTTTCGCCGGTGTGCGTCGGCGTGCGCCGAGTTAGTGTTGTAGAGTCTTCAGTTCCAGAAGGGCACATCGGAATCTGATGCGGTCGTCCTCGTGTGGGGCACCGCACATCTCCCTTACCATGGAATTTCGCTAACTCCGCTGGGTCGTCAGAGCTTCTAAAAGGCTCTCCTCCTCTCTCAAGGTATATGTGTCGCGTAACATCGGCAAGGTTCGATGAACCGTGGGTGAAGGAGGGGCAGCTGAACACATTTCCTTTCCTTGCAGGTGTCTGCTGCCCGAATGAATTCTGTTCCATGAGCGAATGCGGCGCTAGGGGTCTGTTCTGGCAGTGTTCACCTCCCTCCTGGGATGGTCGTTGTCCTCCAATGAGCCCCGAACACAACCTCCGCCGTGGCAGTCAGGAAAGCACACCGCTCCTGCGAAAAGAGTTAACGGAATGTGTGTCGTTAGGAAAATTTAGTTTTTTTTCGGCTTACTCACTCCGCAATATTTTATTTCATTGGTTGAAGCATGTCAGTTGCTTTCTGGAAACAGAAATAATTCTGGATAATATTGATGTTAAAAAAATCTCTGCCTCTCCCGTAACCGAGAGTAGAGTAAGCATGAAATGTTTACGGGCCTAATGTCATCTCGGTGGACACCCGAACCGCACCGTACAGGAAGGGAGGAACGCCACCACCCGTTCAGCGCGATGCCTTGCCATTTGAACGCAAGGTTTTTTGAGGAAAGGAAATGGCGCAGTAATTCTCTGCCATCTCGGTGGACACCCGAACCGCACCGTAAAGGAAGGGAGGAACGCCACCACCCGTTCGGCGCGATGCCTTGCCCTTTGAACGCAGCGCTTCTCCCCCGGATCACGTACGACAACGAAGTGCAACATGGCATTTATGTGCTTTTTGCACGCGTTATTAGAAATCGGAAATTATAATTCCGTGCATTATCTAACCCACAGCTCCACTGATATCTTGATAAACATTGAGAAGGCACTGGCAGAGTTATTTTTTGTCTCGTTTGGAGACCAACCGGCGCTTGCATGCCGGTCGCATAGGAGGGCTTAGAGAGTCTCGTTAAATCTCGTTAAGTCTCGTACGGTGCCCGGATGTTCTCGTTTTAGTGCCCGGATAACTGGAATTCAGTGCCCGGATGAGTGGATTTCAGTGCCCGGATGAGTGGATTTCAGTGCCCGGATGTTGACTCTCGGTCTCGGCGTGACGTCACCACACTGCCGACAACGGGAGCTAAAAGCATTTCATGCTTAATAACACAAAGACTATGCGCGTCTTTGTGTTATTGCTTGAGATGTCGTTGATGTAGCGTAAAGGAAACACGCTACATCAACGACATCTCAAGCAATAAGGAGTGAATTCAAGGAATATTTCAACATAATGCCCGTAGTGTATCTACCGCCGTATGTGGATCTACAGGGCTTCTTGGAGCGTTTTATGGCAGCTCAAGGAAGCCAGATTTTTGTTTGCGTCGGAGGATAATTTTCGCAAAGATTGGTGCGCAGATAACACTCAGGAGGCGAAGATTTTCAGCCAACGCACCAAATAACTACTCAAGTATGTGAATTCAGCTGTTTTCCCTGCGTTGTTTTGGCAGGGCCGAATATAAAGGTTGTAAGAGGAGCTGCTCGAGTTCGCCCACCTCTTCAGTACATGGCAGCAGACAGCAGTGCAAAAATATAAGTACTCTGATGAAAAACACACAGAGATCAAAACAAGTCAGTCTGCCCTACAGTCTGAAGTAGCAAACGAAAATGCAGAAAAACAAAATGGGCACACATGTGCGCAAGAACAAAGGGAAGAAGAAAAAAAAGTTCAAATACAGTTAGAGGAGTGCGATCGGTTTAAAAGTGAGTAGCGTGAAATTTCAGCAATATTCACAGCAACTCATTATTAGGAACTGTATTCCTTGTTTTATATTTTCCTTGTCATATTCTTCTGTATTTATTAACACTACTCTAGATTTTCAAATTTACTGTTTGTACCTTTGTTCTTTTTATTTTTGTGTACTTAGTTTTGTTTTCGAACTGGTTTGCAGAGATTTATGTATATTTTTTAACAATAACATAGTTTTGTACAGTGTGTATGCCCCGGCATCCGCCACTCCACTCTAATGTACCTTTGAACCCTGGCGGTAAAATAAATAAATATTAAATACATTAATCATCAGCGTTCAGTGTGTTCAAAAATACGTGGCAATGTGTTTTAATATTCGTTTTTAATAGAAGGTCTAGTGAGTGCTCCAGGTGTTTGGTATTAATGCGAAAGCATTTTTTGTGTTACGAGTGGGGCGTACAGGACCTCTCGGCAGAGCATGTCATCAGAGCGCGTCCGCGCGAATTGTCAGCAATCAATTATAGGGGTAATTAATAGAATGGTTTAATTGAGTAGTTTTGTATATAGCAAGTATAACTAACTCACCAAAATGGTTTATCAAATGGGTAACTAGTTGATTGAAGTCATTTACTAGCTGAATTAGTCAATCATTACAAAAATTGTTGGGTAAAATTATTGAACGGACGTATTAATATTTGTAGAATTAATTATTGCTTGCTTTGGTCTATGGGGGTTTAACGTCTCGAGGCGACTAAGGCTTTGAGAGGTTCTTTAACCACCTCAGGTTCTTTAAAGGTGCACTGACATCGCACAGTACACGACCCTCTAGAATTTCGCCTCCATCGAAATCCGATCGCTACGGCCGGGATCGAACCCGCGCCTTACGGATCAGCAACCGGGCGTCATAACCACTGAGCCACCGCGGCAGCTTTAGGCATGGAATTAATTAAACAATGAATTCAGTTACATCCAATAAAATCGCTATTACCATTAGTGAACTGGATTATTAAATATTTGAAGTAATTATTTAATTTGTTCCAAATTTTGAAATACTTCAGACATAGATCGTTAATGAATGAAATTGAATAATTACTTAATTACTGAATAATCAGTACTTTGGCGTGCTAACTATACGCTCTATGAACGAGCCCCACGCCTTCAGATGTGGTAGAGCCGATTGGCAGCAGTAAGAGAAATCCTTTCCCATCACTGCTGCTAAGAAGTTTTAGAAGCACCTCTGGAATTATTTCCAACTAGGCCAGTTCTTTAAGCGTCAAGCAGTCGTAAGTGTTAAAAGCCAGGTATTCTGACTACGCATAATATGCCAATAGAAAAGCTTGGCTGTGTGGGCGAAAAATGTGCTTTCGTATTGCACGTAAAACTTTATTCTGAAGCAAATATATCTCTTCATTAAAGTGGGCGAGGACTGGTGATGCGTGCAAAAGGCACTGAGGCTCCTTGAGCCCTACGATTTGCATTGTTTCCCATCGAAAGGGAACGTCTACTTTTCTCGCCTGCGTCAAAAAGCGACGGCAGTGGGACAATGGCCCTTTACAAACCGTTGTGTATGGATAGGGTTGCAGCCTAAAAATACCTTGAACCGCCTTCCTGGTCGGTTGTATTCTGAAAATATAAAATAGCGACTGTCGTTCCTTGGCCGGATCCCACTTTGTCCTTGCTGACAACGAAGAACAAATTTAGGTGGGCGAAGTGGAACCTTCCTGGCTTCAGCCTGAGTCCTAAAAATATGTCTGTCACTTTCAGCCTTCTTAGGTTTTCCTCGAAACTCCTCACAAAGAGCATAGCGTCGTCAAAATAAACAACAGAGCTCGGCCACCACAGACCTGCAGACCCTTTGCCCTTGATCTGCAGAAAAATGTAGTTGCGGATCAAAATCGAAATTACATTTTCTTGAACTCAAATGCGCCGTATGGCGTGATCGTGAAAACCACCGACAAGAAGTATTTCGAGCTGCTCTCAGATCCGGGTGTCGTGGATAGAGGATAGTGGTGCAAATTGTTATGTTGTTCAGGCTACCGTCGTTAAGGCAGTACCAAAGAGTGCCATCTTCCTTCTTCACGATAAAAAGCATGGCATTATGACGCCGTGCCACATAATTTTTTCGACCTCATATCTGATAGCATCACGCTCTCGTGCTCTTACTTGCTATGGGCATTAAGAGACAAGTCGCCCGCGTAATCGTCAGTTATGACGAAACGTTTCGTGACTCAGTGGTGTCTGCTGGGGCTTTACTGGTGAACTAAGGCACCCTCTATGCGCCGTTAGAAGGTCTCTCCATTGATAAGAATGTCCTAGAGTGCTTGAGCGACTGCAGTCGTTTAGTAAATGTCTAGAAGAGCGAGTCCCTTGCTTTCGTCGGCACTATGATCTAAGAGCGAAATTATCGTGCTCTAGCTCAGCTTTGGAGATTCATTGCAAAGTTTTGAGCCAGAACCTCAGCTTAGCAATTTCCGAGACATACGTCGCCTCGTGCAATGCCAATCCTCGGTCCAGGAGGAACTGTTTGTTTCACTCTACGATGCATTCATTGCAATTCTCTGCAATCCAAAGAGCCACGGGAATTACGACGGTTGACCAGGGTGAGAAGATACCTGCTTCGAAAGGAGGCAAAAGTCTAGAGGGCCGGGTACTGTGCGCGGTCAGTGCACGTTAAAGAACCACAGGGGGTCGAAATTTCCGTGGTCCTTCACTATGGCGTCCCTCTTAGCTAGAGATGCTTTGGGACGTTAAACCGTCTAATGTCAAACAACTCCTGTATTTCACTTACATCCGACCAATTCTTGAATATGCCTGTCCTGTATGGGACCCCCAGTTTGCTTATTTATGCGATATGCTCGAGCGCGTCCAAAATAATGCTGCGAGATTTGCGTCCAATAATTAGAGCTTCTCAACTAGTGTCACGTCTCTTAAAAACCACCTTGGCTGGGGATCTTTAGATAACCGTAGGAAACATTTTAGATTACAAATCATGCATCGCATCTATTTTGGAAAGCTGAGCATTGACAAAGACCGGTATCTGCTTCAACCTCGTTTTTTTTTTCCTGGACGAGTTGATCATCAGTGCAAGATCCGAGAGATTAAGTGTCGCAGAGATGTTTACAAAACGTCGTTCTTTCCACGGACGATCAATGAGTGGAACAGGCTACCAGCCGGCGTCAATGAGTGCTGCACGGAAGGTCAATTCGGCGCATTTTTATCTGATGTGTGACGTGGCGCGCAGTTGTCTTGCGCGTGTCTTTTTCATTTCATTGGTGTTATTTTATTTGTGGAGCGCGGTTGTCTTCCTTCAGTGCATGTTTTTCCTCATCTATTAGCTGTGTGATTGTATTTCTGTTATTATGTGTACTTTCGGCCAAATGAGCGGAAGTTATTGTGCTTCCCCCCCCCTGCAATAATGCCCTTGGGCGCTGCAGGTATCTGTAATAAATAAATAAATAAACCATCATCGAGCACACTTGAGCAATGTTATTTGCAGGGTCGCCTCAGAACACACCTCTCAGTCCGCCGTCGAAACGGAGAAGTGCTTGGATCTGAGCCCGTTGACTTTCTTTATGTTCACTGCAGGAAGCCTATGAATACGATAAGGTCCTGAGAACACAGCCGCAGGACGACCAGCCCAAGTAACTACGTGCGTTCAGCAGCACTCGAGCAAAACATGACCTTTTAAGGGCAACTGCATAAGTTTTATCAATCGACGAAATTGAAGAGGTCGAATGCGTGAAACTTACAGACAATGGATGCTAAACCCTTTAGGGCTAGCATTTGAAATGGTGACGCAAACGCTGATTAAAATCTCGGTGGCATTCTAGTTTCTCCGCAGCACAGAGCGCCAAGTGGGAGGGCTCATGATGATGTCATCGAAGGTACCCATACATTTAAAAGCGCAAGCGCTTGCTTTGAAGGAACAACTCAACGCCACAAAAAGCAAAGCACACCGAGAGTTGTTTGCCAGAACCAAACGAAGCACGGCAGGATATCGTTGACGGCAGCGGCAACCTGAAATCTTCCCTTCCGTGACGTGACACCGAACTTGCCCGCACTTCTCCTGCGCTGTGAGGAGAAGCCTAAAAGTCAATTGTTGATGGTGTCACTATTTTAAATACAAGCGCAAAAGCTTGGTTTCGTTTGGTTTTGTGTTAGTTATTGTGGTTTAACGTCCCAAACCAACTCAGGCTATGAGGGACGCCGTAGTGAAGGGCTCCGGAAATTTCGATCCCCTCGGGGTTCTTTAACGTGCACTGACATCGCACAGTACACGGGCCTCTAGAATTTCGCCTTCATTGAAATTCGGCCGCCGTGGCCGGGATCGAACCCGCGTCTTTCGGGCCAGCAGCCGAGCGCCGTAACCACTCAACCACCGCGGCGGGGCTAGAAGCGCAAAAGCAATTGGCATGCTTTACCTACAGCCTATACGGATTTAAATCTTTGAATATCGCGCAGTTCTCGAAATGTGGTGCGCTTGCCCTTTAATTCGAATGAGGAGCCTTCCTGCAGTGTGGACTCGGGGCCCGACGTCAAGGAACATGACTTCAATCATGATGGCTGCAGAGAGTCCACTGATGGCAGTGTCGCCTCCCTTGACTACCAGGTCGGTAACCTTGCAGCCATGAAATTCCAGTTTAGTTTCCATGGTTTCTTTCGAAATGCACGCTGGCCTCTGAGTAGGGTCAGTGCTGCGTCGAGGATCTAAATATGGCTCGGGGATGTCGTCGTATTCTGGTTAGCGTCACTTGAGATTTGCCCCGCGTCAGTTTCACGCTAAATTTTGTCTGCAGAGTCGTCGCAATGGAATGAGGCGTAGTCAAGCGTTGTCCTCGTTGAAGAATCTTGGAAACTCAGCCCTCGGGAGCAGCAAATCACGCAAGCCTGTATCTCTGTCCGCCGAGAATGCTGTAGCATCCACTCTCGTGACGCAATTCAACAAGCGAACTCGAACCCCATGACTGCCGCAAGACGTCGCAGGCGCACTTTGGAGCTAAAGTGACTTAATGTGCAGAGCCCGCTGGTCTATTCTAGACACATGTTATCGTTACATTACTTACCACTCTACGGGAAACGATAGCAACCAGCTCATTTTACGCTCGGCGAGAACACAACCGACCGCTGGTCTCAGCCGCGCTAAATATAAGGCTGGCAAATGAACTTTCGAGGCAAGGTCCAAATGCTACAGCTAGTACCTCGCAGAACATTGATGCAGTACCACGTAACTGCGATAATTCGAGAAAAAAGCCGCCGCGGTGCATCAGTGGTTATGCTCTCTGCTGCTGACACGAAAGACGCAGAATCAATCCCGGCCGCAGCGGTCGAATTTCTATGGAGATGAAATTCTGCAGGCCGGTGTACTGTGCAGTATCAGAACACGTTAAGTAACATCAAGTGGCGGAAATTTCCAAAGCCCTTTCGAGATAAATATGGTTGTGCTACGCGTCATAAAGATGTAAAGCCCCGTACCAATGTTAGGAACCAACAAACAATGCAAAAATTCACAGTCATATAATGGGTCGACAAATAATGGCGCAGCTTCTGTTGACTTCGCGATCTAGAATTATACCAGCAACCACTAAAAATGTACAGGCGCCCAAATCTTTAACTGGCATGCGCGAGCGGTGACTTTTCTGTGCGTCAGCGCCATATGACGGAGCGAAGTTGGAAACAGGATGAGGCTAAGCGTATGCTCACAAAGCACGCTCGGCTGGGCCCGTCGTCTGCCAGGCTGTTCCTTCTTAAGGACGTCACCCCTTATTATCGCGTTTCGACGAGCAGGCAGCGTGAGTAGACGAATGGTTTTGCTCGCATTTGACGTTCCGAAGAACAGCGTTGTAGACACCAAGCGAGGAAATAAAACTGAAAGATAGTCCGAACACTCCCAATCATGCGATAAGCCGGAGAACATATATCGTTCATGTTTTGCTTGCTGACCAAATATTTTTAGGGGAATCCCCCAAGGTGGAGTAGATTTGTAATAAGGGAGTAATTACTCATTGACGTCCACCCGAGCGCAGCCATACGGCCACAAAGGAAAGCTATACAGCTTTCACAGAAACTTCGTAGTTAAAGAAAAAATTCGTCCTGGTCCGGGGTTCGAACCCGGGACCACCGCCACACCGGAGCAGTCGCTCTACCAATTGAGCTAACCGGGACGGCAAGCTTATGGTAGGGCGAGAGCGAATTGATCTATAACTCGAAGTGGGAACAGTGTTGACCAAATATTTTTAGGGGAATCCCCCAAGGTGGAGTAGATTTGTAATAAGGGAGTAATTACTCATTGACGTCCACCCGAGCGCAGCCATACGGCCACAAAGGAAAGCTATACAGCTTTCACAGAAACTTCGTAGTTAAAGAAAAAATTCGTCCTGGTCCGGGGTTCGAACCCGGGACCACCGCCACACCGGAGCAGTCGCTCTACCAATTGAGCTAACCGGGACGGCAAGCTTATGGTAGGGCGAGAGCGAATTGATCTATAACTCGAAGTGGGAACAGTGTTGACCAAATATTTTTAGGGGAATCCCCCAAGGTGGAGTAGATTTGTAATAAGGGAGTAATTACTCATTGACGTCCACCCGAGCGCAGCCATACGGCCACAAAGGAAAGCTATACAGCTTTCACAGAAACTTCGTAGTTAAAGAAAAAATTCGTCCTGGTCCGGGGTTCGAACCCGGGACCACCGCCACACCGGAGCAGTCGCTCTACCAATTGAGCTAACCGGGACGGCAAGCTTATGGTAGGGCGAGAGCGAATTGATCTATAACTCGAAGTGGGAACAGTGTTGACCAAATATTTTTAGGGGAATCCCCCAAGGTGGAGTAGATTTGTAATAAGGGAGTAATTACTCATTGACGTCCACCCGAGCGTCAATTGGTAGATTAGCTCATTCTGCTTCCGGCAGCCGAGCTGAACGGATCGCAGGGTCATGGGCTCCAGCGGAGCAGCGATAGCGGCCTTTGACGGCCGCGGAAACAGGATCGATGACTGCGGTGATAAGGATTACCAGATTATTTTGCCGACACTGCCAACAGGACGTGTTGTTTTCAACACCGTTTTTCTTCACGGCGACGTGCGAGCGAGGCCGTTCCGGGTCGAGGATTTCGGGGACGCCCTGGCCGAGACCGGTATGCTCCCCGACGTGGTCGCGTTGGGGGCGTACCAAATCAACCACGTGTGGGCGGTTACCCTGCGGAACACGGAGGCAGCAAAGAAGTTGCTCGCCTTCAACGAGCTGCAAGTTAAGAAACGCCGCTGCCTCATTATCGACCCCGAAGACCAGCAGGTAAAGCTGCGGCTACACTGGATGCTTCACGGTGTGGCCGACGACGACATCAGGACGGCATTCGCGGCGTTTGGCAAAGTGACCGACGTTACGCGTGAGCGGTGGCGGATACAAGGCGTCAATGACAAGAGCTCAACGACAAGAACGGTCCTACTGAAGTTGAAGCCCGGCTTGAAAGTGGATGACCTGCCACACCAGGTACGTGTCGCCGGAGAGTTGGTTCTTGTCGTAGCGCCTGGGCGTCCAATGCAGTGCTTGCGCTGCCATGGTACAGGCCACGTGCGGCGTGAATGCAAGGTTCCCCGCTGTACGAAATGCCGGCGGTACGGCCACGCGGATAATGAGTGTGTCCGCACTTACGCGGTGGCTACGGGCGGGGCGTCGAAAGACGACTCTGCGGAACTCCTGATGGATGTAGTCGAGGCTGAAGAATCAGCGAAAGGCATAGAGGAACCCGAACCGCAAGCAGGATTGACGGGCTCTTCGGGACCCTCCAGCAGCGATGCCGGACGCAAGCCTGAAGGGACAGAACCTACTAGAAAGGAGACGAAGGCGTCGAGCGGTGAAGTAAGCGTGCCAGCGTTCCAACAAACCGAGCCAGCGTCTCTGACCGAGGAGAACCTTGACCAGAGTGGCGCCCGCACGGCCGGCGTCCCTGCCCCAGCGAAGCGGCCACACGCCCAGACTGGAACCGAAGACGCCAAGGCGGAGGCCCCCAGCGTCGAAGAGCCGCCGGCAAAAACGACCCAAGGACGGCGGTCGTCCATCCGGCTACGATCAAATGTGTCGACGGAGAGGAGAGCCCTTGACAAGCCGCCCCCGCTGCCAGGCCTGGCACCAGCACCGGATGGCTCCGGTGTCAATGATGTCGTCTAGCCAAGCGCTAGACGTGAAGGGTAAGCACCATATCCCCGGCCTCTTTCTTCTGCATTAAAATGGCTCATGCGTTCCCCATGAAAGTCGGTACACTTAATGTCAGGGGACTGGCAAGTAAGAAGAAGCAGAGCCAGGTGTACCGCCTTTTAACTGAGCACGACATTGACGTCCTGGCAGTGCAGGAAACGAAAATTGACGGGGAAGAGCAGACCGGGGACATGGTGAGACGTTTCACGTCTAGGTTTTTTGCAGTTGTTGCCCACGCTGTAGGAACGTCTGCGGGTTGTGTCATCTTTGTAAAGAATTTACCGGGACTTGAGGTTCAGGCATATACGGCGTGTCCTTCGGGTCGATTTGTTTTGGTTGACCTCCTGTACGACAAAACATATTGGCGCATCATTTGTGTGTACGCCCCAAATGCGGTGGATGAGAGAACAGAGTTTTTTCAACGCGTACAAAAGCACTTCAGTTGTGAGAAATGCCTGATCGTAATGGGCGACTTCAATTGCGTCCTGAGAGGCTGTGACAAAACCAGTGCAACGGCATTTAGGGACAGAAGCACTGAAGTACTCTCAGAAATTATAGACACGTGCAACCTCGATGATGTGGCCGAGTGTTTAGAGGGCGAGCGTTGTGTGAGACTCACCCATTTTCAACGGTCAAGCCATGCACGGCTAGATCGCATTTATGTGTCACCGAACGTTATTTCAAAATGCAGTAGCTACAATGTAGTACCGGTATCATTTTCGGATCATTGTTTAGTGCAGTGTGGGATAGGGACAAAGAAACGAGGAAATCAGTTTTCTTGGGAGATGTGGAAATTAAATAATAAGCTCATTACAGACGACATCTTTAGCAGGAAAGTCAACGAAGAAATCAGTAAATTAAAGCCGAGCGGGGAACTGAAAGTATGGCAGCAGTGGGAACTTTGCAAACAACAAATAAAAATAGCAGCAATCGAAAGGTCAAGCTGCATACGACAAGAGGAGAAGCGTGAGGAGGACAATTTAAGATCTTTACTAGCTAAACTTCTCGAAAGAGAAAGCGAAGAGCCTGGAAAATGGATGGATGACATTAGGAAAATAAAAAATAAGATTGAACTCTTTGAAGAAGAACGCTATCGTGGCGCACTGGTGCGGGCTAGGGCGCAAGATATAGCTGATGGGGAGACACCTTCAAAACGAGCGCTAGGAATGGAAAAAACGCATGCTCAACGAAACCACATTGAACAGATTGAATGGGGCGGGGCGTTATCTGGAGAAAGCGGGCATATCCAGCAGGCATTTCTTGAATATTATCAGGCGCTGTTTGCAAAGCAAGAAGTGGATGTGAGCGCATTCAAGGAAAAGTTTCTTGGCGCTTTGCCGCGATTAGATGACGAACAGAAAGAAAGGCTGGAGCTGTCGATAACTGCGTCAGAGGTCGAGCAAGCGATAGAAAATTTGAACCTGGGAAAATCTCCTGGACCTGATGGGTTAAGCGCCGCTTTTTACAAAGCATATAAACACGAAATAGTGCCAGTACTGACAGCAGTTTTTAACGAAGCCTACAAAGAAAATGAATTGCCCCCGTCTTATGGTAAATCACATACAGTGCTAATCCCTAAATCTGATGACGCAGAAAAGTTAAAGCAGGTCACAGCATATCGTCCTATCGCCCTCACAAACGTGGATTATAAAGTTTTCATGAAGATTTTAGCCTGTAGACTACAGTCAGTAATTCAGGATATAGTCGGTCCCCACCAGACGTGTGGGATCAAGGGACGCTCTATTGTTTCCAATATTCATAAAGCGAGGTGTGTGCTGGAATGTTGTGATTACACAAATAGCTGGGTAGCCATCCTTCAGCTAGATCTTGAGAAGGCATTCGATTGTGTTTCGCACGATATCCTGTTCTGCATACTCGACCATGTGAATTTAGGGTCCATTATTTGCGAGGGAGTGGCCTTGGCGTACCGGAGCTGCACGACAAGATTAATTGTAAATAAGAGTTTGGGGGCCCCCATTAGCCTGCAGCGTTCGGTGCGCCAGGGTTGTCCTCTCAGCCCTCTTCTATTCTGCATTTACATTGAAGCGTTGTGTTTGAATATCATAGAAAGTGAAAAAATTCGAGGATTCCAGCTACAGGCAGCAGAAGTTAAGCTGCTGGCTTATGCGGATGATGTCGCGGTGTTCACAGTGAACCGGGAAGGTATAACCGAGGCCGTGGCATGCGTAAAGGAATTCACCACGATCACCGGTAGTAAAGTGAATTGGTCAAAGTCCCTGGGGCTTTGGCACGGTGAATGGCCAACGAAGCCCGGTAATTTTGCAAACGTGTCCTGGGTGACGACCCCAGTAAAGTACTTAGGCGTCCCACTGGACGGTTATCGCGATAGCGATTCGTACTGGAAAGCACAGACGCAAGCCACACGTGAAAAGGTGGAAAGGTGGAAAGGGCGACACCTTTCAATTTTCGCAAGGGCCACAGTGTGCAATCTGTTTTTTATGTCTAGGCTGTGGTATGTGATGCAAGTGTTGCACTGTGCAAGGATGAACGTACAGAGACTGCACCGGATCTTTGCCGTTTTTGTGTGGGCTGCGGACTGGGAACGCTGCAGCCGGACCAATTTGTTTAGGCGGGTGAAGGATGGCGGCCTGAGTCTGGGACACTTATTTCTGCGGCAGATTGTAAGCAGATTTTGTTTTGTGCGCGATGTAAGCGATCCGTTTTTGCGCACTGTGTGCCAATTAAGGCTCGGAAATGCACTGCCGGACTTTGTTGTCACAACCGAAAGTTTCTCGGGACGTATTTTTGGTTACTTTAGAGAGGTTGTCGCGAGTGTTCGATTCCTGTCGGTTCGATTTTCGTATGAATATTTATCTTCTGTTAGCAGGAAAAAGTTGTATAAAGATTTGTGCGATGTAGTTCTTCCACAACCTATGTACAGGGCCTTATACAATGGAGGCCAGGGACGCGACGTACTTAAGCGTGTGAAGGCGATGCAGGTGCCGCCAAGTGCAAAAACTTTTTTCTTTAAATTACATACCGGAACACTACCAGTAAAGGAATTCTTGGAAAGGAAGCAGTTATTTCTACCTTGGGGATCACATTGTTTAATTTGTAAACAACCAGAAACAATAGACCACGTTTTTTTGCACTGTTGGGAGGGGGTATACTTTTGGGACATCTTGCAACGGACTTTAAAAAAGGAATTTCCGCTCGACGCTCATGGTATCCGGTACTTGCCTGTAGAGAGTGAGGATGGGACACCATTCGACCTCATTATGCTAATGGGCCTCCATTGTATTTGGCGCTCCAGAATGGCAGGATATCATTGCGATCTTGATGCACGGCCAGCACGGATCTATTTTCGGGAGTGCATGCATAAGTATATTGAAGTTCAGAAACTTGCTCCTGAAGCTCCCGAGTGGCTCGAAAGAGTCGAGCCTTTGGTGACGCTTAAGGAGTTTTAATATGACGAAGCCACGCACCCCCGGGCGGATAGTGTTGTTAATTATTGCTCATTGCGCTCTGTAAGTGTATTTGTGTACTGTATTTGTATTTGTGTATTTGTATGTGTGTATTTGTGTGTGTGAAATCAGGCAATAAATAAATAAAAATAAAAAGATTAGCTCAATTGGTAGAGCGACTGCTCCGGTGTGGCGGTGGTCCCGGGTTCGAACCCCGGACCAGGACGAATTTTTTCTTTAACTACGAAGTTTCTGTGAAAGCTGTATAGCTTTCCTTTGTGGCCGTATGGCTGCGCTCGGGTGGACGTCAATGAGTAATTACTCCCTTATTACAAATCTACTCCACCTTGGGGGATTCCCCTAAAAATATTTGGTCAACACTTCGAGTTATAGATCAATTCGCTCTCGCCCTACCATAAACTTGCCGTCCCGGTTAGCTCAATTGGTAGAGCGACTGCTCCGGTGTGGCGGTGGTCCCGGGTTCGAACCCCGGACCAGGACGAATTTTTTCTTTAACTACGAAGTTTCTGTGAAAGCTGTATAGCTTTCCTTTGTGGCCGTATGGCTGCGCTCGGGTGGACGTCAATGAGTAATTACTCCCTTATTACAAATCTACTCCACCTTGGGGGATTCCCCTAAAAATATTTGGTCAACACTGTTCCCACTTCGAGTTATAGATCAATTCGCTCTCGCCCTACCATAAGCTTGCCGTCCCGGTTAGCTCAATTGGTAGAGCGACTGCTCCGGTGTGGCGGTGGTCCCGGGTTCGAACCCCGGACCAGGACGAATTTTTTCTTTAACTACGAAGTTTCTGTGAAAGCTGTATAGCTTTCCTTTGTGGCCGTATGGCTGCGCTCGGGTGGACGTCAATGAGTAATTACTCCCTTATTACAAATCTACTCCACCTTGGGGGATTCCCCTAAAAATATTTGGTCAACACTGTTCCCACTTCGAGTTATAGATCAATTCGCTCTCGCCCTACCATAAGCTTGCCGTCCCGGTTAGCTCAATTGGTAGAGCGACTGCTCCGGTGTGGCGGTGGTCCCGGGTTCGAACCCCGGACCAGGACGAATTTTTTCTTTAACTACGAAGTTTCTGTGAAAGCTGTATAGCTTTCCTTTGTGGCCGTATGGCTGCGCTCGGGTGGACGTCAATGAGTAATTACTCCCTTATTACTTGCTGACGCAAAAGCTATTTTCATCTGCTTGAAGGGCGCTTATCAACACTCTGCGTGCTTTATGCTTCAGCGTGGCGACGAAACTAAAAGGCCGCTGTGAAACTGAACTGAAGCTGCTCTGCAGCCGTGCTCGCAGCAGTTCGGAACAGTTATCATGATGCCACTCCGTGTATGTCAAGCGACAAGGCTCCGAATTATAGGGATGTCACTGGGCGGCGCATCGCAGAAGGAGATGCTAAAGCAACTGGAGTGGCTGGGGCTTCAGTGGGCAGAATCATACGTGCCTACTGGGACGAAGGTCGGATCGAAGATGCCCCTCGCTACCTCACCAGGAAAACAAAAGAATACTTGCAGATTGTTGCCTGAGCTAGTGACAACCCTTTCATAACGATAATGACCCATGTTCTCCATTCATAATGATAACGACCCATGTTCTCCGGCTTTTTGCATGATTTGGCGTGTTCGGCCTATCTTTCAGTTTTATTTCCTCGCTTGGTTGCTACAACGCTGTTCTTCGGAACGTAAAATACGAGCAAAACCATTGGCCTACTCATGCTGCCTGCTCGTCGAAACGCGATACGAAGGGGTAATGTCCTTAAGAAGGAGCAGCCTAGCAGACGACGACCCCGGCTGAGCGGACTTTGTGAGCATGCGCTTAGCCTCATCCCATTTCCAACTTCGCTCCGTCATATGGCGCTGACGAACAGAAAAGTCGCCGCTCGCGCACACCAGCTAAAGATTTGGGCGCCTGTACGCCGACTTTTCATCGCTCAAAATGGTTCGTAGTGGCAGCTGACGCAGCAGTGAAAGAATGCATATTTCAGAAACTTTCCACTTCTAGTACGGAACTGAAATTCTAGAGAATATTCTGTGCAGAAAATGCGATAATTGATGAACGCTGCCTGGATGCAGCTAGAAGGCGGGCTGGTAATGGGGCAGGTGCGAAAGCGTGCGGCTTTCCGTGACACCCGCACGAAAGCACCAACCGAGCGATGTGCATGAGGATAGATGTACTCACGTAGGGTCTCCCCAGACTTTAGTTGTCGGCGTTCCGGTACTACTTGGTGGTTCAAGGCAGAGTGGGCGCTGCAGATCGAGTTAGAGTAGCTTGGGTTGGCCGCTTGTGGGGCGTCTAAAAAATTGCGAGAGAGAAAAAGGTCGCTTTTTGACTACGGCGCCGTACCAAGGCCAAGGAACAAGAAGCAACACTGCGGGGCGCGTGTTAGGCCACACCTCGTTTAGCAAAGGTAAACTGGGTAGGAACAGCTGGTACTCTTTCATGAAGCCGAGTGAAAACGACGGGTATATGAACGGATAGACGGAAGAAAAACTGAGCTCCACCAAACCACTGATTTGATAACAGCTGGAATTGATACTGGCGCTGAAAACGTAGCTACAACGCTACCCGGGCACAAAAGACAAGAGGCACACAATGCACAAAAGACTCACACTCGGTCTCCCTAGAGCTGGGTCTTCAGCGTTGAAGTCCTGCTTGGTTATTCAGTGCGAAATAGAGGCTAAATAGTGTGCTACAACTTCATCACAAAAGCAGACAGTGTAGCACCTATAGACACTGTCACATTTGTTTAAAAGTCCGCTGGTTCTCTGTTGCGCCCTGTACAGTTTGTCTGAGCACCACGCCCCCGCTCTCTCACGTTTTTATTGTTGCGCCATCAAGTGGCAACCACGAGCAACGAGGCTGCACAAGGTGATGGCTTTTCTCCCTCTTTTTTTTTATTCCATACTGCCCATCGCCTTTTGGCAGCCACGGCAGAAGCGGGCATATGACGAGTACAAATGCATGGTGTATAAGAGATAACAAAAAGAAGAAAAGAAAGGAAATCGGCATACAGTTCAATTTCTGCGATAGAAATCAGGCCACAAACAAAAGTAAAAAAGCGCCGCATTGACATGCAGGGCACAACGCATCAAAAACATACTCTCGAAGAATGAAACCCAGTATATATAAGTTAATGACTTGATTTGACAGCGGATAAAAAGGCTTCAGGTGATGAAAGAGTTGCCACACCACGAGTAACCAATTCTAATAGACAATCGTACTTTGAAAGAACGACATCTTGCATGCATTGATTGTGCACTGAGAGATTGCAGTTGTTTTGTCATGTTTTTTCCCAGTCTTTCGTGTTCTATTATGCTTCATATAAGCCTGAAAATATTTTTTTTTGTGAGATAATTCATGATGGCGAAGAGCATTATCAAACGATACATTTATCGACGAGATTCATTCGGGCCAACAGCCGAGCACCATCATAGACTTTGTCCCAACGCGAGACCCCACCCACACACACCTACACCCCCCCCCCCCCCGCACTCAGACGTACACACATGCACACACGCGCGCGCTCGCACACCCCCCACGCACACACCACCTCACACACACCCCTACACAGCCCCCCCCCCCCCCACACACACACTCCCACACACGCCGGCTAGCACGCACGCACACACACACACATACACGCACGGGAGCACACGCGCGAACACGGGCGCACACTTATCACACGCACACACGCTCACACAGGCACGCACGCACGAACCGCTAGCTTTTCTTGTTATGGGACTAGTAGTGCTTTCGCTTTAAAGTAGGTGTCCTGCTCCTACCCAATCAACTCTAAAAAAAGTTCCAAGGCGGCATGGGACGGCCGTCCTCTCATGGCAGTTTGGTAGGAGGATTAGTCTCTTCATTATAAATCACATGCCGACCAGCCAGATCTCTCCCGAAATATTGCTTTACAACACTTTTAATGTACCGTAAAGTGCGTAATACAAATAAAGTAAAAACATTTTTTTCTGTACTTGACTTGCAAAGAGAATGCAGTCGGTGGAAAAAAAAAGAAACTGGTGCCGTAGTGGACGGCTCCCATATATTTTGGATCACATGGTTATTTTTAACGCACACTAAAATCGTTCAGCTGAAAAGTCATTTTCCGTTTCGCTCCTAAGCAACGGCCGCCGCTAAAGCAGTGATTAAACCCTCATATTCGGCCTCATCAGCCGAGCACCTTATTCCCTGTGCCTTTTTAGAAGCCGTAAGGATGCAAGTACCACCGCAGGTGCGGCAAGAAAATTATTTTGACGCTATGAGGAACTCAACAAGGCAATGACCAACGGCTGTCCAAAGTCTTTTTATATTAAAACATTGCACAAATCGGGCCCGTCTCGGTGCTGGCGAAATGATGCACGTCTGCTTCGTAGTGCTTTAAAAAACGAACGTATGATTCCAAGCGCAATGTCACGCACGCATAACGGATTGTGCTCAACATTCTTATTCACACTTGAGCTCCCCCCGCTTCTGGGTTCCAACCGAACTGCTGAACCCGCATTTCGATGGAGGCGATACTTGCGTGCTGTGCGATGTCAGCGCACGTTAAAGATCCCCAGGTAGTCAGTCGACATTATGCTGCGTGTTCCGTTCTTTTTTTCATTAAATACTGCCAGCTGCCTCTTAGTGGGCAAGGCAAGAGTGTGTACACTATGTGTAAAAATGGTTGGTCTATCACAGACAAAAAAAACAAGAAAACAGCTCATGAGTATACTGTGAAGCTTTTGCGCAAAAACCGAGCTCGTGAAGTAAATAAAAAGGCGTCATCTTTCGATTCAGGCATGGAAAGCTTCAGAAGCGAACATTACAAGAATGAAACCAAGTGCATAAAACTTACTGGCTTGATCTGACTGCAGATAAAAATGCTTTCCGGGATGATAAGGCGGCCTCATCGCAAGATAACTTATTCCAGTCCGCTATATTTCTTGAAATAAACGACAGCTTGTTTTGAATGCCAATGGGCTTAGGCATTACTATTGTTTATGTCATGTTTGTGCCGAGTCTTTCGCAATCTGTTGTGCTGCATATATGTCTAAAATTCTTTTTTTCTATGACAACTGACCATGACGATCGACATTATCAAACCATGCATTTGACTACGAAATTCAAAGGTGGGAAAACCGCAGTGGCTTCGAAGGTCAGATACTGACAGACAGACAGATTTACAGACAGACAGATTTATTTGACATCATGTGTACACAATGTCGGGAACATGGCCAAAAAGCCGGAAAAAGCGCGGCTTGGCAGGGCCCATGTTCCCTATTAATAAAGGCTACATATGTTATGAATTCTGGTAACAAACACAATTTGACAACAGCAATGATTATGAAATGGTATAAAGATCACCGTTAAAAAACATAGTTTAGTATTCAATTCGACATAGGAGTATGAAGTAGCAATGAGGGTTATTAAGAAAGTCAATTTGGAATACAAGTGATTAAGATATGTTACAATGATAATGCTTATTAATAGTTTACTATACAATTCAACATAGCAATATGAAGTAGCAATCAAAAGTGCAAAACAGAATTTGGAAAATACAAAACTATCACAAATTATCACAGTTCAAATCAAACAGTATGAAAAAGTTTACCACACAGACATTTGTCGCTGGACAGAAATGATCATGTAATATTGCCGAGTGAGTTGAGTAATGATGGCAGTCTGTAACTTAGTGCCTGGGTTCCGTAGTTAGTTCGTTGTTAGTTAGACTGATACCTGTCTTCCATAGACGAAATGTATCAATCGAAGTTCTCCTCCCGCGATGTACTTATAATGTACGTTTTCGCGTGCATGTCATTCATCATGCCTACAACGTGTTGTACACACGTCCATGTCATTGAGACAGCTGTATCCTCTCAATAAACAATGCAAGAAAGATAGTCAGGACGAAAAACAAATGCTATAGGGTCGCTTAACTCATCTAAAGAGGGAATGGGATGGGGTATGTTCTGGATCCATTGCACACGGATGGAATTTGTGGGGACTGGCTCCGCGTTGACCCTTTTGGGTTGCTTCCCCCCGATGCAACCTCTTTCTCCACATTTTCTATATACGCCGACGACATCACCATATGGACCAACTCCCGATCCGATGGAGCGATTGAAGAATCATTACAACGAGCTTTCAGCACGTGATTCTATCGAGTTGCTCATTGACAACCACCCAATGCTCCAGTAACCAAGATTATGGTCCTTGGCAGGTTGATTCAGAATAATACAACACGCAGGCTACGCATCACTGCACACCAGAAAAGCTGTCTGGTGACGCACATTGCCACTCGTCGCAATAGCATGAGAGCAGCGTACATATGCAGGATCATGCAATCATTCATGACAAGTCCAATGACATACGCCTGCCCGTACTATAATCTACGTTGCTGAGACGAACGGGCACTTAATATTAATATCCTAGTTGGAACTGCATACAAGGCGGCCCTTTATCTGCCAGCCTACGCCATAATCTTTGCGCCACCGCGACACGCACACACGCACACACCACAAGCTTTTCTTGTAAAGGGACTCGGAATTCTTTTGCATCAAATGTGTGTCTTCCGCTCCTAGCCAATCAACCCGAAAGAAGGTGCCGAGTCGGCACAGGACTGCAGTTCCCTCCGGAAATATCGACAACCTGGGATTCTTTACCGTGCACTGACATCGCAAAATACACGGGCCTCTAGATTTTCGCCTCCATCGAAATTCGGACGCAGCGGCCGGGATCGAACCCGCGTCTTTCGGGTCAGCAGCCGATCGCGGTAACGACTCAGCCACCACGGCGGGTCAATTAATTATGCAGTTAGAAGCCTTAACTGTGTTTAAGATTAATTATGTGCTTCCTTTGAGAGACGCGCCGTCACAACCCTGAGGAAAAGAGGAGCAACTAGAGGCAAAGAGAAGTAATTAGAGCCGGCGAGGAGGCTTTAATGCTTTCGCATTACTCCAATGCGGTTTCCGCAGTGCCGTGTGACTTTTTTTCCGGAGCCCTCCGCTTCGGCACCTCTTTCTTTCTTCGCTCCCTCCTTTACCCTCCCATACAACGTGGTTCGGGTATCCACCCAGATATGTGGGACACAAGAGCGAAACGCCACCTCCCACGGCGAGAACGGAGGAACGGACAACCGGAAGGTGGCTGCCACGGGGAGATCCCCGAGGGTGGCTAGGAGCGTAAGACGCCACCTTCCAGCTGTGGGAGGTGGCGTGTGAAGAGCTGCGCTGAAACTTCGCCCTTCTGACTATCGTAGCCTTGTCAATTTTCGTGCTTTTATTCACTTCGGTGTAACGGGGAATCACTTGAACACTTTCTTCTGACTCCCCGCATAAGCTAGACATATATGCGCTGGCCATGAATAGTGTACTCAAGCAAGCTTAGCACTCTGCTCCATATCCAACCATTGTCCAGTGGTGAATATATTTTCCTTGAATACATTGTTGAGGCATGGACTGAAAAATCTGTCCTTTATTTAAATGTTGAAGTGCAACTGAGGAGCTTAGAGACAAGTACAGACATTATAGGATGAACTCAATTCACGAGTGTGGTGGCGAACTGATGTGGAAATTTTATTGCAACATACAGATTGTCCGCCACCCAACATTCTCAATCTCACTGTAAGTAAGTATTTGGAAATGAGCTCTTCCTCCCGACACTCCTTTCAGCTGCAATAATCATGAATCTTTTACATCAATTTACGCTCTAGTTTTTCAATTTGCAGTTTATCAATGCGAAAGCATTATATGGCTCGTCGGCAGCTGGTTTTATCGCTGGTTTTGTGACCAGCGGCAGTGCTCACAAAACTGCCAGATGACGTGAACGTGGTATACACAGAAAAATAACATTTCTTCCATAATGCAAAAAACAGCGCGAACAAACGGGGACTAGACGAAGAATACACAGGAACAAGCGCTTGTTCCTGTGTATTCTTCGTCTAGTCCCCGTTTGTTCGCGCTGTTTTTTTGCATTATGTATCACCAACTCGCCCACTTATCTATCCTGTTACATTTCTTCCTTAGGTGCAGGGGATGGAACTAAGGACTTTCAGATTGCTAGGCGAGCATAGAACCCATGGGTGACAAAACCACTTTGCTTCTTGGCGAACATAGGCGCGCGTAGAATACGCGTTTTCTCACGACTGTATGGTAACGAACATGTACACTTCGTATAAAAATCGAAGCACTGATGCATTGTCCAGTTCTAAAATATCACTTATCAGCAAGACAATGCAGCAATGCGCAGCGCGAATAAAAAATAAATGGTGCGAAAATTTTGCATTTATCTCTCTCCATTAGGAACCGAGTCGTAGAGTACGGATCTGCGTCAGAATTCAAGAACAATACGTCTCACGTCAGGTCTCATCGAGGGCGCTTAGTTATCTGGTAAGGCGCATAGGACTGGACTCAAGCGGCAAGTATATTCCTGAGATTTGCGAGCCCATCTGAAGATTTCACTGACCATGACCTGACACGTGCTCTCTGAGGTCCTCTCTATTTGAACTTGTGAATGAGCACAGGGTACAGCGGTAGCCCTATGCGCTAGCGTGAGTCAGCATATGGCACTTTAAAGGCTTTCGTCTAGTCGATGCAAAAGCGCATACGTCACACTTGAAGGGTCTTTCCCCAGTGTGAATTCGCTTGTGCCGTATTAATTTTGAAGACTCTGCACTTGTGAAAGGGCACATATCGCATTTGAACGGCTTCTCGCCAGTATGCTTTCGCATGTGCAGAACTAGAGTGTCAGAGCGAGCAGCTTTAAATGTGCAAAAGTCGCACTTGAACGGTTTTATCCCAGTGTGCGTGCGCTTGTGTCGAGCTAAATTTCCAGAGTCCGAAGTTGTAAAAGGGTAGACATCGCACTTTAAGGGTCTTTCCCCTGTGTGCGTATGCTTGTGCCGAAATAAGGCTGAAGATTGTGCAGTTGTAAAAGGGCACACATCGCACTTAAAGGGTCTTTCCCCAGTGTGTGTTCGCTTGTGTCGAGTTAAAGTTGAAACATATGCAGTTGCATAAGGGCACATATCGCACGTCACCGGTTTTTTGCCACTGTGCGTACGATTGTCGCGAGTTAAGGCTGAAGAGTATCTTGTTGCGAGAGTTCCCATATCGCATTCTGAGGGTTTCTCGCCGGAGTGCGTACTGCCATGTGGAGCGACACTTCTAGACTCTGCAGGTGTAAATTGACCCCGGTCGTGAATCAAGGGGTTTTCGCCAGTTTGCGTACTATTTTGCGAAGCGACATTTCTCGAGTGTGCAGCTGTAGAAGGACGCGTGTCGTGATGGAAGGGGCTTTCGCCAGTGTGCGTACGATTGTGCCTAGTTAACGTTGAGGAGCCTTCAGTTGTAAAAGGGCACTCAAGACTCTCATACGGTCGCCCTCGTGAGTGGCAGCGCATATCTCTCTTACAGTTGCACTTCGCACACATCGCTGGGTACTTTGAGCATTTAAATGGCTCTCCTCGTGTCTCAAGGTGCATGGGCCTCATAGCATCGGCGAAGTTCGCTGAAACGCATTCGCTGGAGGGGCAGCTGAACACGTCTCCTTTCAATGCAGGTGGCTCCGGCTGAACTGAATTCGGTTCCATGAGCGAATGTGGCGCTAGGGGTCTTTGCTGGTCGTGTTCACCACCCTTCGACGATGGTTGTTGTCCGCCAATGAGCCCAGAACACAACCTCCGTCGTGGTAGTCATTAGAGCACACCGCTTCTGAAATTAAAGTTAATAGAATGTGTGGGGTTAGAGCAAATCAGTTTTTTTTTTTCGACATACTCACTCCGCAATATTTTCTTGCTTTGGTTCAAGCATGCCACATTGTTGTTTGCATCTAAGAATATTTCTCGCAAAGATTGATGTTAAAATAACACGCAGGACGCGGACATTTTAAGGCAACGCACCACGCAAACGACATCTCAAGCATTAAGGAGTGGACTCATTTAAGATTTCAGAATAGTGCTAATAGTGTATCAACTGGCGTATGCAGATGTACGGGGTTTCTTGAAGCGTGTCAAGGCAGCTCGGGTATCGCGCTTTATCATAGGGTTTATTTCATGTCGTTTTTTGTGTATGGGGCGGGGCAAAAGGTGGTGGTGGTTCGATGACAGCGAGTGGGCGCAGATGTAGAGAGATACAGAGAAAGGGAAAAGGCAGGGATGTTAACCAGAAAGGTTTCCGGTTGGCCACCTCGCACTGGGGAAGGGAATGACGGGATTAAAGAGGGAAGAGAGAAGGAACGGGAAACACAGACACAATCGGTCAATCAAGGCAGTCTCCCTCAAAAAAAAAAGAGTGCCGTGTAAGCCTTGATGGCAGTCGACTGTTGTGGCCGCGGACTGAGCATCTTGGCCTCTGTGAAAGGGCAAGGATCAAGGCTTCCCAGAGCACAACGCAGCTTACGTCTTTCGTTCACAAACACGGGGCACTCACACAGGAGATGACTGACTGTCTCTGTACAGAAGCAGTTTACACAAGAAAGGCTGTCGGCCTTCGCGATCCGGAAACCATATTGATATGTGAAGGCAGCACCCAGCCATAGACGCCACAGTAATGTTTCTTCACAACGCGCTTGATCACATGGAAGACGGAGGCGCGGTCCAGAGTACACTGCCCTGAGGAGATGGTTGCAGAACTCTCCCGCGTTCCACGCTGAAATTGTGAGCTCCAGCCTCAAAGAACGAAGTCCACACGACGCGTCAGCTCTAATTTGGTGCAGAAGCTTTCACTTAAAATATACTGATGGTCAGGTGCTGCAGCAAAGCCGGAGTTATGAATATGCTTCAAATTTGCTTTTAACCGTTGTAAAAATTAGCCATTCATTATCTACCCAATGCTTTTAACATTCAGCGTGTAAATTCTTGCTGTTCCGAAAAAAGTGCTCTGGCTAAAGTTTGATTGAACAATGTCGGCGCGCTCCAGTGGAAATCTTTTTCAGCCCATCCTTGGCATCCTTAGTTGCAGATTGTCCTTGTAGATGCGCGCCTGCCGCCACATCTCGGAACACAGTATGCTGCACATCCTACGGCTGTGACCTTCTAGCCTGGGGTCGGTCTAGCCTGGGTTCGGTCCTGTCAAAATCATGCTTTCATAGCATGCAGTTTAGCTTTCAAGAACAAATAACAAGGCTAGTGGTCGCAGGGTTTCCCGAAACCAGTGACGTCATAATGAGAACGTGCGACATGTTGCTGAAAAAAGTAAAACAATCGAGGGCAGTTTTCCGGAAGCAAGAGGGGGTTGGGTAGAGAAAAGCTGAAAAACCTGTTGTTCTGCCATATGTATATATCCTATCACATAATTCGAAGAATGCAGCCAGAAGGTATGATGTTGGTGTGGTCTTCTCGGCACCAAATAAGTTGTCGAAAATTTGAAGCTTGGTCGGGCGAAGCATGAATTTGCTTATGTTCCTTGTAAAGTGGGTGTGGTATACAGGATCCCGTTATGTTGTGACAGTGTATGCAGGTCAAACTGGAAGGTGTATCAGTGTTCGGTTACGGGAACACGAGAGATCACTAGAGATTGGTAGGTGGTCGAATCTGGTTACGCATTGTAAGGGGTGTAATGGCTGCATCCATTTCTATCACAGACAGTTGTTTTAGATTCCCATTCGGCAAAGATCAACGGGGAAATCATAGAGGCCTAACATATCATGAGATTAGAGGAAGAATGTGTCAGTGACCCTTTCATTGCTTTAACAGAAAATGAGGTTAGATTTCTTGAACAATGCATGCATAGGGAGTTGTCAGGACATGGTTTCTGGTTTTTGATGATTGTGCAGTTATAGTGTTGCTTGGCTGGGATATAATTGTGTTTTCATCAATAAACTTTAGTTTCGAGACAGCGTTTGTCCTGTTTGCTCTTCATCCTCATCTTTAGCGCTGTTTATCCATTATGTCACCCTACCAACTAGCACAGATGTCTCTTCTTTTGCCCATCCTTGCGTTGGTTTGACCTCACGAAGAAATTCCACTGGGGCGGATGATCTTTCTCTTCTGACATGGCCTCGCCTATGGGGCGCCTGATTTTAATGAAGCGGCTGTTCGGTAGGTTAGCTTGGCGTGATGATGTCATAACTGTGACACAGCGTATACGGCGATGGCGGCGGAAGAGGGGTGAAAGGTTATGTCCGTCTATGCAGCTCGATCCAGCTTCTCTCATTTTTGCGATAACTACTCAATTTCGGTAGCTTATCAACCAGTCTACTTTTGGACCTTGCATAGATCGGAAAGAAATATAGCGACGGAATATCGACAACCTAGCACCGAGACCTATGCATGCATCTATAATATCCCCATTCCAACTTCAGACGTCCTATTACCCCGGTAAGCCTATTGTCACCGCGCTTGCTGTTTTTCGCCTGTCCTTTCCTTCTTCGCGTACAAGATCGATCGGTTAAGTTTCGGGCATTTTGAATAGTTTTACACTATACGATATAGAAAAAACGGTTACTGAAAAAGTATTACAGCCTGACTAGATACAATTCCATACTCTGTTTTTAATTCAGGATACCCTCTCAAGGACCTTCAATTTGAGGGTACCGCATCAGTGGTGAAGTACAAACTCATAATAGGAGTGTGCTTAGGCAAACATAAATGAAAGGGAAATACATAATGCATGTTAAACGCCAGCATATCCTTAAAAAGATGGGGCAAAGAAATTTTCGGAAAATAAATCTGATTGTTGAGTAGAAAAGCTAAAAAAGGCTTAAAAGGATAAATAGAAGTGCGGAAAAGAAAATTCCAAAGCAGGACAGAGCGAAACATCAAGACGCAATTAGATATATGAGAAGTTAAACAATATAAAAATAAAACAGCAAATATATCGCAATTCAGCAGTCGTTTCACGGTAGGCGGTGATAAATTTATGAAATAGTTAAAAGAGAAGCTTTTTGCGGCGTCGTAACACCTGTGTTGGCGGATGATAAGAGACAGGCGAATAATGTTACCTATTAATATTGTTCAGTAAATCCTAATATTTGCCTTCGTAACAATTACAGATACACACCTCATTGAAATCAGATTTTTAGCCGGCCCTTCGCAATAGCGATATTAGTTTTTGTAGTTTTTCACAACTTGATTTCCCTCGCTGCTGTTGCTCTGCTCTTTTGGGCCACTTCTCACGACATTCGGAAACCGCGCCCCTGCGTCAGGCCGCATTGCAACGCCAATCAAATCGCTACACCACTTGAAGCACGTACCACGCGACGTACTCTGCCCCGCCTGCGCTGGAGAAGCGAAGTGGAGAGGAGCGGGCAACACTGCGGCCTGGGCAGGACTGAAACTGTCACGTGGTACACGCGGCATTTGATTGACGTCGCTTTGCGCTTTCACGAAACCGCGTGGATTTTGAACGGCGCGATAAATGGACTAAATTTGATGAGCCACAGCAGAGACAGTAATCGCATTTGCGAAATTCTAAAAACTGCCATGGTCATCCCTGACAGGCTGCTACCAAATTTTGATTGCAATCAGATGGCTATCGGTCACATTTCGAAAGTTAACTATAAGAATTTATTAATCAGTTCACTAGTTAACATGATTCGCCTATTTTTTGACGTCCGCCAACACTGGTATTAATTCCCCGCAAAGAACTTCCCTTTACATCTGAACCGCGATTTCAAAAATTAATGGCCGGCTTCCCTGGGCGATATGGTTAACTCCAGAAAAAGCTTCACAATCAGGAGAAAGAGCGGTTAACCAATAAATTCCCTGCTGGCTGTCGTAGACGATGGGAGAATGAAGTAAGAATAGGAAAGACAAGAGAAAAAGTTAAATTCCTTGTATTTTGATGCCCGTGATGCTGTAGATCCTGCAGAGTAAATAAACACCATTACGGTTCCGGGCTAGCCATACGCTGACTAATCAAATGCAATACGATTTCTCGAACTTTAGAAGTTTGCCGGTGCGGTATGTGCAGGTAGAATATAGAGCAAAACGGACATTATGAACTCATTACGCATGAATAAGTACACAAATATCTAAAACTAACTAACCACCTTTTTTACATTTAGAGGAAAAGGTGATAACTCAAAATTGATTGGTTTGGTTTGGTTTCATGGTGTCTAATGCGCATAACGAATCAGGTTATGAGGGACGCCCTAGAGGAGGGCTCTTCGACCCCATGGGTTTATTTAAGGTGCACATATATAGTTTTATGACTCCATTTAAATGTGGCCGCCTTGGTCGGGATCAAACTAGCGTCTGTTGGGTCAGCGGCCGAGTGCCATAATCTCTGAACCACTTTTAACGAACCTGAGGGTAGCACGGATATCGTTCGTTGCATCTGAGGTTCGTAGCAAGCGGACTTTTCATTTTCAGCCAGAGGTAAGAAATGCGTTGAAACAAACGTTTGTTTCTCAGGAACTTTCAATATGCGCGCCTGCCTCTTAGAAGTAGACCGCATCTGACGCATTACAGGCTCTGCAGAGCGCGCATGCGTATGTTTCAGTCGAAGGCCACGAAGAAGCTCCTTTACGAGGATGATGGATTTTTATGGCGCAAGGGCATCTGTGGACAAAAAGAGCCATGGCACAGGATTGTTTCTTCAATTGAAGGGGGGGTCAAAGACCCACTTCGTAAGCCTTTCACCGTAAAGAAGGCGAGCGCCAGGCAGGGGAAAAATTCTACCGATTGTTTCAGCGGTGGGTACCCAGCGGCACAGGGGATCGAACCTAGCGCCTCCCGGATGCGAGCCGGATGCTCAAACGACTAGGCCACCGCTGCTATCCCAAATAAGCTGTTTTATGAACACAATTTAACTAACGTGGTTGAAGCGTTCATGGCAACCGGTGCAGCTCGGCATCCTCGTCAGCCGATTCTTGGCTGTCGGGGAGTGCTCATGCTTCGCAAACAATGGCTTCGACCGCGTCTCGCTTTGCAATAACGGTGTCAGGATCAGCACCTCTCAAAGACATGCACGGCGATGTCATGCCCTGCCCTCTGAGCATCAACAACGCGTTGTTACAATTACAAGTCAAACCACGTGCAAGTTTAACAGCGTAATCTGTCGTTTTTTGGAACATGAACTGTGCTTCAGAGAAGAAATTTCCTACGCACTCCACCATAAGCCGCATCCACAAGGCCTTATTCATTTCAACAGCGGCGGACAAAGTTACCCGAACCTGTACTACGCCACCTTCAGCGCCATTTGGTACGAGCATGCGCCGTATATAGCATCGATGCTGGGCCATAGTGAGCGCGTGAATGACGCTCATTTCCGGTGGCTGAATCTTGCAATTTTTATTCGCTGGCGAGAAAAGCATTGGAACCACTTTCAGAGAAAGCAACACGTGGTGCGTAGCAAATTTGTCAAGAACGAACAGAAGCTCCCATATTTTTCGCCACGTCAGGGATGATTTCACAAGCCAATCGACAAGATAATCTGCACAGCCCTTATGAAACGCGTTTCTTGGTGCACACTCCACGAATAACAACATAAAGACAGGCATTATGCAGGACTTCTAATTCGGCTCGAAGCGTACGGAAGCGCACGCCCCAGAATATCAGTTGGCTGGACATGCCGATAAGAATGGGGAGCCACCAGTTCGTAGCCGGTATTGCTCGTTAACGCGAAAGTTTGCGGCGCCTTCCACCAGCCCAGGTGTCGCCGTTCAAGGCATTTTTTTTACAGCTCGATTGGTTAAAAATGTCGCTTCGTCGTCAACTTGTCGCTTTCCCTACTGCGTTAATTGGTAACGAAATAGTTCAGAGGGCGGGTGTCATGAGTGGTAGCAGTCAGTATTCAAACTCCACGCTTAACAAATAAGCGGGTTTTTCGACGGCGCGGCCGAATATACTGCGCCTCTCCGTTCCTTACGGTGTCCTCACTACGGTGTCATGGTTGTTCGTTGTATCTGAAATGCAGTCCCTATTGCCCTAATGCATATTTTAACGATACCAATACCCTCGTTCGTAATAAGCGAGAATTCGTTATTATGCAGTTATGAGCAAGATCGACTGTTTGTGTACCGCCATAAATTTTTCACAATCGATACCTACGGCACGCATAAGGTAGGAGTGGAGGTACAGAGACGTCTGCATGGGGCGAAAGTGCGGGCTTTCACGTTAGGCGGCGAAGAACGTAGTTATGCCATATTCTGCCATAGTTCCTCAAGCGCTACAATATTGTGACCACCACTAAACTGAACGGCTTTGCGACGGTGATAGCAAGAAGCGCGTTTTGCGGTCGTCGAAGAAAAGAACGATCACTGATCTTAGCCGCAATAAATTTAAAGCTGAGAAAGAACTGTTTAGGTAAGGTGCGAAAAGCAAGTAGTTACAATGTCGGACGACGTAGTACCAGCAGCTCTTAAATGCGGTAATTCGAGATAAATATGGTCGCGCTTCGCGACACAAAGTTATGAGGTCCGTACCGAGTTATGAACTAAAAACATTACAAAACTTCGCGGCAACATGATCGATATGCTAATAATGGCACAGCTTCTTTCTTCTGTTCATTCACGCTTTAGAATTTCACCTGCCGCAGCTAAAGATATACGCTGACTTTGCACTACCCGAAATGCTCGCTGAGTGACAGCTGATGAGCCAGTTCTTTAAGTGAAAGAATGCATATTTCAGGAACTTTCTACTTCTATTCCGGCACCGGACTTCTCGAGAATATTCTGTGCAGAAAACGGGATATTTGATGAAGGCTGCCTAGATTTAGACAACGCGTGCTGCTAGTATGGGGCACGTAGAAATGCATGCGGCTTCCCGCGACACCTGCACAAAAAACATCAAGCGAGCCATGTGCAAGAAAACAAATGTACTCACGTGGAGTCTCCCCAGAGTTGTGTCGTCGACGTCCCAGTCCTACTTGGTCGTGCAAGGAAAAGCGTTGTACAGCGAGATAGAACAGCTTGAGTTGGCTGGCACTGAAGCGTCTAGAAAAATTGCGAGGGTGAAAAAGTTCACTATTTGAATGCCGCAACCATACGTTTTCTTATGAGCATAGCTATACTTTCCTGATTACATATGCGGCGCGAAGCCAAAGCCAGAACGAAGAGAAACAAAACTGCGGGATGCGTGCTGGGCTACACCTTGTATTGCAGGTGTAAATTGTTTGGAAAATCTAGTATTCTTTTTTAAAACGGAGCGCAAAACAACGGACAATCGAGCATATAGACAGAAGCCAATCTAATGTCGACAAAACCACTCATTTCATGGAGCCTGGAATATATATTTGAGTTGAAAATATCGATATAATGTGAGTCGTGCACAAAAGAAAATGAGGCGTGCAATGCGTAACAGAACAGTGTTACTTACGCGGGGTCTCCCTACAGTTGGGTCGCAGCGTTTTAATCCTCCTTGGACATTGAGTGGAATATGGACACTACACAGCGGGCTAAAAATGCGTGAATAAGCAGCCAGTGAACGGCTGGCCCCCGGCAGAACTGTTAAAAACTTTGCTGATTATCTGTTACGCCCCGTGTTGTCTGAACACCACTCCCACAGTGTCTGAAGTATTTATGTGGCGCCACCGCGCGGTAACCACGAGGAACCCGACTGCGTAGTGCGTTTTTTTTTTTCCTCTTTTTCTTTATTCAATACTGCCATGTGCCTTTTGGTGGCCAAGGCACGATTGCGTACGCTATGTGCAAACAAAAAACTACGGGAAGGCGAAAGCCGTTCGCGACTCACTGCACTGATTTGAACTTGCCTTGCCTGAATTCATTTCACGACACAGGAAAGAGCGTGGCGAGAGAAAGCGATGACGTCGCACTGCGCACGCGCAGCGCGTCGGCAGTTGTTGATCACACTGCTTCGAATTCCCTTCGTCTGATTTGACGTTATCATGAAGTTTTCTTCGTTTACGAGAACTTTTTACCCAAATTATAGGTTTTTCGGTGATATTAAGTAATATTTACGTTTAATTACACATTTTCAATCTAATTTGACACAAATTCGGCGTTTTCCCACCCACATGTATCAGCAGCCCGAACACAAACAAGGAAGAAGGAGAAGATAGTACAGAGCGCTAAACTTCCAACTTTTATTTGAGCAAGAACAGCAACCGCACTAATATACACACACCGGGTAAAAGCCCGCCAGGGGGAGTAATCAAGGCGTGTGATCGAACTCGGACCCACACGATGTCCAGGGCATTAAAAGATAACAAGAATCACACTGTGCACTGCGTTGCATGAAACGAAGCACGAATCACATGCGGAAAAAAAAAGAAAATGAAAACAACATGCTTCAGTGTGCATGAATGACAAAAAGATGGAAAAAATAGAAACACAGGGTTGAAGGCACGAATTTTACAAAAAGCATGAGGAGGCTGGAAGACGGTATAAAGGTTAGCGATACGAAGGATGAGCGCCAACAATTAACGCGGCTAGAAGGAAAAGCAAAAATTCAGGGGGCACTTTGAATGTCTAAAGTGCGTAGAGGCGAAAGCGTTTTCCGCACCACTTTCAGTGCTTCTGTGGCACTGGTGGCGTCACATGTAATTGAGTACTAATTACTAAGTGATGACAAATCACTAATTAATGGTTAATTACTGATAAATGCCTGAATACTAATTAACTGCTAATTAAGCTTAAGCTTAAGCTTCGCCTTTAGGAGTGGAACGCGACAGCGTGTTGTAGCGCTGCCAGGGAGTCCACGGAACGCCACCACCCGTTCGGCGCGATGCCTTGCCGTTTCAACGCAACGGTTTTTGAGGAAAGGAAATGGCGCAGTAAATCTCTGTCATCTCGGTGGACACCTGAACCGCACCGTAGAGGAACGGAGGAAGTGGGAGTGAAAGAAGAAATACGAAGATGGCCCGTAATGAAGAAAATGAAAATTGTATTTGAGGAAAGAAAATTACGCAGTAACTGTCTCACATATCTCGGTGGACACCCGTCAAAATTCAGGAGGGGGGGGGGTGCACTTTTTTGACCTAAAGTGTGGTCACTGATGTGTGGTTAAGATGTTAAGCTTCGCCTCAAAGAGTGGAACGCGAGAGCGTCTTGCGACGCTGCCAGGGAGTCCATAGAACGCCATCGCCCATTCGGTTCTACGCCTCGCTCGTCGGTAAATTGGTTTTTGAGGAAAGGAAATGTATTTCTCTTTCATATCTCGGTGGACACCTAAACCGCGCCGGAAGGGAAGGGAGGAGGATGGCAGTGAGCGAAGACAGCGTATTCACTAGACGTGCCTTTGTTCATTCCAAACCATCGACCTGGCATGGCGGAGTGGATAGCATGCTCGTCTCGCACTCCGAAGACCGGGGTTCGATTCCTGAGCTCGACCAATTTCTTACTAGGTTTTATTTATTTATATGGCCTGACTAGAGAAGTTAATTAGGTTAATTAGGCAATTAACTAAACTCACTCCCACTTACTTGGAGCATCACTATATGGTCCCTTCAATTGGTTGCATGGTTACTAGCCAAAGTACAATTGGCCCCGTTTGAAATTGGCGCACTGTGACGTCACGACCGTTTAGACCAACTGAAAAGCGTGACATTCTCTGTCGACAACTGCTGCTTACAACGATGAGACATTAAAGGCTTTCGCCTTAATATGTGAAATGTGCCTCTAAAAACCAGGAAAAATCAGACAACACCAGAGAGAAAGGTGATTTCTTTTTCAGATAGCGAGATAAACGGGGTGCTTACGCAACCTTCATTAAGCCCTGAGATGTAGGCGGCTTCAACGATTTCGTGCGTCAGTTGTTTTTTATGCTTTTTCAAGACGGTTGATTTCTTACAATTAGGAATACATTTCTTTTTGCTGTCACATACCCGGCATGGGCAGGCTTGTTCCCCAATGGCGCCCTTGTTAAATCATTCTTATGTTTCATTAACCTTTTATTTTAACACCTTCCTGTTTGGCCTATGTACGCCTTACGCAAGATAAAGGGATGGAGTATGCAACCCCGTCCGCGCAAAGCACAGTAGGGTCTCGGTACCTGGTTGTGCAGCTACGGTTCTTTTTCTGTTTGTTAAATCTGTTGCACAGGCTTGACAGGCGCATAGGGGCTGAAAAGGCTACGTCTACGCCTGCCTTTCTACCAATTTTCTTCACATTATGCGATATCTGGTGCGAAACGGCAGAACGGCGACCCTTTTGTTCCGCGGTTGGGTATCATCCGGGGCTTTACTTTCATACTTCATACCTATCAGGACCTTTTTTGCTACAGAGGAAAGGAGGGATTGCGGGTACCCTGATTGCGTCAGCCTCACCACTTAGTTCGAAAAGTTGTCTTGCAACTTGTGTTCACAAGATTTTGTGAGTGCATTCTTAAAAGTTGATTTCGCGATGTTCCTGTTTACAAGTTTTGAGTGGGCTGAATCGTAGGGTAGGATAGGCTTAGTGCCTCTTAAAACGGCAGACGCATATCGACGGAGGCGACATACGTGTGCTGTGGAATTTCAGAGCACGTTAAAGATTCCCAGGTGGTCGACCTTATTCCGGAGCCCTCTACTTCGGCATTTATTTTTTATTGCGAAAGCAATACTAATCGCACTTTGAAGCCTTCGCGTGACCAGGCCGCAGTTACGTTTGAGTTTTAGCGGAGTGAATATGGGCGACCAACTCGCTCCTTCAGATAGCCCGGCTGCAGTTACGCCGCGCCGCGCACCTGTGGCGCTACTGCCGCTGTGACGTCATACCAGCTGTACATTGTTTTCGCAACATCAAAAACAAAATATGATAAAAAAATTACTGAAGACGCCTTGAGTCGTCGCGCAGCGGCGGCCGGTAGCCACGCGTGACCTGTATACGCAGCGCATTGCGTTCTTTCAGTTGGAGGCGCTGCGCTTTTGCTTTCGCAACCTACCAGGGTTAACTAAAGCTAAGGCCCCGCCAATTTTTCCTTTCTTCTTTCACTGCCTCATTTATGCGTCTCCTTACGGCGCGCGCGCGATTCGGGTGTCCACCAAGATATATTGATTGCTTGAAAGAACTTCTCCGGCACGGAGGCCTGGGAAGACGGGGAGTCGTGCGCCCGCGGATTAGAGGCTGGTAGGCAGCCTTTGGCTTGTTGCGGCCTTTTCCGCCAGATGAATGCTGCGTCGCTGGGTGGTAGGGTCCACGCTTCAATGCCAGGTCTTCCAGACTTCTGTACTAGGTATATTTTGTCCCACACCTGGGCACTGTGGGAACTCCAAAATTATGTAGTCGAGGGCCCCTCTCGCCCCACATTGTTTCCCGTAAGCTCTGGTAGCAAGTGAAACGCCCAGCCCGAGTTCGTGAAGGTATTAGTTTGGAACCGCCTCCACGCGACAGCGTCTCTAAGATTTAGGCCAACATCTGGCGGGGGTACTAGTCTATGGCCCAATTTATAATGGTTGATAATTTCCCCGCAATTTTTCAGACGCTCTTCGTATGCCCAGTGTGCGCGGGTCTCACGAGCTAGCCCGAGCCACCTACTGCAGAAATATGTGATACTGTGTTATCTCCTTTCCTCAAAACTCACCAATCAGCCCCTATTGCTGGATCCCTCTTCGATGTCGTCTGTGTCGGCGTTGCCTTACCGCACCAACTGACAACCATGGCAGGTAGTAGCAGAGCGTAACTCCACCTGCCGCGCGCAGAGCGGAGAAATGGACAACAGGAAGGTGTTTTCCTTGGGATGAAGAGCTGCGCTGAACTTTCGCATTACCGACTATCGTTGTCGTCTGTCAATTTCTGTAGTTTATTCATTTAACCTTAACGGGTGTGGTGATGCGCTTTACTCGTCCCTTGTGGTTCGCTTCCCCGTGATGCACTCTCCTAAGCCGGGTTAGTTGATTTAACCAGCAAAGGAGGGTGGCGGTGTCGCAGCGCCACGAGCGCAACGGATGGCGTGTTTGCTGCGCTCGCACATGGGGGGGGGGGGAGACGGCCCTTCTTCGACAGTGTTGCAATTTTAGCGGTTTTTCGGCTAAATTTAGCGAATATTGTTGCCTCTTAGAGGGAACCATGTTCGTCTAGCAGCTAGCGGGTTTCTTAGCGGATTTTGAATCTTAAGTTGCTGGGTCTTATTCTTTTAGCGGATTACAGGATTTGTAGTGGATCTGAACAAAATAAGAAATTCTGTCACCAGGGCGCTAGTAAAAGAAAAGTGACCCGCGGGTTATGTGCGCTGAAGGGAACTTAGCAGCGGCGCCGGCAGCCTGCTCGTTGGCTGGCCAGTTAGTTGGCATGGACCGTTATATGAAAGGCGTTGAAGAAGCCCGCGGAGAGATTCGCAGCCTGCGCCTCTCTGCACCTGGCTGCTGTAGGGTGTCAACTGATCCCACGCATGACCCCGTGCATCGACCCTGCGAGGCGCGGCGAAAGGCGAGACGCCGCCGGCGCATAGGCGCCTCGGTAACTTTTGCTATCCTACCTCGCAGGTTACCTCGGCGCCAGCATCTTCGATCTGAGAGTCGCTGTGCAGTGTGAACGCTCTCTCTTAGTGCTTCCTCACTCCCCTTGCTTCCGTGCAGAACAAAGCAGTCCGCTTGGTATATCGGCATTTCTGTGGCGCTACGCCAGAAAATGACCTCTTCCAGACGGTGCGCACGTGCATGGGAGATTATCATGCCAAAAATACCAAAAGTGAAGTACGCTCAAAAGTTACGAGACGCGTGGCTTAAAGACCCGGATATGAGCAGATAGCTTCTCTGCAAGACAGCACCCAGTGGATTGAAGGTTGCCGAATGTAAGTCTGATGCAAACTCGGATCCTAATACAATTATTTGAAGGCGCACAAAAATACAAAAAAGCACCAGAACGCTGCTAGCACATTGGACCCGTGGCAAAAGCAGATTACCTTCCCGAGAAGAACTGAAAGGGATGCAGCGAGTACAGCAGAGGGTAGGGAGGCGTTGTTCATAGCTGAACATTGCATCATTATAACTACCGACCATCAGGCAAAATTCATCAAGAAATAGTTCCCAGACAGTGCGGCTGCCAAATGCTACCGAATGAAGAGGACAAAATGCGCTGCCGTGCTTAGAAATTCTGTTCTGTACCCGCACTTTAAAGAGGACCTTTCATTTTGCACTGACAACAGCAAATACAGCATCAGTGTTGACGAACCAACAGACATAACAGTAACAAAGTATTTGTCAGTATGTGTCATTTACCACAGTGAAGTAATGAAGTCAATTTTAACAACATTCCTGTCTCTGTGCGTACTAGAAACATGCGATTTGCCCCGAATTGCTAAGAGCTTAAAATATGCTGTGGACGACCGCAGTCTGAAAGTGGAAAATCTTATTCTTATCGGGACAGAGAACGCGAGCGTTATGACAGGCGTAAACAACGGCGACTCTGAAAAGCTCAAGGCTCATGCTCCCCATTTGGTTTTGATTCGCTGCGTCTGCCATTTGCTCCAGCTGTGCGACATCAACCGCTGTGGGAGAAGGACTCCCAAGAAGCTTAGATTACCTTGTGAGCGAAAATTACAATTCGTTCCTCATCGCAGCACTAAGCGTACAAACGACTTTTTGGTCTCCTGAAGAGCGGAGAAGCGTCTTTAATTATCGTTCAAGCTTGCTCAACTTCCTGGCTTTCTATCGCGACAGCAGTGGAACGAGTACTGGATCAGTCCTTAAAACGCACTTCGAAATAGTTAGGTTGATGGAAAAATGTTATGGCGCGAAAGTGTTTCACTCCATGTGCTGTGACGACGCGAACAAAGCTTATTTGCTATTCTTAAGCCAGTACTCCTGCAAATACAAAGAGTGAACAACTAGCCTCTTGATGCGTATAGTTCGGACCAGACAAAGCTGCTGGAAGACCTCGTGTGACTTTTGTCTGCCCTAATCAAAAATGTGGTGATTCCAACTGGAAAAGTCGACGCAGTCAAGACCAAAGTAATAGACTACTTAGACCCAAAACCGTATTTGGGCTACTTGTTCGAAAATCACATAAAAGATATGAAAGAAGCGGGCTTTAATCCAGAAGACGAGGTCATGTTAAGAATGAGATGCATAATGTTCCTGGTTTCCTCCATCGAATGAATATGGCTGAGGCTTCCTAACAAAATTGAAACGTTAAAAAACGTGGGACAGTTGTCAGTAGAAAAAGCCGTGTGTGTACTGAAACCCTCTCTAGTCCCACTGATGGAAGCGGTAGGTGTACCACCAGGCAAATACATGCGGCGGAAAGCCAATGGAAGAGCATCACGACTGTTGCATGGACGAATACCTTAACTACTCAGAGCTTCTGGTGCGAAGTAAAAAACTACAGAGACTTCTGGCGAGAAACCATTAAGAGAACTAGCGGACTGTGCTATCCCAATGCTGGTCCTACATTACTCGAACGCGGATGTTGAAAGATAGTTCAGCCAGAAGAACTTGCTCTAGACACAACTGCGAAACAGGTTCACGCCAGCTGGATTCAAACGCCGTTATGGTGATCAGAGAGGGGCTGAAGAGGAAAGGTCAAGGTTGTTTAGACAACCAACTCCAGAAAAAGTTATCCCGACTCATTGGAAGTGATACGAGTTACAGTGGACAGAGTGAACCATCAACTTCCTGAAGTGTTACGTGTCAGCCACTTTCCTGCAGATTGATGACGAAAATTCCGATCAAGATGCCGATGGATTTGCGTTTTGACGTCACACAGTTTTTTCTGTGGCTTTGCTTTAACGCTAACAGAGTTCCTTTGGGCTATTCGTGACTAGTCCGAACTTATCTACAGTCCGGTCCCGTTTTTTTTCTTGCAATTACTTAATCAATCTGATTGATGTACTCTGTAAACGTTCGTGCTGTCTCCTAATGTTTATATACAATAAACCCATTAAGAATGGCACCTTCTGGAGTATTTTTATGCACGTTATTGTGGAGTGTGCATTTTAGGAGAATAGAATTACCTTACAGCCTACTTATATTTGCTTTGCTTCAACGACGTCTTTAAATAAAATTACTGGCAGGAACGCTCTCTGAGTACGCAGCAGGCGCAAAAAGACGCGGTACGATCAACCTGGACGCTTCCAAGGAATGTTGCTCAAAAAATAATGTGACTGGACTCTTCTTCACTGCTAGCCACAGTTGCAGGATAAAATATGCATCTTTTCCTTGACCTCATGCTCATGACTGGTTACGATATGCGCACAAGCAGACACCGCTTCAAACGAGGCTGAACATTCTGGTTTCGTTTTTGCTTAAAAACTTGTGATCATAGTTCCGACATTGGATCACAACATTTGCTTGCAGTTCTAAGCCAAAGAAAGTCGCAGTGCAGGTATTTTTACATTTCAGCATCACAGTGCATATTAGCAGATATTTTGGTATTTTCCGACAATACTTAGCGGATTTTTGGACCCATTTTGATGGAATAGCCTGGCGTGGGCGAACGTTTGCTGGCAACCGTGCTGATGAGTAGGACGTCCTCGATTCCTCAGCGTATTTTGTTGCTAGCTGTGTTATTGCTGTTGTAGAAATAAATGCCTAGTTTGTGTCAGCCAGAGTGTCGTTCCTTTATTCCCTCAGAGCAAGGCCCGCCGTGGTCGGCGTGCACTCGGTAGCGTACGCGATCACGGGAGGGGCCCGGAGGTTTTGAACTGTGACAGCCGCGATTAAACTGAGAAAACGTATTTATTTCCCCCAATTAAAACCCCACACGAGGAGTCACTTGTATACGCTTTTTAACTGGCTCCGCGAATAAGCTAGCGGATAGATGTGCTGGATATGCATAGTGTACTGAAGCAAGTTGAAAACTGCTCTATACCCAACCAATGTCGAGTGGTCAGACGATTTCCTTGTAACACATTTTTCAGGCATCTACTAAAAAACCTGTTCTTTATTTGAACGTCGAAGAGGGAAGGAGCAGCCTAGATAAAAGTGCAGACATCATAGGATGAACTCAACACACGGGTCTCATGGCGAACAGCTGTGGCAGTTTTATTGAAACATGCAGATTGTCCCCAGCTCAGGTTCCTCATTCTCGCTGCATGCAAGTAACTGGAAGCGAGCTCTGCCTACCGACACTCATTTCGGCTGCAATGGTCATGGATCGTTTACATCAATTTACTCCCTCTTAGAAACGAGGGGTGTGCTCAGCAGCCAAGTCAGCTGTAACGTCTGCTGTTTATCGATGCGAAAGCATCATATCGCACATCGAGAACGAAACGTGGTGTCAGCGTTGAACAGCAGCAGTGGTCACAAAACTGCCAGATGAAGTCACTGTGGTGTACACAGAAAACTAACAATTCTTCCAAAGATGCAGGGGATTGAACCCAGGACTTTCAGATTGCGAGGCGAGCATACAACCCATAGGTCGCAAAACCACATTGGTTCTAGGCGAACATAGGCGCGCGTAGAATACGCGTTGCCTGACGACTGTATGGTAACGAATATGTATCCAATTACAAAGGAAGCTAAAATGACAAATATAGATATAAAAGTAAAAAATGAATAAAAATACAAATACGGATGCATTTAAATTCTAAGCAAGCAAGTAGTCTTAAGTGCCCTCCGTAATTTTTGCTCCATACCTCCTTCTGTATACGAACTTTTACACTTGGGACAAAAATCAAAGCACTGATGCTGAGTCCAGTTCTAAAATATCACTTATCAATAAGACAATGCAGCAGTGCGAAGAGCGAATAGAGAATAAAAGGTGTGGAAATCTTGCATTTTATCTCCCTCCATTAGGAAACGAGTAGTACAGTACGGATGGCCGTCGGATTTTAAGAACAATACGCCTCACGTCACGACTCATCGAGGGGTCTTAGTTATCTGGGAAGAAGCATAGGAATGGACTCCATCGGCAAGTATGTTCCTGAAAATGGCGAACCTATGTGAAGATTTCAATGCCTGTGACTGGACACGTGCTCTCTGAGGCTCTCCTTATCTGAACACGTGAATGAGCACAGCGTACAGCGATGGCCCTCTGCGCTAGCGTGCGACAGCTTATGGCGCTTTAAATTCCCTTTCCAAGAGGTTGCATAAGGGCATATGTCGCACTCAAAGGGTCTTTCCCCCGTGTGTCTAAGCTTGTGCCGACTTAAGGTTGAGGATTCTAGAGTCGTAAAAGTGCAGACGTCGCACTTGAAGGGCCTTTCTCCAGTGTGAGTTCGCTTGTGCCGAGTTAAGAGTGAAGAATGTGCAGTTGTAAAAGGGCACATACTGCACTTGAAGGGCCTTTCTCCAGTGTGAGTTCGCTTGTGCCGAGTTAAGTGTGAAGAATGTGCAGTTGTAAAAGGGCACATACTGCACTTGAAGGGCCTTCCTCCAGTGTGAGTTCGCTTGTGCCGAGTTAACCATGAAGAATATGCAGTTGTAAAAGGGCACTCATCGCACTTGAAGGGCCCTTCCCCTTTGTGCGTATGCTTGTGCCGAATTAAGGTTGAATATTCTGCAGTTGTAAGAGTTTCCAAATCGCACTCTGCAGGCTTCTCGACGGCGTGTGTACTATCATGTGGAGTGGCATTTGTAGACTCTGCAGGTGTAGAAGGACACATGGGGCGAGTCAAGGAGCTTTCTCCAGTGTACATACTACCCTGTGGAGTGACATTTCCGGAGTCTGCAGCTGTAACAGGACAGGTGTCGTAATATAAGAGGTTTTCGCCTGTGTTCGTACTACCCGATGAAGTGACATTTCCGGAGTCTGCAGCTGTAAAAGAACAGTTGCCGCAATTTAAGAGGCTTTCGCCAGTGTCCCTACTACCCTGCGAAGTGACATTTCCGGAGTCTGCAGCTGTAAAAGAACAGGCGTCACAATTTGAGAGGCTTTCGCCAGTGTCCGCACTACCCTGCGAAGTGACATTTCCGGAGTCTGGAGCTGTAAAAGGACAGGTGTCGCAGTTTAAGAGGCTTTCGTCACTGTGCGCACTACCCTGTGATGGGACATTTCCGGACTGTGCAGCTGTAACAGGACGCGTATCGCGACCGATGAGGCTTTCGCTAGTGTGCGTATGATTGTGCCGAGTTAGCGTTGTAAGATCTTCAGCTGTAAAAGGGCTCATAAGACACTCACAAAGTTGTCCTCCTGACTGGCGCGCCATATCCCCCTTACAGTCACACTTCTCTACCAAAGCTCGGTCCTCAGTGCATTGAAATGGCTCTCCTCTTGTATGAAGGGGCAAGTGTCTCGTTACATCGGCGAAGTTCGGTAAAACGTAGTCGCAGGAGGGCCAGGGGCAGCTGAACAAATCTCCTTTCAATGCAGGTGGCTGTCGCCCGAACGAATTCGGTTCCATGAGCGAATACGGCGCTAGGGGTTCTCTGCTTGTTGTGTTCACCGCCTTTCCGTGCTGGTCTTTGCCTTTGAAAGAGCCCAGAACACAACTTCCGTCGTGGTAGTCAGCAAAGCACACCGCTTCTGCGAATAAAATTAATACATGTGTTGCATTAGGGGAAAATATTTTTTGCCGCGCTTACTCTGAACGCAATATTTTTTTGCGATGGTTCAAGCATGCCGGACTGTTCGTTGCATTGAATAATAATTATTTGCAAAGATTGATGCTAAAATAACACACAGGATGTGGCCGACTTTCTGAAACGCACCGCGTCAAAGACATCCTGAACAATAAGGAGTGCATTCATGCAAGCTTTCAAAATAGTGCCCGTAGTGTGTCTACCGTCGCATGTTGACTTACGTGATTTCTTGCGGCGTGTTAGGGCAGCTCGCATATCACAGCCAATGTAGGCAACATTGTGCTGAAATAAACCACAATATTCGATGGAGTTTGACATTTACGTCTTTCGTAACGCTCTAGCCCTTAAAGATTGAATCGATCAGCTGTCCTTGTGTTGTGCAGAACATTGTGTATTCTAGGGTGCAGTGATGCGATGAACTTAAAGCTATTTTCCTCTTGCATGCCAACCTTAACAGGAAGAAAACAGCTCGCATTTAGGAAGTGAAACTTTTTTCAGGCCCAACATCATGTCTTACTTGGATACATTTCTTCTACTCTGGGCTCTACCACTCTTCCTATGAACAAGGGACAAGCGGCAACTACCTATGTTAACCTCATCGCACTGTCAACGTGCCAGTCAAGAGTCTGCGCTTTGTGTGTGTGTATTCGTGCCTTTCTTTTGTCCCGTCTTCTTCGCGCAGTTTTGTTTCGCTCTAACCATGAACCGACTAGCCCAACATCATGTCTTACTTGGATACATTTCTTCTACTCTGGGCTCTACCACTCTTCCTATGAACAAGGGACAAGCGGCAACTACCTATGTTAACCTCATCGCACTGTCAACGTGCCAGTCAAGAGTCTGCGCTTTGTGTGTGTGTATTCGTGCCTTTCTTTTGTCCCGTCTTCTTCGCTCAGTTTTGTTTCGCTCTAACCATGAACCGACTAGCCCAACATCATGTCTTACTTGGATACATTTCTTCTACTCTGGGCTCTACCACTCTTCCTATGAACAAGGGACAAGCGGCAACTACCTATGTTAACCTCATCGCACTGTCAACGTGCCAGTCAAGAGTCTGCGCTTTGTGTGTGTGTATTCGTGCCTTTCTTTTGTCCCGTCTTCTTCGCGCAGTTTTGTTTCGCTCTAACCATGAACCGACTAGCCCAACATCATGTCTTACTTGGATACATTTCTTCTACTCTGGGCTCTACCACTCTTCCTATGAACAAGGGACAAGCGGCAACCACCTATGTTAACCTCATCGCACTGTCAACGTGCCAGTCAAGAGTCTGCGCTTTGTGTGTGTGTATTCGTGCCTTTCTTTTGTCCCGTCTTCTTCGCGCAGTTTTGTTTCGCTCTAACCATGAACCGACTAGCCCAACATCATGTCTTACTTGGATACATTTCTTCTACTCTGGGCTCTACCACTCTTCCTATGAACCAGGGACAAGCGGCAACTACCTATGTTAACCTCATCGCACTGTCAACGTGCCAGTCAAGAGTCTGCGCTTTGTGTGTGTGTATTCGTGCCTTTCTTTTGTGCCGTCTTCTTCGCGCAGTTTTGTTTCGCTCTAACCATGAACCGACTAGCCCAACATCATGTCTTACTTAGAAATTCATGCCGCTTTCTGTGACACCCGCACAAAAAACATCAACCGAGCCATGTGCAAGAAAACAAATGTACTCACGTGGGGTCTCCTCAGAGTTGTGTCATCGGCGTCCCAGTCCTACTTGGTCGTGCAAAGTAAAGGGGGCGTTGTACAGCGAGGTAGAACCGCTTGAGTTGACTGCCAGTGAAGTGTCTACAAAAATTGCGAGGGCGAGAAATTGCACTATTTGAATGCTGCAACAAGAAAATTTTCTTATGAGTATTGTCATGCTTTTCTCATTACATGTGCCTCAAGAAGCCAAAGCGAAGAAAAAGAAACAAAACTGCGGGAGGCGTGCTGACCTACGTCTCGTTTTGCAGGCGTAAATTGTGTGGAAAATTTAGTATTTCTTTTTAAAACAGAGCGCAAAACAACGGACAATCGAGCGTATAGACAGAAGCCACACTACGTTCGACAAAACCTTTCATTTCATGCAACCTGGAATACATATTAGCGTTGAAAATATCGATATTGCGTGAGTCGTGCACAAACGAAAAGGAGGCGTGCAATGCGTAAGAGAACAGTGTCACTCACAGGGGGTCTCCGTAGAGTTGGGTCGTCACCGTTCTAATCCTGCTTGGACAATGAGTGGAATATTGACAGGACACAGCGGGCTAAAACTGCATGAATACGTAGCCAGTTAACAGCTGGACGCCGACAGAACTGTTAAAAACTTTGCTGAATCTCGGTTACGCCCCGTGCTGATTGTCTGAACACCACGCCCACGTTGTCTGAAATATTTAAGTGGCGTCACCGCGCGGTAAGTACGAGGAACCGAACTTCGCGGTGCGTTATTTTCTTCTTTTTTTTTATTCAATAGTGCCATGTGCCTTTTTCTGGCCAAGTCAGGATTGGGTACGCTACGTGCAAAAAAGAAAAATTCTTTGGAAGCACTTAGATATCTCTTAAGTACGGGAAGGCGGAAGCCGTTTGCGACTCATTGCACTGATTTGAATTCGCCGTGCTTGAATTCATTTCACGACACAGCAAAGAGCGTGGCGAGAGAAAGCGGTGACGTCGCACTGCGCATGCGCAGTGTGTCGACATTTGTTGCTTGGCGGCGGATCACCGCGCTTCGGCGTCTCTTCGTCTGATGTGACGTCATCATGTAGTTTTTCTCGTTTTCGAGCAATTTTTACTCAAATTATGGTTGGTTTGGTTTATGGGGTTTAACGTCCCAAAGCGACTAAGGCTATGAGAGACGCCGTAGTGAAGGGCTCCGGAAATTTCGACCACCTGGGGTTCTTTAACGTGCACTGACATCGCACAGTACACGGGCCTCTAGAATTTCTCCTCCAAAGAAATTCCAGCCGCCGCGGCCGGGATCGAACCCGCGTCTTTCGGGTCAGCAGCCGAGCACCATAACCGCTGGGCCACCGCGGCGCCCTTTACTCAAATTATGGGTGCTTCTGTAATATGAAGTACTATTTACGATTAATTACACATTTTAAATTAATTTGAAAGAAATTCGGCGTTTTTCCGCCCATATGTATCAGCAGCGCGAACACAAACCAGGAAGGAGGAAAAGATAGTACAGAGTGCTGAACTTTTATTTAAGCAAAAACTGAACCCGGAAGTAATCTACACACACCGGGTAAAAGCCCACCAGGGGGAGTAATCAAGGCGCGCGATCAAACTGGTACCCACACGATGTCCAGGGCATCAAAAAATAACAAGAATCACACTGTACACTGCGTTGATTGAAATGAAGCGCGAATGACATGCGGGAAAAAAAAAGAAATGAGAAAAAAGGACAGGCTTGAGAGTGCACGAATGACTAAAACGATGGAAAAAATGGAAAAACAGGGCTGAAGGCACGAATTTCACTAAAAGCTTGAGGAGGCGAGAAGGCGGTGGAAGGGTTAGCGATACGAAGGATTAGCTCCAACAATTAACACGGCTAGAAAGAAAAGCAATATCTGAAATATGCCTCTAAGAACCAGGCGAAATCAGAAAAAAGGAGAGTGAAAGGTGATTTGTTTTTCAGATAGCGAGATAGATGGGGTGCTTACTAAACCTTCCTTAAGCCCTGAGATGTAGGCGGCTTCAACGATTTCGCGCGTCAGTTGGTTTTTATGGTTGTTCAGACGGTTGCTTTCTTAAAATTAAGAATACATTTCTTTTTCCTGTCGCATACCCGGCAATGGGCCGGCATAATCCTCAATGGAGCCCCAGTTAAATCATTCTTATGTTCCATTAACATTTCATTTAAACATCTCACCTGTTTGGCCTATGTAAGCCTTACGCAAGTTAAAGGGATGGAGTATCCATCACCGTCCGCTCAAGGCACAATAGGGTCTCGGTGCCTGGTTGTGCAGCTGCTGCTCTTTTTCTAGTTGTTAACTCTGTTGCACAGGCTTGACAGCTGCATAGGGGTCTGAAAAGACTGCGTCTACGCCTGCCTTTCTACCAATTTTCTTCACATTATGCGATATCTGGCGCAGGTACGGGAAAACGGCGACCCATATGTTCCGCTGTCGCGTATCATCCGGGGCTTTACTTTCATGGTTCATACCTACCAGGACTTGTTTGCTAGAGGCGAAAGGAGGGATTGCGGATACGCTGATTGCGTCAGCCTTACTACTCATGCTCATGAATGTTCATGCTCATGCTCACCACGAATGCTCATAATGATGTCATCGAAGGTACCCGTACATTTCAAAGCATACGCGCTTGCTTCGAAGGAAAAAGCCAACGCCGCTGAAGGCAAAGCCCAACGAAAGATATTTGCCAACCTCAAACGAAGCATGGCAGGATTTGGTTGACCGCAGCGGCAATCTGAAATCTTTCCTTCCGTGACGTGACACTATACTTGCCCGCTCTTCTCTATTGCGCTGAGGAGAAGCCGCAAAATAAATCGTTGATTACGTCACTATATTAAATACAAGCTTAAAAGCCCTTGGCGTGCTTTACCTATAGGCTATATAGATTTGAATCTTTAAATATCGGGCAGTTCTCAAAATGTGGTGCAGTTGCACTTTAATGCGATTGACTAGCCTTCCTGCATTGTGGATTTTGAGCCCGTAGTGAATCAACATGACTTTAATCATGATGCCTGCAGAGAGTCAACTGATGGCAGTGTCGCCTCTCTTTACTACCATATTGGTAGTTTGGCAGCTATGAAATTCCATTCCAGTGTCAATTATTGCCTCCGAAATGCAAGCTGGCCTCTGAGTAGGGTCAGTGCTTCGTCGCGGATCGAAATATGGCTCGGGCATGTTAACGTAGTTATACTGGTTTGCGTAATTTGAGATTTGCCTCGCTCACATTCACGCTAAACATCGTGTGCGGAATCATCGCAGTGGGAAGAGGCGTTGTTACGCGGTCTCCCCGCTGAAGAATCTAGGAGACTCAGCCTTTCGGAGCAGCAAGTAACGCAAGCCTGTATCTTCGTCCACCGAGAATACAGTATCATCCACTCTTGTGGCGCATTTGACCAAGCAAACTCGACCCCAATGACTGCCGCAAGACGTCGCAGGCGCAGTTCGGATCTGAAGTAGGTAGCTGTATTTGCAGAGCCCGCAAGTCCACTCTAGAGAAATGTGATCACTACAGTACTTAACAGACTGGCGGAAGCGATAGCTACTAACGCATTTTAGGGTCGTCGTCGAAGAACACAACTGACCGCTGCTCACAGCCACGCTAAATTTAAATCTGGCAAATCAACTTTCGAGGCAAGGTCCAAATTCTAGGGCTACTACCTCGCATAAAGTTTAGGCAGTAGCACGCAATTGCGAATATTGGAGACCACGGTGGCTAATTGGTTACGCGCACGGCTGCTGACCGGAAAGACGGAGGTTCGATCCCGGCCGCAGCGGTCGAATTTTGGTGGAGATGACATTCTGGAGGCCGGTGTACTGTGCAATGTCAGCGCACGATAAGGGATCCCAGGTGGCGGACATTGCCGGAGCCCGTCACTGTGGCGTCCACGCAGACTGAGTCGTCTTGGGACGTCAGCTGCATAAACCAATTCCACGTAAAAATGGTCGCGCTTCCCGTCGCAAAATTATAAAGCCACGTACCAAGGTTATAAGCCAACAAATATTGCAAAACATTACGGTAATATAAAGGGCACACCAATAATGAGCCAGCATCTTTCTTCTGATCACTTCACGCCCTAGAATTCGACCACTGCAGTTAAAAATGTACGCCGACTTTTCTTGTCTCGGAGAGAGAGAGAAAAAAAAATTTATTGTGACAGGAATTCGGGGCACGCCCCAGGGTCCCCGCACGACCCCACTGCACTCAAGTGTTTATGTTCCTGAGGTCCATAACACTGGCAGCACGGCCGGTGGCGATGGCCTGCACGGCCGGGTCCTCCGAGCGCAGCAGGGTCTCCCAGTCCTCCCAGGTCTTGAGGCTCTCTAGGTCCCGGGGGGGGAGGGTCCGCCGGGCAGAGGGAAAGGATGTGGAGGGAAGAAGCGAAGGGTTCTCGGCATGGGGCGCATGCCGGAGTGGGGAAGGAGGGATGATAGTGGGCTAGGGTAAGGGGTGAGGGGAGAGAGTGTGTCTGTAGTCTGCGCCAGAGTGTTGCTTGTTTGTTATCTAGGGAGGAGTGGGGCGTGAGGTAGAGCTGGCGTGAGGCTCTGTAGGCCTGCGTCAGCTCGCTGAATGAGTGCATGCGCTCCTTCGTGAATCCCCGATCCGAGGCCACCTGAGCCCGGTGTAAAGAACCTCGGGAATGGCTCGCTGAGTGACAGCTGATGCACCAATTCCTTAGGTGAAAGATTGCATCTATCAGGAACTTTCCACTATCATTCCCGATCCAGACTTTTCGGATATATTCTGTACAGAAAGCGTGATGTTTGATGAAGGCTTCCTGAATGTAGACAGGACGCGGGCTGCTAATGGGGCAGGTGGGAAAGCGCGGTTCTTTCCACGCCACCCGCACAAAAAACACCAACCGAGCGATATGGAAGAGAACAGATGTACTCTATGTGCATTGATGGGATGAACTTGAAGCTGTTTTCCTCCTGCCCGTCAGCCCTAACAAAAAAAAAAACTTGGCATTTAGGATGAGAAATTTTCTTCTCACGAGAGAATTCGTATTGCGATAAGCACTTAGCGAGACCTACTTGCGCATCACACTACTGAGGTTATGCCTGCAAGTCTCATATACTGTGAAAACGAAGCACGAGCACTCCAGTAAAAATTTGGCAGTCATAACCCACACGTGAAACAAAGTACAACTACTCAGAATTAGTAGCAGACACGAAACAATCAGAGCAGACAGGAATAATGAGCCCATCTAAAAGTGGCTATAAATCATCAAAAAGAATCGAAAGATTAAGAAAAAATGAACTGTACATAAAAAGCCCAGATTATTCATGTAGTACTTTACCATGCATGCCAGGCATCACTATATCGTGACTGACAGCCAAAGAGCGTCAGAAATAAAACTTAGGCTGTCGGTAAATATCCTTTAGTTGCATGCCAAAGGAAGTACTTGAAGACAACAGATTTTAAACTGTAACAAGCCTTCGTGCTCAGTGAGCAAGGAGGGCATTCGTTTTTTGAATAATATATAAAAGCTATGGTGGGTTCAACTTAATTGAAACACCTGGTACATCTGCGGGAACGACATGGTTCACTTCACAAAAAGGTTCACACAAAAACCGGGGAAAAAGAGCGTTAACGGCCAAATTCCCTCATCGATGCCGTAGACTCTAGGATGGCGATGTAGGAATTGAAAGAGAAGAAAAAAAAAGTTAAATTCACTGCATTTTAATGGCAGTGATGCTGCAGATTCAATACACACATTGTGCAGCTGGGCTCGGCGTAGCCTGCATAATTAAACGCCGGAATATTTTTTCAATGTTCACAGATATTTATTTTAAAACTGTGAAAAGTACGTCGGTGCGGTATGCGCAGGGAGATTGTAGAGCAAAGCGGAGATTACGAACATATTATGTATGAATAAGTATACAACTACCTTATTTTAACTAGACATCTTTTTTGACATTTGAGGCGCAAAGTTGATTATACAGAATTGATTGGTTTGGTTTGATTTTATGAGGTCTAATGTCCCAGTGCCGCTCAGCCTATGACGGACGCCGTAGTGGAGGGCTCCAGATAATTTAGACCATCTGGGGTTATCTTCCAGTGACATAGCCTTTCGTCTCCATTTAAATGCGATCGTCTTGGCCGGTATCAAACTGCGTCGTTACGTCGTCGGCGTCCCAGTCCTACTGAGTAGTCCAAGGTAAAGTGGGCGCTGCAGAGCGAGGTAGAATAGCTTGGGTTGCCTGCCTGTGGAGGGCGTAGACAAGTTTCGAGGGCGAAAAAGTTCCGCCTTTTGACCGTTGCACCCCTTAGGTTCTCTTATGAGCATGCTCACACTCTTCAAATTATTTGTGCGGCGACAACAAAGACAGAGAAAAAATAAGTAACACTGCGGGACTCATGCTATGCGGCACTTCGTTTTGCAATGTCAGTTCATTATGCAGTAGTATTCCTTCATAAAACAGAGCGATAAACAACGGGATGTCGAGGAGATCGTCAGAAGGCCCCGTAAGTTCGACAAAACCATACATTTCATGTATCCTGGAATATATATTGGCACTAAAACATAGCTATAAAAAAGAACACAGCATGGGTGCAATGCGCCAAAGAACCGTCTCACACAGGCTCTCCTTAGAGCTTGGTCATCGGCGTTCTAGTCCTGCTTGAATGTTCATTTGAACACGGACACTACACAGCGGGCTAAAACTGGGTGACTAAGCAGCCAGTGACGGTGCTGGACACCGTCACAAGTGTTAGAAACTTTGCTGTTTCTCTGTTACGCCTCGCACTGCTCATCTGAACCCCACGCCCCCGCTCGCTCATTCTGTTTTATGTGGCGCCACCCCGTGCCGAGAACGAGGAACACGACTGCATAGTGCATTTTTATTCTTTTTTTGTATTGAATACTGTTGGTTTCCTATTGGTGGCCGTGGTAGGGCTGGGTGCGAGTTGTTTAAAAGTGCTTGGTCCATCACAGACAAGAACAAACAAGAAAAGAGCACATAAGCATACTGTCAAGTTTCTGCGCAAAAAACGAGCTCGTAAAGTACACAAAAAGAACTCGTACTTCTATGTAAGCGTCGAAAGCACTGCAAACCTACACTCGAAGAACCAAACGAAGTAAAGAAACTGACTGGCTTGATATGACTGCAGATAAAAATACTTCCGGTGATGGTAAGTTGACCGCTTTGCAAGGTAAGTTATTGGAGCCGGGCCTGGTTCATATAATAAATGACGATTTGTTTGAGTTGGTTGTGCACTGAGGCGTTAGTGTTGCTTATGACATGTTTGTGCACAGTCTGTCGCGTTCTGTTGTACTGCATATAAGCCTGGAATTTTATTTTTGTATGATAATTAATGATTGTGAACGACATAATCGAGCGATGCATTTGTCGACGAAATTCGTAGGTGAGCAAACCGCATTAGCTGTGATGATCACATAGCGATACCTGTCTTCTGTAGGCGAAGAAACAAAATAAAAGTGCGCTCCCCCCCCCCCCCCCCCCCCATGATATACATATAATGTACGTTTTTGCATGCCGGTGTTGTATTACGTCTACACCACATAGTGCACAGGAAACTATTCTACAGGCAGCTGATATCCTCTCAATAAACAATGCAAAAAAGAGGGCGAAGATGAACAAAAAATACAATGGGGTGGCTTAACGCATCTTAATTAAGATGGCAGTCCGATGGGAATATGTTCCGGATCCACTGCGCGCGGTTGCAAGTTGTGGGGCCTCGCTCAATCCACCCCTTTGTTTCGCTTCCCCTCGATGCATCCTCTTTCTTCATAGTTCTTATATGCGCTGACGACATCACTATATGGACCAACCCTGGATCCGACGGAGAGATTGCAGAGCGATTACAACAAGCTGTCGACAAAGTACAATCTTTTGTGCACGGGAATGGTGTTGCATTTTCACCGGCTGAATCAGAGCTCTCAGTTATAAGGAACAAACAAGCCTGACAGGCAGAACCCGACCCTCCATCGAGTAGCACATTGACAACCTACCGATAACCCCGGTAGCCACGATCAGGGTTCTTGGCATGTTGATTCAGAATAATTCAACACGGAAGCGATACGCATCTACGCTTCAAGACGCACCAGTACGGCGCGCGGGTGGCACGTATTGCCACCCGTCGCAGGGGCATGAGAGAAGCCGACGTGGGTAGGATCCCGCAAAGCTTGATGATAACTAGAATCATGTACACTTGCCCCTACTATCATGTGAATCGCAGGGTCGACGATGCACTTAATATCATCATTACAACAGTGTACAAGGCAGCCCTTGATCTACCTACATGCGCCAACTCAAATCGACTGCTGCTGCTAGGAATTTTTATGGGATCCCGGTTTAACTTCGCAAAGCGACTGGGCCGATAAGCGACGCCTTAGTGGAGGGCTCCTGATATTTCAATTACGTGGGGCTCTTTAACGTGCACTGACATCGCACAGTACGCGGGCCTCTTGCGTGTAGCTTCCATCAAAATGCGACCCACGGCCGGGATCAAACCCGCGTCTTTCGGGCCACTAGACAATCACGATAACCATTGCGCCACCGCGACACTCACGCTCGGCCAGCTTTTCTTGTAATGAAATTAGTAATGCTTTCGCATTAAAAGCGCGTCTTCCGCTCCTACAAAATCGATTTTAAAAAGGCGCCTATGTCCAACGGACGGCACTCCTCTCACGACAATTTGCTCTGAGAGTTAGTCTTTTCTTTATAATTCAGATTTCTAAGAGGCAAATATTTCACGAAATTTTCTCCTTCCAGTGGTTGTAAGGTAAGGCACAAGGCATAACAGCACAAACTACACAGGTGCAAGGAAGTAGACGAGAAACACACAGTGCGGTCTTACAATAGGAGGTTTATTTTTTCAGGCACTTCAGTAAAAATATACAGCAGCAACAAGAAATCAAGTACAGAAGCTGAGTCTGATAAACAGTCATCGCCTATAGAAATAACACAGGACAACTCAGATCATACAGCTACCGATAAGGACAGCAATTCTTTATCTATAAGGGCTAGGGGGGGGGGGGGTGACACTACTCTCTTTAAGATGCACGGTTTCTACGGCTTCAGTCAATTCTCGAGTGGTTTTTTCATCGCACCTGCGCAGCACACTCGTGCTGCCCAGCTCAAGAGCGCATTTACAGTCTGGGCAGTGAATGCCCATGTGGCCCGAGATTCGTTGCGTCACATTGTATTTGTGCTCGGACAAACCCTTATTTAGGCACCTCCCGGTTTGGCCTACGTATGCATGACCGCAAATCAAGTGGATAGAATACAGGACGCCCTGAGCGCACGAAACGAGCCGGTCGCGATTATTTATGGTGCATCCTGTGCGCTTACGAGCCATTTGATTAACGCGCTTACAGAGGCTTGACAAGCGATCCGGAGCTGAAAATAAACCATCTATTCCTACTCTCCTTCCTATCTTTCTTAAGTATTGTGAAATCTCGTGTGCGTAGGGAGCGACTGCAATTTTATCCTTATCTCATATTCTTTTTTCTTCTTTGGCTCTCAAAAAGGTTTCAGCCATTGAGGATAAGAAGGTTAGCGGGTAACCAGCCAGCAGTAATCGGCGCTTCTGGGCTTAAAAAGACATCTTCCAGTTTGTGTTTGCTGGATTTTTATTAATGCATTGTTAACGCATGAATTGATGATGCTATGCTTAACTAGGTTCGAGTGCGCTGAATCAAAATAGAGAAGAGGTTTGTTGCAGCGAGGCACAATGACCCAGCAGAAGTGATTGGGGTTAAAATATATTCATAATTCTAGAAACCGTGAGAAGCCGTTTGTTGGCGGTTCTTGAGCGACAATCAATTGGCTCAGAATGCTTGAAAATATCTAAGAAGTTTGGAAGCTTCGGAAGGGAGGACGTCCTGCTAGCACTGTAATATCACAAGGTAATCATCCACGAATCTAAAGATTTTTTTCAAATTGCTGCCCTGAAGGGACCTGTGCAGCGCTGTCTTGCACGGCTAAGTAAAGATCATTCAGGATAGGTGCAATTGATGAACCGATACAAATGTCATTGTTTTGAATTGAAAGCAAACCGTTCCTTTTCGCGGATGTCGATCTTAAGTACTACACAGTAGCTCAAGGAAGCCGGCAGTTGAGAGCCAACTCGACTTCTGAAATTTTTTAGCTCCATGCTGGTCTATACAGATCTTGATGCAATTGAACAAGTCCTCATGAGAGATGGCATAATATAAGTCCTTTATGTCGATCGAAAATCCTATCACTGTCTTTTCGGAGTTATCTTTTAGAAAATCAACCACAGGTCCTACATTTTTCACCAGAAATGGGTCGTCGACTGTCAGCAACTGAAGTTGTTTTTGTGAAACTGATTCAACTGACTTCTGCAACATAAATCCTGCAACCACAAACTGTATGGTAACATTTTAGCCGAGACGTGCCGATTACGGAAGGCTGCTTACGCGCAGACCCAGTTATCCTGAGTGGCTGAGGCCTTGTTAAAAGCCAAATAAGAAAAAAGAATAAGATATTAGGATAAGAACGCAGTCATTCCCTACGCACACAGGGTTTCACACAACTTAAGAAAGTTAGGAAAAGAGTAGGAATAGATGTTTTGTTTTCAGCTCCGGATCGTTTGCCAAGCCACTGCAAGCGCATTAATCAAACGGGTCGGTAAGGTCTCCTCCGGCTCAACCTGTTGTCATCCTAACTGATTCAAAATCTGCCCTTCAGAAGCTAGAGCGTGGGCTCCCTACTGACACCTTGTCTATAAGCTCTCTACGCTTGTTAGAGAATCTGCACAAAAGAGGCTTTACTCTATATTTCCGAAGGTTGCCCTCTCACATAGGAGTCAGAGGCAGTGAGATGGCAGACAGTCTCGCCCATAAAGCACTGTCACGAAATTCATCAAACAAGTCCGTCCAGCTGCAAAACGTTTCTTCATAAAAAGGGTGCTCGATTATTTCAGTATCCTGTGGAGTGCGCCCCACAAACCATGTGTGACCATTATTGATTGGATAACGTTTATTGTCAGCACTGAGCCCTAGTGGGCATTATACTAGGTGGCTTCGAGCCCATGGCTCTTGGCGACCTTGTGAGCCAACTCAGTGGCCCGGACTTGCGTCAACGGGTCTGAGCTGGCCAGTATAGCCTCCCACCGCTCTAGAGAAGGGACTGGTAGTAGGTCCGCCGGTGGCGGCGCCTTTTTGCAGCTCCATAAAATGTGGTCATATCCGTCTATCTCGCCGCATTGTTTGCAAGTAGCGTTGTATTGTGTTGGATGCATGTGTGCTAGTCTCGACGGGCTAAAGAAGGCTCGCGTCTGGAGCCGACGCCACGTTACCTCCTGGCTTTTGTCAAGCTTTTTGTCTGGTGGCGGATAGAACCTCCTTTCCAGTTTAAACTGATTGGTGTACTCGTGAAATGATATGAATTCATCTCTCGTGAAATTTGGGGACTCAACCCGGCTCACTGCTCGGCTGACATAACCTCGAGCTATACTGTGAGCCAACTCGTTACCCTGTTCCCCGAGTGTGCCGGCACCCGTATTAGTTCCACCTCTCTTTGGGTCTGAGAAGATGCCCGGAAAGTCTACTACAGCTAATTCGAACGAGCAATGCTCGTACTCCTGCCTGGATGCATAAGATGGGCATGGCATCGTCTCCGCTATGTTCTATATGTGTTATGTGCGGGTATATAGAACATTATATTACGTACTGCCCAGAGTGCAGCGCGGAAAGATATGTGATGCTAGCTTCCTTCAAGAGGACAGAAGCCCTTCACAGCACAGTTCAGGATATCCTCTACCCGAGTGGAAACCAGACATGAAAAAGAGAGGCTCCACGCCTTCTTTTAACATCCCTGCAGGACACTGATCTTGACTCGAAATGGTGACAGCAGGGACGGTCTATGGTCTTCTGTGATTTAATGTGTGCGTAGATGGTGCCTTCTGGGGTGGTCTATGTTATTCTGTGAGTCAGTGTGTGCATGGATGTGGCTCTGCAATGGACTATGTTCTACCGTGACTGAATATATATATAGATGGTGACTTCTGGAGTGGATCATGTTGTGCTGTGAGTGAATGTGCGCATAAATGATGACTGCGGGAGTGGCCTATGTTGTATTATAAGCGACTGTGTGCATAGCGGGGCAGATCTGACCGGTTTAGAACATTATTAACATATAAGTGACGCTACGGTGGAGCAATTGCAGGCGGAATAATCAAGGCTAATTCCACCTGTAGCATGCAACAACTCAACTAAACTCAACTAAGCACTGAGGATGCACCATAAATCATCGCGACCGGTTCGTTTTCTGTGCTCAGGGCGTCGTGTATTCTATCCCCTTGTTTTGCTGCCCCGCATACGGACGCGAAACAGGCAGATGCCTTAAAAAGAGTTAGAGCATAAATACGACGTGACGCAACAAATTTCAGGCAATCTGGGCATTCACTGCCAAGAGAGTTGCATCAGCACCCCCTCCATAGCTCGTATAAAGAATTGCGCTTCTTATAGGTAGCTGGATGACCCGAGTTCTCCTGTGTTATTTCTGGGGGTGATGGCTGTTTTTCAGTCTCGGTTGCTCTTCTTATTTCATTGATACTGCTCTATATATTTACCGAAGAGTCTGAAAAAATTAACCTTCAGCTGTAGGTCAGCACTGTGTGTGCCTCGGCTAGTTTCTTGTTCTTGAGCAGCTTGCGCTGTTCTGCTTTGTTGTGAACCAATAGCCCGCGATTTGTCATTCAAGCTGATTGCGCAAAAAAATGAACTAAAAACTGACAGTGCAGTCGGTGGAAAAAGCAAAGAGCTAAAAAGCTGCTGTAGTGGAGGGCTTCCGAATATTTTGGATCACGTGGATATTTTTAACGTACACTGACACCGCACAGCGCACGGATTCTTTTCAGTTTTGACTCCAAGTAAACACTGCGTCCAAAGCTGCGGTTAAGCCAGCATCATCGGGCCCACCACCCGAGCGCCCTAATCAAAGAGCAATTTTGGTTGGCGGAAGGGATTCTTGTACCCGTTCAAGTGTGGCAAGAAAGGTACTTTGACGCTCTCACAAACGAGTCAGCGCAATGACCAATGGCTGTTCCAAGTAATTTTCCATCAAAATGCGGCGCAAGTAGATGTCATCTCGGTGCTGGCGGAGGGATGCATGTTTGCCTCGTAGTGCCTTACCAAACCTATTAACCCTAGCTATATCAGGCACGAATGACGAATTGGGTTTAACATGCTTTTTAAAACACAGATATCCACCTCCCTACCCCTGAAGGCGCTCATCTACTGAGCCGGAGTATCCGGGTTCCAACCGTACGGCGCCGGCCGCATTTTGATGCACGCGTGGCCTGTGTGCTGTGCGACGTCAATGCAAGTCAAAGATCCCCGTGTGATCGAAATTATTTCGGAGCCCACGACTTCGGCACCTCTTCCTTCCCTTCTTTAACTCCACCCTAACCCTCCCCTTACGGCGCGGTTCAGTTGTCCATCGAAATATGTCAGACAGTTACTGCGTCATTTCCTTTCCTCGAAGCCAACTAATTAGCCACTGCTCATGGATTCCCCATCGTTGTCGTCCGTGTCGGCGTTGCCATACCCCACCACCTAACAACCATGTCTGATAGTAGAAGAGCGAAATGCCACCTGCCACGGCGACAGCGGAAGAACGGACAACCCGAAGGTGGCTGCCACGGGAAGATCCCGGAGGTTGGCTAGCTGCGCAAGACGCCACCCTCCAGCTGTGGCAGGTGGCGTGTGAAGAGCTGCGTTCAAATTTCGCATTACCGACTATCATAGTCGGCCGTCAATTTTTGTGGTTTTATTCATTTACCGTTAACGGGGTATCACTTGTAGGGTTTCTGTTGGCCCCCCGCATCAGCTGGTGTAATGAAGCGCGTGCATGGTGTAATGAAGCGAGTCTTATGTTGAATTCCAATGGCAGATCGGGACCAAGTTTTTCTGCTCGGTTTGGATCAGTCGTATTCCAATGGTGAAATGGGAGCGCGAGTTGTATGTTCCAATGGCAGATCGGGATCAGGCGTAAATCTCGGATCGCTCCATGGAGAAGCGATACTTGATCCGCCGACATCGGCGGATTTGACCGGAACCTCGCGTGACGTTTTCTTTTCCGCCGCGTCTGCTTCTTGTCACGACAGGCCGCGGCCGCTTCGTTCCTGTCGTCGCTACATGGTTAGCCGGGCGAGCCCAACGTTACTAGGGCGAGCCGGGACAGCCGGGCACTTTCCAACCACAGTGAACGTCAATGATCTTGCTTCGCGCCGTACGGCACTACTTTTGCTTCATGGAAGGGACAATTCCGACTCGGGCACTGAAAGCTCAGAGTCCAGCAGTGAAGATTCGTCTTAAACGGACAGCGAGCGTGAGGCTTCCGGCCTGTATGCCTGCCGCCGGCGTCAGAAAAAATTACCAACGATTACGTTACTTCCTAATGCGAAATTTGAGCGCAGCAAATAAGCTGTTTCACCTTTTCGATAGATTGAGGCAAAGAAATCGAGCAACACATGTATGCGCTATCACAGAATTTTTTTTTTAGCAGACGGAGGACTTCCATCGGTCGTCTCGCTCATGGCTCAGAAAGAACTGGCAGATAATTTCGCAGTGGCGAACGACAGCGGCAATTTCGGCTCGGGCGGTGCACATATACAGATCCGCCGCCACCGATCTGGCTCTCTGATTGCCACCGCACAGGGCGAACGGCAGCGGCAATTTCGGCTCGGGCGGTGCACATATACAGATCCGCCGCCACCGATCTGGCTCTCTGATTGCCACCGCACAGGGGTTGCATTGGAGGAGGAGCGAAGAAAGGAATTAAGTTCGAGCCGGCGCTTTGACAACCGGAGACTCGCAGGAAGAGGGGTGAGGGGGGCGGCGTGTACACCCAGCGGCAAACGATGGGGGCAGAAGCGCGCGCAGCAAGCGGACAACACGATAAAGGGAGGAGGGAAGAGATAGCAGCGACTGACTGATGCCGCTGACGCCGATAGTGAGTCAACCCCAGCTGCGGATGGAAGGGGGGCGGAGCTGGTTACGAGGCCGACGCCGACGACAACGCCGACGACGACGCCGACGCGAAACCCAGGAACGGACGCCAAAGAGCTGCGCTCTAAAATGCGCTAATATCCTTTGTTCGCGTACATACTAAGCCCTGGAGTAGAGGAATGTCAAAAATGAATCATTTTTGAGGATCGTTGGCCAATACCGAGTTGCTGGTAGAAGTGATAACTGCGATACAAGCAAATTTCTTCCTGATGCCCAGTGCGGCTGGCCTGTTGTCTGCTAGCTCCGCTGTTGAAGGCGTCGCAGAAATCGATCATATCTTTGATTTATTATGAGACGAGGAACACAGTAAAACGGTGACGCGAGTAGCACCTTTACTACAGCGCTGGCCAGTTCCGAAGCGCCCTGAGCTGCGGCATCGATGTGAAACAGTTAGGCTTAGCGACGACTACGGCAGCCAGGCAGCAGCGCAGTTCGTCGCTCGGCGTGTTCGCGGGCGGCGTCGTTGCCGAAAGCTCGAGTGTCTCGCTGATTGGTTCAGCGGCTTGCGACTAGCAGTCGCAAGGCTGGAAAATCGAGCAGCGAGTGACTTGCCTGCGCGTCGTCTGCCACTTCTTTCGTGAACGGTATAGGACAGGCTCACTGGCGCTCCGAAGACCGCGGCCGCATACTCGCGTGTTCTCGGTAAGAGTGGATCATCCTGTACATACGCATTGGTTTTGTTTTAAGCATGAAATGCTTTTAGCTCCCGTTGTCGGGAGTGTGGTGACGTCGCGCCGAGACTGAGAGCCAACATCCGGGCACTTAATTCCACTCATCCGGGCACTGAAACGAGAGCATCCGGGCACCGTACGAGATTTAACGAGACTCTCTAAGAGAGAGGGGCCGCGCTTCCGCGCCGTCCCCAAGGATTGCGCTGCGGTCCCACACTCACGCATGTAAAAGTCCGGCCGCTGGGCCTTCAGCTCATGAAGGTTCCCCCTTTGGCAGGCAGATGTACACACGCTCGCGGAGTATTTGGACGCGCTGCAGATACATTCTTCACAGGCCTGCGTCTCGTCGAGTCCGCGTACGCTTCTGCATCGTCCTGCATTTCATTGCCGCCACCGTCACAGCTGCTTAAGCCAAGCAATGGAGCCTGATGAAAGGATAGATGGGAAACGTCTTGCGGAAAGCGATCGCTTTGCGAGTGATACGCCACAACAGACTGCTCGCCCCTGCCGACAACTCCATGATTATGCGGCCGCTCCCGAAAGCTAAAAGGCCGCCACGGTTCGTGGCTGCCTACCTAAGCCCGCACTATTGCATGCGATCGCTTCGACTCAACAAGAAGAGTGTGGTGTGGTTTGGTGTGTCGAACACTGGACCCATTTCAAGATTTTGACTAGTACCATCTACAACCAATATGTTATGCCCGTAAACATTTCATGCTTACTCTACTCTCGGTTACGGGAGAGGCAGATATATTTTTACATTACGGCCTTCGTACTACCTCTTTTTTGTTTCGCCGAGACGGCGTCTGTCAACGCGAAGATTGCGCCTCGCGCAACTCCTGTCGCACTTGAACACGAAGCTAGCAGGGGGTCCCATAGAGTTTCTTACTATTATCTAGAGGGAAAGCTGGCGGCGCTGCACTTCAGCCACCATGGACGCTCAAGGCATCATGGGGCGGTGAGCACTTGTTGCGTCACATTCGTAATTTTTCGGGAATACGGAGTGGCACTACTGACATGTTTCATTCCGAAAACGCTGTTCGTGTGTGCGCAGACGACCTTCGCGCGAATGCAGTGTATAAAAACCATAGTAGTAAAACCGCAATGACACACAACGCCAATAAAAGGTTTCACTTGTCCAAAATGCCTTTAAAAAAACCTTTTGAAGTATTTAAGCAACCAAATTTTTTTAAAAACATTTTTTTAAAAACGCGCCTGTTGAGCACGAAATATTAGTTTTTATAATGTTCAATACTTGGCCAATAGAAGAGCGAGTCGTCTCTTATTTTGGGCAAACTTTGCAATTAAAGGCTTTTCTGCTCGTTTGTTGCAATTTACAGACAGGATATTGAATGTTATGACATTCGTATTTATCGAACAGCTTTATTTTTGCATTATTTTTTGGCCAAACGTTGTACTTCTGCAGTCGGTAGCTCACCGCCCCATGATGCTTTGAGCGCCCATGGTGGCTGAAGTAGTCTCGAGGGGCCTCCATGCAAACTCCCATAGACGGCTTGCCAGCTTTCCCTCTAGGTAACAGTAAGAAACTGTATGGGGCGTCCGCTCCAGCGGCGCCCCTAGTTGCCGCGGCGCGCCGCTGCGGCGCTGCCGTCACGCTTGCCACTTGATGCTCCAAGTGCTCCCGAGGGAGCACTCGAACTGCAATCGCAAAATGGGAGGTGGCGAAGCTACGCGCTCCGACGCGCTCCGTACGCGATCCGACGGAGCGTTCCCGATCTGCCATTGGAATTCAGCATTAGAGCTCTGCTTCATATTTATTTATTTATTCAAAATACCCCCAAAGGCCCTCATTTGAGGGTATTACATGGGGGGGGGGGGGGGGGGGGTAAGTACAAAGCATTGTTGTAAGGTTAAAAATATTGCACTAAAATAAAATAGAAATCACAAAATATTAATCATAAATAGGCATTCACAGAAAGGGTCGCAACAATGCACATAACAGCAAAATTTGAGCATAAATAACAGCACCGCTAGAAAAAGAAAAAGACGACACTGGAAAAGGTGCGCTGAAGTACAAAACAAAAAAGATAAAATAAAAAGAAGACAAGGCGGAAGAAAAGAACGCTAAAAAAAAAACAACAACCTTTTTAGTTGTTGAAACATGAGTGCATAAGATGTTGGAATTTATTTAGATCAGATTCTGTGGCAATTTCTGATGGCAAAGCGTTCCATTCGGTTATTGTGCGTGGTAAAAAAGAATAGGCATAATGGAAAGACTGGCAGTTAATGCGTTTAACTTTGTAAGGATGATCGCGACGTGGAAAGATAACTGGCGGTGGCTGAAAGAATTCATCATGAAGGGAAGGATGGTGATAAAGCTTGTGGAAGAGTGATAGACGGGAAATTTTTCGGCGCAGTGCTAAGTTATCTAACTCGGCTTTAGTCTTCAATGAGGTGACGCTGGTGTAACATGAATAATCAGAAAAGATGAATCGCGCAGCACGGTTTTGCAGGGCTTCGATGTTACTGATGATATAATTCTGATGAGGATCCCAAAATGCAACCAAGTTCGAGTAATCTGACGATTTTCTTGTAACGCATTCTTGAGACGTGCAGTGAATTTTTATTTTTCAATGTGGAAGTGCGAATTAGCAGCTTAGATACAACGGCAGACACCACAGGACGCAGTCAACACAAGAGCCTCCTGGCGAAGTACGTTGGTAATTTTATTGCAACATACGGAATGTCTGCAGGGCGACTTTTTATTGTCATTGTAAGCAGGTATTTGAAAATGAGCTCTGCAGAGCGACATTGATTTCGATTAAAGTTGTCGTGAATGTTTTACGCCAAGTGACGCTCTATTACAGAAAGGAGCATGCCCTGAGCGGCCAAGCCGGCTGTAGTCTACAGTTTATTATTGCGAAACCAATGTGTGGCTCATCGGGAACGAAACGCCGGCTCAGCGTTCACCAGCTGCAGTGGTCGCAAGACTGCCAGATGGTGTCACCGTGGTATACACAGAAAAAAAAACGTTTCTTCCGAAAATGCAAGGGATTGAACCAAGGACTTTCAGATTGCGAGGCGAGCATACAACCACGGTACTGCTTGGCGAACAAAGGTGCTCATAAGATATGCGTTGCCTTACGAGTTTATGCTAATGAGTGGGCGTGTCATTACAATGGAAGAAAAATCATCACAACATAAATGGAATTAAAGAGATTAAAATACAAAACCGATGCTTTCACATTCATAGCGCAAAAGTAGGCTTAAGTACGCTCGCAATTTTTGCGACATAAATCCATCAGTATACAATCTGATTTTCAGGCGAATATCGAAGCAGTGATGCTGTGTCCAGTTCTAAAATGTCACTTATCAGCAAGACAATGCAGCAGAGCGCAAAGGTGAACAAAGGTTAAAACCTGCCAAATCTTGTGTTTATCTACCTGCATTAGTAACCAAGTGAATAATACTGGATGTCCGTGAGATTTTACGAAAATACATCTCGGGTGACGGCTAATCGCGGGCGCTTTATTATGTGGTAAGGCGCATGAGATTGTACAACAGTTGCAGGAGCATTGTCATGATATCAGCACGTCTATGTGAAGATTTCACTGCCTGTGTCCGGACATGTGCTCCGTGACGGTCTCCTTATCTAAGCACGTGAATGAACACCGTGTACAGCGATAGCCCTCTGCGACAGTGTGCGATAGCATATGACGATTTAAAACCCCTCGCACTGACGCTGCATAATCGCATATAACACACTTGAAGGGTCTTGCCCTAGTGTTAATTTGCTTGTACCGATTTAATTTTGAAGACTCTGCACATGTGAAAGGGCACAAATTGCACTTGTACGTTTTTTCGCCGGAGTGCGTACGCTTATGTATAGTGAGGTTGCTGGAGCTTGCAGCTGCAAAAGAGCGCATGTCCCAGTTGAAGGGTTTCTAGCCAGTATGCTTTCGCTTGTGCACAGTTAGAGTGGAAGAATGCGCAGTTGAAAAAGCGCACAGGTCGCACTTGTACGGTTTTTCGCCCGTGTGCGTACGCTTATGTATAGTGAGGTGACTGGAGCTTGTAGCTGCAAAAGAGCACATGTCGCATTTGAAGGGTTTGTCGCCAGTATGCTTCCGCTTGTGCAAAGTTAGAGTGGAAGATCGCGCAGTTGAAAAAGCGCACAGGTCGCACATGTACGGTTTTTCGCCGGTGTGCGTACGCTTATGTATAGTGAGGTGGCTGGAGCTTGTAGCTGCAAATGAGCACATGTCGCATTTGAAGGGTTTGTCGCCAGTATGCTTCCGCTTGTGCACAGTTAGAGTGGAAGATTGCGCAGTTGAAAAAGCGCACAGGTCGCACTTGTACGGTTTTTCGCCGGTGTGCGTACGCATATGTATAGTGAGGTGGCTGGAGCTTGTAGCTGCAAAAGAGCACATGTCGCATTTAAAGGGTTTGTCGCCAGTATGCTTCCGCTTGTGCAAAGTTAGAGTGGAAGAATGCGCAGTTGAAAAAGCACACAGGTCGCACATGTACGGTTTTTCGCCCGTGTGCGTACGCTTATGTATAGTGAGGTTGCTGGAGCTTGTAGCTGCAAAAGAGCACATGTCGCATTTGAAGGGTTTGTCGCCAGTATGCTTCCGCTTGTGCACAGTTAGAGTGGAAGATTGCGCAGTTGAAAAAGCGCACAGGTCGCACTTGTACGGTTTTTCGCCAGTGTGCGTACGCTTGTGACGAGTTAAGATCGAAGATTCTGCAGTTCTAAAATGGCACATGTCGCACTTTAACGGTTTCTCACCAGTGTGCATAGTATAGTGTGTATTGACGCATCGAAACTCTGCAGCTGCAGAAGTACACGTGTCGCGATTAAACAGGCTTTCGCCAGTGTGAATAGTATCGTGTGGAGTGACACAACCAGGCTCTGCAGGTGTAGATGTGCACGTGTCACGATTGAACGCGCTTTCGCCAGTTTGCGTACTAAAATGTGGAGTGACATTTCTCCCGTCTGCAGCTGTAGAAGGACACATGTCGCGACTGAAGCTGCTCTCACCACTGTGCCAACTATATTGTGGAGTGAAATTTCTCGGCTCTGCAGCTGTAGCAGGACACGTTTCGCGACTGAAGCTGTTCTCGACACTGTGCGTACTATATTGTGGAGTGAAATTTCTCGGGTCTGCAGCAGTAGAAGGACATGTGTCGCGACTGAAGCTGCCCTCGCCACTGTGCGTAACATATTGTGGAGTGAAATTTCTTGGGTCTGCAGCTGTAGAAGGGCACGTGTCGCTATTGAATTTGCTGTCGCCACTGTGCGTTGGCTGGTGCCGAGTTAGTGTTGTAGAGTCCTTAGTTGCTAAGGGGCACATCTGAATCTGATGCGGTCGTCCTCTTGCGTGGCACCGCACCTCTCCCTTGCCATCGCACTTCGCTAACTCCGCTGGGTCCTCTGAGCATTTTAATGACTCTCCTCCTGTCTCATCGGCAACAACATCGGCAACATCGGCAAGGTTCGCTGAACCGTAGGTGAAGGAGGGGCAGCTGAACACATCTTTCAATGCAGGCGTCTGCTGCCCGAACGAATTCTCTTCCATGAGCGAATACGGCGCTTTGGGTCTGTTCTGGTAGTGTTCACCGCCTTCTCACGGTGGTCGTTGTGCAATGAGTCCCGAACTCAACATCCGTCGTGGTACGCAGGAGAGCACACCGCTTCTGCGAAAAAGGTTAGAAGAATGTGTGCCGTTAGGGAAATTTAGTTTTTTTTTCGACTTACTCATTCCGCAATATTTTATTTCATTTTTTCAAGCATACCAGTTGCTTTTTGGAAAAAAGAGTAATGCTCGATAATATTGATGTTAAAATAACAGCACGCGCCCATTTTAAGGAATCGCGCTACGTCAACGACATCTCAAGCAATAATTAGTGAATTCAAGGCAGCTTTCAACATAATGCCCGTAGTGTATCTATCGTCGTATGTGGATCTATGTGGGGTTTGTTGGAGCGTGCGTGTTAAGGCATCTCAAGCATGCCAGATTTTTATTTGCGTCGAATAATAATTTTCGCCATGATTGGTGCTCTGATAACACTGAGGAGGCGAAGAATTTCAGCAAACGCAACAAGTCAACATCTCAAGCAAGTGAACTGAACTGTTTTCCCTGTGTAACTTTGGCACAGCCGAATATAAAGGCTGCAAGAGCAGCTGGTCGATTGCGCCCGCCTCTACAGTACGTCACAGCAGACAGCAGCACAGCAATATAAATGCTCTGATACAAAGCACACAGAACAAAACAAGTCACTCAGCCCTACAGTCTTAGGTAGCAAACAAAAATACAGAAAAAGAAATGGGCACAGATGTGCGCAAAAACACAGGGAAGAAGAAAAAAAGCAAATTCAATACAGTTAGAGGAGCGCAATCGGTTTAAAAGTGAGTAGCGCGAAATTTCAGCAATATTCACATCAACTGTTTATTAGCAACTGTATTCCTTGTTTTATATATATTTTCATTATCATATTATTCTGTATTTATTAACACTATTCCCGATTTCCATATTTACTGTTTGTACCTTTGTTCTTTTTTTTGTGAGGTTAGTTTTGTTTTCGAACTGGTTTTGCAGAGAATTATGTATATTTTTTACTAATAACATAGTTTTATGTATTGAGTGTATGCCTCTTAATCATGCACACTCCTCTGTAATGTACGTTTGAACCCTGAGGGTATCATAAGTAAACAAATAAGTACATAATCAGCGTTCAGCGTGATCAGAAATACGTGGCAATGTGTTTTTAATATCCGTTTTTAATAGAAAGTCTAGTGAGCGCCTCAGGTGGTTCGTATTAATGCGAAAGCATTTTTTGTGTTACGAGCGGTGCGTACAGCACCTCTCGGCAGGCCATGTCATCAGAGCGCGTCCGCGCGAACTGTCAGTAACCAATTATAGGGGTACTTAATAGTATGATTCAATTAAATAGTTTGTATTCATCAAGAATAACTAACTCACCATAATGGTTCATCAAATGGGTAACCAACTCATTAAGTCATTCACTACTTCAATTAGTCAATCATTACAAACATTCTGCCGTAAAATATTTTAATTGACTTATTAATATTTCTAGAATTAATCATTGCTTGCTTTGGTCTATGGGCGTTTAACATCTTGGAGCGACTAAGGCTTTGAGAGGTTCTTTAACCACCTGATTCGTTTGGTTTGGTTTATTGGGGTTTAACGTCAAAAAGCGACTGAGGCTATGAGAGACGCCGTAGTGAAGGGCTCCGGAAATTTCGACCCCCTGGGCTTCCTTAACGTGCACTGACATCGCACAGCACACGGGCCTCTAGAATTTCGCCTTCAAGAAATTCAGCCTCCGCCGCCGGGATCAAACCCGCGTCTTTCGGGTCAGCAGCCGGGCGCCCTAACCACTGAGCCACCGCGGTGGCTGTAAGCACGGAATTAAACAATGAGTTCAGTTGCATCCAATCAAATCGCCATTAACATAAGGGAACTCGATTATTAAATAATTGAACCAATTAATGATTTATATTTTTTAAACTATTGAATTACTTCACACATCCATCGGTAATGAATGAAACTGAACAATTGCTTAATCACTGAATAATGAGTACTTTGGCGTGCTTACTACACGCTCTGGCAACGAGTCCCACGCCTTCAGATGTGGTAGAGCCGATTGGCAGCAGTAAGAGAAATGCTTTCGCATTGCTGCACCTAAGAAGACTTAGAAGCACCTCTGGAATTGTTTTCAAGTAGGCCAGTTCTGTAAGCGTCAAGCAGTCGTAAGTGTTAAAGGCCAGATATTCTGGCTACGCATATTATTCTCAAAGAAATGCTTGGCTGTGTGGGCGAAAAAAGTGGTTTCATATTGCACGTAAAACTTCATACTGAAGCAGATATAGCTTTCCATTATAGTGGGCGAGGACAGGTGGTGCCTGCAAACGGGACTAAAGCTCCTTGAGCCCTACGATTTGCGGTGTTTGCCATTGAAACAGAACGTCTACTTTTCTCGCCTGCGTCAAAAAGCGACGGCAGTGCGACAATGGCCCTTTTACGAACCTTTGTGTATGGATAGGGTTGCAGCCTAAAAATACCTCCAAACACCTTCCTTGTCGGTTGGATTCGAGAAATATGAAATAGAGATTGTCGTTCCTTGGCAGGATCCCAAATTGTCCTTGCTGACAACGAGGACAAGTTTTGGTAGGCGAAGCGGAACCTTCCTGACTTCAGCCTAAGTTCGAAAAATATCTCTTGCCTCTATCAGTTGGTTCGCCTCCTCAGGTGTTCCTCGAAACTGCTCGCGGAGAGCATAGCGTCGTCGAAATAAACAACAGAGCTCGGCCACCACAGACCTAGACTCCTTGCCCGTGATCCGCAGAAAAAATTCACTTGCGATGCAAAGTCCAAATTACGTTCTCTTGGAATCAAATACGCCGTATGGCGTGATTTTGAGAACCACCGACGATAAATACTTCGAGTTGCAGTAAGATCCGGGTGTCTTGGATACAGGGTAGTGGTGGTGCAAACCTTAGTTATGATGTTGAGCTACTGTCATTAACGCAGTACCAAAGATTGCCATCTCATCTTCACGAGAAGAAAACACAACTCGGATGAGCCCTTAGACCGCTTGTTGACACCGTACCACATCATTTTTTCGACCTCATATCTGATAGCATCACGCTCTCGTGCTGTCACTTGATATGGCCACTGAGAGACAGGTCGCTCGCGTACTCGTGAGTTATGATGAGACGTTTCGTGACTCCGTGGTTTCTCCTCGGACTTTCATTCTGAATTTAGGGATCCTCTATGCGCCGTTAGGAGGTCTCTCAATTCATAAGAACGTTCTAGAGTGCTTGAGCTACTGCAGTCGTTGAATAAACATCTAGAAGAGTGAATCCCTTGCTTTCCTCAGCACTATCGTCTAACAGTGCAATCATCGTTCTCTATCACAGCTTTAGAGATTCAATGCAAAGTTAGGAGCCAAAACCTCAGCTTCGCAATTTCCGAGACATACGTCGCCTGTTGCAATGTCAATCCTCGGTCCAGGAGGAACAGTCTCTTTCACTCTATGAAGATGCATTCTTTGCAATTCTCTGTAACCCCAGGAGCCACGGGGATTACGACGGTTGACCAGGGTGATAAGATATCTGCTTCGATGGAGGCAAAATTCTAAATGGCCGTGTACTGTGCGCTGCCAATGCACGTTTAGAACCACAGGTGGTCGAAATTTCCGGGGTCCTTCACTACGGTGTCCCTCATAGCCGGAGTCGCTTTGAGACGTTAAACCTCAATAAATCCTAAACCATCATCGAGTACACATGAGCAATGTTATTTTCAGTGTCGCCTGAGGGTTGCCTGGGTATCTACATCAATTTTACTAAGGTCTTCGACCTCATAAATCATGATATTCTTTTTAGGTTACAAAGGTATGGTGTGCGGGGCCTAGCGCTAACCCTATTACAATCTTACTTATCTTAACCCAATATGTAGATATAAACACACAATCTTCTCCTACCCTCCATATAACATGCGGAGTGCCCCAAGGAAGCATTCTTGGGCCTTTGTTATGTTTAGTTTATATAAATGGCACCGTCTACAGCGCTAGTAATTTTCAGGCCGTGTCATTGGTGGATGACAACTTCTTTGTCACAGGTACTTCCGAGGCCGACGTTGAACGCAAAACAAGCGAAGCCCTTAATAAACTGCACTCATGGGCAGATGCAAACCCCTTGCGCATAAATCGGTCAAAAACACAAGTTTTGTTATACCGCCCTAAGAGAAAGAAAATATCTAGGCCTCTCAAAATAGCCCTAAACAGCCATCAACAGAGCTTGGGACTTCTGTAAAAACAATGGGAGTTATCTTTTTTCACAACCTAACTTGGAATGGGCATGTAGAACACATTTGTTCGAAAATTTCCTCAGCTCTAGTTATATTTGATCGCTTTAGACATATTTTTCCAGTAAGGGTAAAGATGGTGCTCTTCAACGCGTTAGTACTAACTCATATCCAATACTGCAGCTTAGTTTGGGTTTAACATGGGTAACAAATATTCATTGATTGCATTTGCCGCAGAAAAAAGCCGTCCGGTCCATAGCAAATGTGCCATTCCTTTTACCCAGAAGAAGTATATTTATAAAGTATGATATCCTTCCAGTCTTCGCATTATACTTTTACAGGCTTTTGTTATGCTATAAATACTCTTCACAACAAAGTGATAATCCCTTCACTGTACTTGGACAACTCAGAGAAAATAACAGCTGCCGTAACACTAGACAAAAAACTTGGAATCACTCCAACAACAAGAACTTACTCTATGAACCAGTCCTTAAGTTACAACCTTCACGTCTTGCTAAACAAACGAATCTATGACAATCTTGATATTACCAGAAATTCAAAACACAATATCCGTGACTACTGCCGAGACAATTTCAGTCTGTGAAAGAAGCAGAAGTCCAAAGTTGTCCAAAGTTTGGGACATCTATTCTGTATATTCTAGTTATTTATAACGTTTGCTTTGGGTACATGCGTGTATTGCGATTTTTGCATGTGTGTTCGCGCTTAGCGTAAATGTGGATCTGCATCGCATACCCATGGCATTACGAATTGATGTAACTGATGTGACCCTCACCTTCCTTCTGTACTGCCACTGTCTAAAGGAGTCGCGACCTTCAATCAAGCTGTTATAACAGCTTTTAGTCCCGGCTCCTCGTTTGTGAGAAAGCAAAATAAACTTGAACTTGAACAGACCTCTTAGTCCATCGAAAGGGAGATGTGCTTGGATCTTAGGTCATTGTATTTTTTTATGGTCTCTCTAGGAAGCCTGTGAACATGATAAGGTACTGAGAACACAGCCGCAGGACTAATACGCTCACAGAGCAAGCAACTACGTCCGTTCAGCAACACTCGAATAAAATTTGGTAATTAACTGCATAAGTTTTAGAAATCGATGAACTTTAATTGTTGAATGCAGTGTGAAACTTGCAGGTAAAGAATTCGAAATCCTTAAGGGCTAGCATTTGAAATGGTGACGCAAACGCTGATTAAAATCTATCATTCCAGCTTCTCCGGTACACACAGTACCTAGTGTGAGGGCACAGGATGATGTCATCGGAGGTACCCATACATTTCAAACCATAATCGCTTGCGTTGAAAGAAAAACCACCGCCGCTGAAAGCAAAGCCCACCGAGAGTTGTTTGCCAGCATCAAACGAAGCATGGCAAGATTTGGTATACGCCAGCGGCAATCTGAAATCTTTTTTTCCGTAACGTGACACTGAACTTGGCCGCATTGCTGGAGCGCTTTGAGAAGAAGCCTAATATTATCTGTTGATCACGTCACTATTTTAAATACAAGCGCAAAAGCACTTGACATACTTTACCAACACCCTATATAGATTTCAATCTTTGAATATCGGACAATTCTAAAAATAGTCCCGTTGCTCTTCAAAGCGTATGTGGACCCTCCCTGCAGCGTGGATTCAGGACTTGTCGTGAACGAACATGACTTTCATCCAGATTGCTGCAGAGAGTCCGCTGATGCAATGTCGCCTCTTTTTACTACCAGGTCGGTAACCTTGCGGCCATGAAATTCCATTTCAGTGTCGATGGTGTCCTTCTAAATGTACACTGGCCTCTGATTTGGGCCAGTGCTGCGTCGCGCATCGAAATATGGCTCGGGCATGTCGTCGTAGTGTTTCTGGTTTGTGCCATTTCATACTTGCTTCACGTCACTTTCACGCTAAACTTTGTGTGCAGAGTCATCGCTGTGGAATGAGGCGTCGTCATGAGTTTTCCTCGGTGAAAAGTCATGAAAACTCAGCCCTCGGGAGCCGCAAATCACGCAAGCGAACTCAAACGCTGTGACTGCCGCAAGACGTCGCAGGCTCAGTTCAGAGCTATAGTGACTGTATTTGCAGAGCCCACAGATCCACTCTAGACAAATGTGATCGCTACAGTACTTAACAGTCTACCGTAAACGATAGCTACTAACGCATTTTACGGTTGTTGAACACAACCAGCCGCTGCTCTCAGCCGCACTAAACAAAAATCTGGCAAATGAACTTTCGAGGCAAGGCCCAAATGCTAGAGTTACTACCTCGCACAACTGTGAAGCACTTGGTACGAAGACAGTGTAAAAACGACAACCACAGGGGAGTTCAAGACACAAAAGAACGCTTACTATCAACTGATTTGTCATCAAGACGCATATATATAACCAGCCAGTCACATCGCACGTAACACTTTGCAGTGCGAGTTATCTTAGACTAACAGAAGAGAAAGGTTTAATCACCGCTTCAGCTGTTAACGCAGCTATTCACAGAGGCATTGCAAAAAGGAAAAAGAAGAATGAAAAAGAAAGAACAGCGCATGTCATACGACCAGGCAAGGAAGTAAAATCTGTTACAAAGATTTTTACAAAAACTGCCAAAAAACTGCCGAAAAATCTATATGCCGCTGAGTATCGGCATATAGATGGATCGCTAATGCAGTGGTCCGCCTTCTTGTCGATATGCAAAGCTTCGAGCAAAAGTCTTGCTTTTATGGAAAAACTCCTGGCCAGAATCTTCGCTTCTTTGAAGTCGGATACGCAGTTGCATGCCGAAGCATGCTCCGCTAAGTCGGCGAGCTTATCTTTTTTTGTTGTATTTTGAGAATTCTCCCTTAAAATGTCATTATGGCAACGCCCTGTCTGCCCGACATAGCATCTTCCGCAGGACAAGGGGGTCAAGTAAACCACGCCGATGGCACATCTAACAAATGCTTCTTCATGTTGCTTTTTTGCAACCGCGCTCGCCCTCAGCACATATGCGGGGGCACAGCTTGGCCAACTTGTTTGGCGCAGAGAAAACAAGTGGAACATTGTGAGTGCTGGCCACTTTTTTCAGGTTATGTGACATCTTATGAATATAAGGCATCACCTCGGGTTTGCCTTTCGCGCGTTCAGAAGCAGCCGAATTTTGATGGGGACCATGTTTCTTTATCAGTTTTTCAGCAACGCCCGTTAAGACCGAGCAAGGGAATCCAGCAGAAAAAAGCCTGCGTACCTGATAGTCAAAGCTAACGTCCATTTCATGCGGACAAGACTTCCGAAGCGCCGACTCCAAACAGAGTAACGCAACAGTTCTTTTTACGGTCTTAGAATGCGACGAGTCATATGGTAACAGTTTTTTTTTTCACGTGGGAAATACGACCAGCAAGTGTGTCTCTTTGAGACCCTCAGGCTCAAGTCTAAAAAACGTATCGCTCCATTCAGCCGGAAGTTCGTAAGTGAAAGTGAGGCCTTTACCATGCTCAATAAACGCGTTCTTTTGTGTCTTGTCTTCCCATGTGATTGTCGTTTTTGCGCTGTCTTCCTACCAAGTATGAATAGCCGACTAGCCCAGCACCATGTTTCATTGAATTTTGAAAGAGTAGCATGTAACTACGATAATTCGAGATAAAAGCCGCAGCGGTGGCTCAGTGGTTATGCGCTCGGCTGCTGACCCGAAAAACGCAGGTTCCATACCGACCGCCGCGGTCGAATTTCGATGTGGATAAAATTCTTCAGGTCGGTGTATTGCGCAATATCGCCTTGTCCCAAGTTGCCTTAGGACATCAACCGCATAGAACAATTCGAGATAAATATGGTCGCGCTTAGCGTCACAGTCATAAAGCCCCGTAACAAGGTTATGACGACACAAACATTACAAAATTTCACGGTATTATATCGATACACTAATAATGACGCAGCCTCTTCTATTCACTTCGTGCTCTAGAATTCGACCAGCCGCAGCTAAATATATACGCCTAGTTTGCATCGCTCGAAATGGTTTGCTGAGTGACAGCTGATGCACCACTTCTTTAGTTGAAACAATGCACATTTTCGGTGTTTTCCACTTTTATTCCTGCAGCGGAATTCTCGTGAGTAGTGCGAGCAGAAAATGTGGTATTTGATGAAGACTGCCTGGATGTAGCCAGAACGCGGGCTGCTAGTATATTGCACATAGGAAAGCGTACGGCTTTCCGCGAAACCCGCACAATAAACACCAACCGAGCGATGTGCAAGGGAACAGATGTACTCACGTAGGGTCTGTCCAGAGTTGCGTCTCCGGCGTCCTAGTTGTGCTTGGTCGTTCAAGGTAAAGTGCACAGCGAGGTAGAATGGCTGCAGTTCGCTGCCTGTAAAGTGCGTAGCCAAGTTGGGAGAGCGAAACAGTTCACTTTTTGACTGCTGCGCCGTACCAAGGGCAAGGAACAAGAAGCAACACTGCAGTTCGCGTGTTAGGCCACACCTCGTTTTGCAAACGTAAAGTGGGTAGGAACAACTGGTACTCTTTCATAAAACGGAGCGAAAACGACAGGCATAGGAACAGATAGACGGAAGAAACACTGAGTCGACCAAACCATTTATTTCATATCACTTGGAATTGATATTGGCGCTAGAAACATAGCTATAACGCAACCCGGGCACAAAATAGAGGAGACGCACAATGCGTAAAAGACTCACACTGGGTCTCCCTAAAGCTGGGTTTTCGGCGTTCAGGTCCTCCTCAAGTCAAGTGTACAACTGCGTCACTAAGTAGCCAGTGCGGCTGCTACACACACCGTCGCCAATGTTAAATAGTTCTGTCGTTCTCTGTTGCACCCCGCACTGTTTGTCTGAGCACCACGCCCCATGTCTCTCTAGTTTTTATTTTGGCGCCACAAGTGGCAACCACGAGGAACAAGGCTGCAGAATGTGATGGCTTTTCTCTTTTTTTATCTATTACTGCCCGCCCCTTTTTGGTAGCAAAGTCACGAGCAGGTGTATGACGTGCACAAATACATGGTATATAACAGATAACAAACAACGAGAAAAGGAAGGAAATGGGCACACAGTCAAATTTCTGCGGAAGAAACCAGCCCACAAACAAAAATAAAAAAGCGCCGCAGTTACATGCAAGGCAGGAAGCATAAAAAAAAAGCGCTTCAAGAACGAAGCCAAGTACAGAAAACTTACTGGCGTCATCTTACTGCAGATAAAAATGCTTCCGGTAATGTATGATGGCGACATCGCAAGTAACCAATTCTAATAGGCTATCGTACTTGGAAAGAACATCTTGTACGCACTGGTTCTGCACTGATGGACGGCACTTGTTTTGTCATATTCGGTTATACTGAATATAAGCCTGAATTTTTTTGTATGATAATTGATGATGGTAAAAAACATTATCAAACGATGCATTTTTTCATGAGATTCAAAGGTAGGCAAAGCCGAGCGGCTGAGAAGGTGATACCTGTACCTGTATTCAAGGCAAATAAATCACAGTGCTTTTTTTTATCCCCCCTTAACACTTCTAGAGTCCCCTTTTCCTATCCGGATACCATTCCATGTCTACACGGCGTTGTGGACAAGTACCGTAGAGATAGCTAATACAATCTCATTAAACACTGCGAAACGGAGCGTCAAGGTGATAAAAAAAGATTATGGGGCTGCTTAACGGAACTTAAATGGCCAATGCGGTAGAGGTGTTCTCTGGGTCCATCGCGCACGGATAGAAGTAGTATGAAGACGGCGACATCCAAAGCACAGAGGCACGTCAAGTGCAGATTGGCCCCAGAGATTGGCAGTTAAACACGCGGAATGTGCAGCTGCGACCAATTTTACTAGATTACTTTGGTTGCGGCGATGGTGTAGAGGTGTAATGCAGGGGCCACTGAAGTCGTTATATGAGTGCCATCGCCAGTTCGAAATCCATTCCCAGCCATGAAGTGTTCATTTTATCTGTTTATCACGTCCACGCCCCATCTGACACGCCCTCGCTAAGCTTGCCCTCTCAGATGGTGATGTCGATACTGCCGCAGCGTCCCAGCTCGTTCGGAGGTGACGGGTTTTGAAGTTTGGCTCTATCCTGTGATCGGTTTTTTGATGCCACGGAACCCTAATGATGACACAACTCTCTCGACCAATTACTGAATTATCTGACAATGAACGCCAGTATTTTGCATCCACGTCAGCTTAAATAGTACCGCATAATTCAGAGAAGAAGTACCAAGCTGAACCAAAGCGTTTAGTACATGCAATGTGGGGTATGTACTGCTTACAAAAACAGAAAGCCCACCTGAACCCTTGGCTTATATGTTCGGCTGTTGATCCCATGGTCAAGGGATAAAATTGCGGCTGCAGCGCCCGCATTTAGTTCAAGAGAAAGTGCAACGACACCAATTTACTGTGTGGTGTTGCCGCACGGTAAACATCCGTATGCAGCCAGAGTTATTCTGATACCTACACTAAGCCGCCCCTGTGAACCATCTGTTAACTCTAAGCCCCCTGTTGCACACGATAAAAAAGCACAACTATATCCAGAGTGCCCTGGCTAAGATGGACCAACATTTTTAAATTCAGACTGAAATGCAGCGAATCTTGTCAGCAATTATGTAGAGTACGCGCCATTCCATTTTTCATTTCGCCTACTTTAATAATTAGTCGAATAAAATTATTTAACTTCCCAAATATTACTTTAAACAACCAGTCGTTACTAGAAAATTTGCCCAGCACCATCAGAATGGCCCAGCAAGGTTCTTGCGACTAAGTGTCCTTACGTAACCTTTTTTTACCGGGCAACAAAGAAAGGCTGCGAAATGTAATAAATACTACGTAATAGCATGCTCCCTGCGCCCCATTTAGCCGCCATATCAGCGCTCTCATACGCGGCTTGGTGAAGCGTGCGTGCTTTGAGCTTTTTGAGCTGCCTACGAAGCAGTTTCGCGCTGCACATGGTTCCGAGATAAGCGAAAGCGGATGCAAACAGTAGAGGAAAGGCTGCGCGAAGCCAGTATCTTTGGTGATAAATGCTGACTGATGCTGGCAGAATTAATGCTGAAGGAAGGTGTCTATATCATGTGTTTTCAATAGAACGGCGTGACAGTAACGAGCAGTGATGCATAATAACGTGCAGGAACGTAATCGTTAAATGAGGCGTTTCTCACGACGGAGAAGCAAGACAAAATGAGGCATACCTATGACTTAGCGTTTGCTGTACTTTCTCGACGGTAGGGTACATTTAATTTCATAGTACGTGGCTTCGCATGAAAGTCTGTAACAGGCAAGGGTTCCAAAGAGCCCTAAGCAGCGATATTCGCCTAAAGAGTGCGCACGAATCACCTGAATTTTTTAGCAATCAACACAGGTACCTGAGCAAGGACCAAGATTATGAAATGCAGACTGAAATGCAGTGAATGCTGTAAGGAATTGTGTAAAGTACACGCTAGTATATTTATACCATTACATCACAGGTAACTGAGCAACACCAGGTTGCTGATGAGACTACCAGGTGTCTCGCTGCAGTGTTTCGCAATTTCAGCCTCCAGGGCTTGTGGCGTAGTTTTCAGGATGCAGTAGACATTATCCTCCCCATAACCCTACAGAAGTCGAAAAGATTGATGTGCGGTAACATTGCTGGCCAGGCCACTGTTTCACTCGTCCCGATCGACTGGTTCTTGAAAGCTCCGTCAAGCCAAGCTCATGCAAGTCTGCTGCTTTCAGCCGGGCAGGCCCATAGTGCTTGAACTAAGGGGTGACTAGAACTGCAAGAGGGAGGCCCAACGAAAATCTTCGGCTGAGGCTCGCTGGTGGATAAGTGCCGCTGAGCAATGAGCATGCCTTCATGAATTACGAGTCCAATTTTTCTTCTGTCAAAGATCCCATAACAAACTTTTAATGACCACTGGAACCGGATTTTTATTCTTCCAAACAGTGTGCGTTCATACCGCTCCTGTATTACAAGTTGTGAACTAACAGTTGACTGGCATTTCTGAAAAAGCTAGGGACATTATTCCAAACCACCTCGTCAATAAACTCTAGTATTTCGTCAGTCTTCATCAAGATCCCGTTCGCGAAGGCGTGCCAACTTGATAGGTCTCTGCGTTCTAAGTTTTGGAACTGGTGGAGATGATACGAGGGCGTTCCTGCCTGCAAAAAAATTTTCGACTCTTAAGACTGTCCAACTCAGCAGCCACATCTAGTACGCTGACATGAAGGCCTGCTGTGACGAAAGCCAAAATTTCTGCTTGCATCTCTCCAATGATGGTCCCCTTTACGTTCCGCGTCTTACTAAAGCTGCCATTCTCTGTCGGTGTCATGTTATTCCTTATTATAGTCCTTCCAGTTAATCCGGCATTCCGACTGGAATTATCCCGGCCTGCAATGCCGGGATTGAACCCACATCCTCGATTATTTCTATCGTCTTTACCTATGTGAGGAGTGTAGCATGTTTATAGCCTTTCCTAATTAACGTTTCTTGATGACTACAGTTTATGTCTATTCGCATTCATTTTCGAAACTTGCTGTGTGTTGAGTGACTGCTCAAAGGTTGCTAATACTTGTGTGTTCCTTTATTAATTTTTTTCTTGACCTGTAAAACACATGTGCCACAAATGTATCTGTGTGTCTGCAAATTTGTAAGGGGGCAGGACCTGCGTCAAGCCGTTGTCACGGCTTTTTGTTCTTTCTCCTCCTCTGAAAAAAAAGAAATGAAAGGAACTGAATTGAAAAGCGCCCTATTCACCGAACCATTTCTGAGGGCAGAAGGGATGCTAGTACCACTGCAGATGCGACGAGAAGGTATTTTGACGCTAAAAAAAATTGGGCATAGCCTTGACAAAGGGCTGTCTCAAATAATTTTCCACCAAAATTGTGTGCAAATTAGGCCCATGGGCTGGCGGAATGATACACGGCTTCTTCTTAACGCTTTAAAAAAACGTATTATTCAGTGCAATGTGAGACTCGCTCAAAGAATTACGCTCAACTTGCTTTTTAAACCGCAGATCTTGGGCGGTCGTCTACTGAACCAGAGTGCCCGGGTTTGAACCCAACTATGGCGGCTGCATTTCAATAGAGGCGGCGCCCGCTTGCTGTGTGGTGTCAGTGCGCTTCAAAGATCCCAAGTGGACAAAATTATTCCTGAGATCTCTACGGCAGCGCATCTTTCTCCGTTTATTCTTTCACTCCTTCCTTTATCCCTTCCCTTACGGCTCGGTTCCGATGTCCATCGAGATATGGAAGACAGTTGTTGCGCCATTTCCTCGCCACAAAACCAAACATTTGGCTCCTGTTCCAGGGTTCCTCATCATAGTCGTCAGAGTCGGCGTTCGCTTAACACACCACCTGACAACCATGGCAGGTAGTAGCAGAGTGAAACGACAGCTGCCACGGCGAGAGAGGAGGAATGAACAACCGGAAGGTGGCTAGCAGCGTAACACGCCACCTTCCAGCTGTGGCAGGTTGCGTGTGAAGAAGTGCGCGGGAACTTCGCATTACCGACTATGATAGTCGTCTGTCAATTTTTGTGGTTTTATTCAGTTAGCTTCCTCGGCGAATCGCTTGTTTGCTTTCAGCTTTCTCCCCGCCGGGTATGCATAGTGTACTGAAGCAAGTTCGAGAAATGCGCTCCATATCCAACCAATCTCTAGTGGTCAGAAGATGTTCTTGCAACACATTCTTGAGACATGCACTGAAAAATCTTTTCTTTATTTGAGTGTCGAAGCGCAAACAGCAGCTTAAATAGAAGAACAGACATGACATGATGAACACAATGCACAAGTCGCGTGGAGAACTGCTGTGGCAATTTTATTCCAACGTACAGAATGTCAGCAGCCCGACTTTCTCATCCCCTCTGTAAGCAAGTATTTTGAAACGAGCTCTTCGTAGCGACACTGATTTCGGCCTGCGTTTCTAATGGATGTTTTAACCAAGTGACGCTCCATTAGAAAAGGGGCGCACACTAAGCGGCCACGCAGGCTTGATCTCCAGTTTATCAATGCGAGAGCATTATACGACTCATCACGAACGAAATGCGGCGTGGGCGCAGACCAGCTGCTCCCAAAAATACCAGATGATGTCACCGTAACAACAATCAAAACCAAAATTTCTTCCCAATTTGCTGGAAATTGAACCCAGGTCTTTCAGATTGCGAGGCGAGCATTAATCACAGGCCATAAAATCACGTTGCTTCCTGGCGAACTAAGGTGAATGGAGAATGTGTGTTGGCTCACAACTGTACGCTAATGAGTAAGCGTGTCATTCCAAAGGAAGAGAAAATAATAACAAGGTAGCTAAAATTAAAAAGGAATTAAGATACGAAATCGATGCTTCCGCATCAGTAGCACATATGTAGACTTAACTGCCCTCCGCAGTTTTAGAGACATACCTCGTTTAGTATGCAAACTTTGACTTTCAGAAAAATATCGACGGAGTGATGCTGTGTCCAGTTATAAAATGTCACTTTTTAGCAAGACAATGCAGTCGCGCGCAACGCTGAATAAAGAATAAAATCTACGAAGTATTGCGATTACCTCTCTGCATTAGTAACCAAGTCATTAAAAGTGGATGTCCGTCATATTGCAAGAAATATACCTCTTGCATGGCGGCTAATCGTGGACGCTTATGTTTTTTAGGCGCATGGGATTGTGCACCAGTGGCTGGAACATACTCCAGACATCGGCATTTCTATTTGAAGATTTCACTGCCAATGACCGGACAGGTGCTCTCTGAGGCTCTTCTCATCTGAACACATGAATGAGCACACGGTACAGTGATAGCCCTCTTCTCTAGCATGCGTCAAAGTATGGCGGTTTAAATTCCCTTTCTGAGACGCTGCATAAGGGCACATGTCACACTTGAAGGGTCTTTCCATTGTGTGCGTGCGCTTGTGCCGAGCTAAATCTGAAGAGTTTCTAGTTGAAAAGGGGTAGATATCGCACTTGAACTGTTTTTCGCCAATGTGTATACGCTTGTGTCGAGCGAGGTTGCCAAAGCTAGCAGCTGCAAAAGGGCACACGTCGCAAATGAAGGGTTTCTCGCCGGTATGCTTTCGCTTGTGCACAGCTAGACAACCAGAGCGAGCAGTTGTATAAGGGCACATGTCGCAAATGAAGGGTTTCCCGCCAGTATTTCGTCGCTGGTGCACAGCGAGACTGCTAGAGTGAGCAGTTGTAAAAGGGCACACGTCGCACGTGAGCAGTTTTTTCGTAATGTGCGTGCGCTTGTGCCGAGCTAAAATTCTAGAGTCTAAAGTTGTAAAAGTGCACACGTCGCACTTTAAGGGTTTCTCATCACAGTGCATACTGTCGTTTGAACTGACTTTTTTTGATTCCGCACCTGTAGGACACGTGTCGCGATTGAAGTTGCTTTCGCCAGTGTGCATAGCATCATGTGGAGTGACACTTCTAGACTCTGCAGGTGTAAAATTGCTCATATCGCGATTGAAGGGGCTTTCGCCAGTGCGCGTACTGTCATGTGGAGTGACACGTCTAGACTGCGGAGGTGTAAAAAGATACGTGTCGCGGTCCCTGGGGCTTTCGCAAGTGTGTGTACGCTCGTGCCGAGTTAACGTTGCAGTCTTCAGTTGTAAAACAGCACATGAGACACTCATACAGGCGTCCTCCTGTGTGGCACCGCATCTCTCGCTTACCATCGCACTTCGCGAACACCGCAGGGTCCTCGGAGCATTTAAATTGCTCTCCTCCTGTCTCAGTGTGCATGTGTCTAGTAACATCAGCAAAGTTCGCTGAAACGTAGCCGCAGGAGGGGCAGCTGAACACATCTCCTTTCAATGCTGGTGATTGTCGCCCGAACGAATTCTGTTCCATGAGTGAATACAGGTGCTAGGGTTCTTTGCTGCCTGTGTTCAAAGCCCTTCCATGCTGGTCATTGTCCGCCAATTAGCCCAGAACACACTTCCGTCGTGGTAGTCAGGAAAGCACGCTGCTTCTGCAAATAAAATTGAAAGAATTTGTGGCGTTAGGGACAACCAGTTTATTTTTTTTTGTCACGCTTACTCCGTCCGCATTATTTTCATGCGATGGTTTAAAAATGCCAGGTGTTTGGCTGCATGAAGAACAATTCTCGCTAAGATTCATGCTAAAATAACACACCGTTCGCGCACATTTTTAGGAAACTCACCACCTCAATGACATCTCCAGTATTAAGGAGAGAATTCATGGAGCCTTTCAAAATAGTACCTATAGTGTATCAACCGTCGTGTGCTGTTAAGGCAGCTCTGGTACCACACATAAAGTGGGCAACGCTGCCCATGACATTGTGCTGTATAAACCACTTTATGTGGTGGCGTTTTACTTTGACGTCTTTTGTAACGCTCTAGCCCTTAAAGCTTGAAGCGGTCAGCTGTCCAAGTTTTGTGCTGAACGTTGGGTTTGATACTGTATTTTATGTGCTTTGATGCGATGAACTTCAAGCTATTTTCCTCCTGCACGTCAGCCCTAACGCAAAAAAAAAAATTGGCTGTGGCTTAGCTATGATTAAGCCCGGATATCTCGAAGCGAAAAGCTCTCGCTGCTTTTCAGAAAACTCCCAGGCTACCACTTCTCGATCGGTGTTCCTGCGCCGTCCGACTGTGGCTTCTTCATCTCCTTCCATGGCGAGTGTCTGCGCCTGTTCTGTGGGCAAGCGCGCCTTTTATACCTCTCCTTTCAAATGCGCACTGCGCACGGCTGCGGCGAAAGGGCAAACGCTGAACACAGTGTATTTCTCTTTGACTAAAGATGCCCTACATGAGGCACATGCCCTACCCACGGTTTCCCTGAACTGAACAGATGCCAAGCTCAATGTCTGCGGCATGGCATCACTTACCGGCTTAAGATCCCGGAAATTTCATATTTCAGAAACGTCACACACGTAGCCGAACGGACCTTGGTCGCACTGGCACTTCTCCCTGTTTCTGCGCCGTCCGACTATTGCTTCTTCTCCTTCAATGGCGAGTGTCTGCGCCCTGCGTGACGTCACTCTGTTTCGCGCATGCGCAGGAGTATCAAATCTGTAGTGTGCTCACGCACACTACGGTGTTGACTAGTCTAGTGAGGCTTTTTACTTCAAAACACTTCGCATTTAGGATGAGAAATCTTCCTTCCAGGAGAGAATTCCTATTACAGTAAGCAATTAGCGATACCTCACCGCTCGCCACAAAACTGAGATCATGCCTGCAAGCCTTCTATCGTGTGAAAAGGAAACACGACCTCTCCAGTAAATGTTAGTTAGTTAGTTATATGGGGTTTTATGGCGCATAAGCAACTAGGGCTATCATGCGCCAAACACAAGTTTAGATGATGTTATGTCAAGTGTACAGATGTCACATTATAATAGATTTAAAACATTGGCTTTCTTTAGAAACTTACAAACAAGTGAAAATTCGACAAGTGTTTGCTCGCCTAAAAGCAATGCGGGATGAAATGGAATGTGTTCATTGTAAAATACCGTAAAAAAATTTTTTCTAAGTTCTTCGAGATGTGAACAAGAAATTAAAATGTGATTTACTGTGAGCTCCTCACCACACATTTCACACCCAGGTTTGTCTTTTTTTGTTAATAAGAAGTTATGGGTGATGTGTGTGTGACCTATGCGTAAACGACATAAAATTACTTCGATAAAACGTTCTTTATGGCGGCATGATTTCCATTCTTTTAAAATGGGCTTTGTGGTATGCAGCTTGTTGTGTCCTTCATTTTTCCAAGAAGCTTGCCACTTGGCTCTTAGTCTGCTATGCAATAACTTCATGTAATCCCTAGGAGGCAAATTCACATGTTTTATTTCCATGGTTCTGGTTTGTGCAGCACACATGTCGGCTCTCTCATTGTCCCTAATGCCAATGTGACTGGGAACCCAGCAGAATTTTATAACATGTTTTCGTGTTGTGACCTTTACTATATTGTGTATGATGGCTCCAATCAGTGGCTCTGTGGCATTTTTGGAGTTTAATGCTGTAAGGACGCTCAGTGAATCTGTATAAATGATGCTGTTTTTGATGTTTTCATTTGTTATTTTCTGTACCGCAACACTAATAGCATAACACTCCGTAGTGAAAACTGTAGCACATTGGGGCAGTCGTACTGCATTTTCATTTTTTCCTTGTATTACTGCGCTTCCTACATGAGCATGAGTTTTTGACCCGTCAGTATGAAATGCAGTGTAATTTCTGTATTTTTCTTGTAGTGCTAGATATTCTTGTATTATATGGTCGTGTGGCGTACAGGTTTTACTGAAGCGTGTTAGTGTGACGTCACACACTGTGGGGAGAGAGTACCACGGTGGTAGCGCTTCGTGTCTTGGAGCAATATTTTTAATTTCGTTTTGTATGTTCAGAGCTTGGCATTTTTCTTCGAAGCGCAAGAGCAACGGCTTAATCGCGTGAGGCTTGTTATTGAAGTGTATTCGGGATGGGCATTTCGTCACAATTGGGTAACAGAGATGTTTGGGCTGAGAAAGGATTTTGAGGATGTATGTACAAGTTAGTGCAGTTCTTCGATCTTCTAAGGAAGGTTCATTCGTTTCCACATACAGACTTGCTATTGGTGAAGTTCTGTAAGCACCGGAAAACAACCTTAAACCAAGATTGTGGATAGGATCCAGTCGTTTTATGTAGGATGGTCTTGCTGAGCCATATACAATGGACCCATAGTCTAACTTAGAGCGAACCAGAGAACGATATATATGTAACAGGCATGCCCTATCAGACCCCCAGCGTTTTCTTGACAGTAGTTTCAGTATATTGAGGGCCTGGGAACCTTTTTTCTTTAAGCTGTTTATATGTGGCAAGAAAGTGAGCTTTTTATCGAAAGTTACTCCTAAAAATTTATGCTCTTGTTTGACAGGTAATGGGGTCTGGTTTAGATATAGTGTGGGGTCGGCCTGTAGGCCTCGTCTCAAAGGGAACAGAACCGCTACTGTTTTCTGAGGAGAAAATCTAAATCCGTTTCTATCTGCCCAGGTGGCCAGTTTATTTATTGTTATTTGTATCTGTCGTTCACAGGTAGGTATGCTGGAAGACGTGCATGCTATTTGGAGGTCATCTACGTAAACTGAGTACGTTATGGATTTTGGGATTACTTTTCCTATGGAGTTCATTTTGATGATGAATAAGGTTGTGCTGAGGATGCACCCCTGGGGTACGCCAGTTTCTTGTATAAAAGTGTTGGAGAAGGTTGCGCCTAGGCGGACTCGGAACGTGCGGTTGGTTAGGAAGTCGTTCAAACAGCTCAGCATCCTGCCGCGGATACCTAGGTCCGCTAGGTCACGGAGGATACCGAACCTCCACGTGGTATCGTAAGCCTTCTCCAGGTCGAAGAAGACCCCGATACAGTGTTGCTTGTGGATGAACGCTTCCCGGACTGTGTTCTCAAAGCGAACAAGGTGATCGGTTGTGGAACATGTCTTTTTAAACCCGCATTGGTGTATATCTAAAAGTTGCCGGGACTGAAGTATGAAGGTTAGTCTGATGTTTAAAATTCTTTCGAATGATTTTGCTATACAGCTAGTGAGTGCAATGGGCCTGTAACTGGTGGGACTACTTGGTGGTTTGCCAGGTTTTAGAAAGGGTACTATGATTGCTTCTCTCCATGCTTGGGGGATTTCTCCACTCACCCATATTTTATTGAAAAATTTTAGGAGAGCCTCTATGGCATTCTCAGAGAGGTGATCAAGCATGGCATAATGTATATTGTCTGGGCCTGGTGCTGTCTTTTTACCGGATGTTAGTACTGTGTTTAGTTCCTGCATTGTAATAAGCTGATTGTAGTCTTCATGTATGCATGTTCTGTAGGGAAGTTTTTGTTTTTCTACTATTATTTTCTGCTTTTGAAAGGAGTGTGTGTAGTTAGATGAGCTTGAAACTGTAGAAAAATGCTCACCCAATATGTTGGCCTGCTCTTCTAATGTTGTTTGAGTACCGGGTGTTGTTAGCATTGGAAATGTGAAAGGAGTAAAATTTCCAGTGAATTTCCGCACCTGCTCCCACATTTTTTTGGATGTTATTGAGCTGTTTATCGAGGATATGTGCTGTTGCCATGATGCCCTTTCTGCGTTGCGTCTGATGTATCGTGCTTTTGCTCTTGCTTTTTTAAAGTTTATGAGATTCTCATGTGTTGGATATCTCCGAAAAATGCCCCAGGCTTTGTTTTGTTTCTTTTTTGCCTCTTTACATTCTTTTGTGTGCTAGTATTTGTGATTTTGTTTTAATATTCCAGAGGATTGAGGGATAGCTAAATGTGCGGCAGCTGAGATACAATTCGTGAATTTTTCATTTATTTCATTGATGTCAACATTTTCTAAAACTATTTTCTCTAATGTAGCTTGTGCTGTAAAAAGTTGCCAGTCAGCTAAATTTAGCTTCCAACACCGTGGTTTTGTGGGAATAACTGCTAGCGAGGATGAAAGACTTATTACGACAGGGAGATGATCACTTCCATATGGATTGTCTAAAACACTCCAGTTAAAATCGTTAAAAACAGACGGTGAACTAAAAGACAAATCTAAAACACTCATTTTCCCCGAGGTTGGGGAGCAGTATGTAGGTTTATTAGAGTTGAGTAAACAGACGTCATTGCATAAAATAAAATCCTCTACGAGATGGCCTCTGGCGTCAGTTTTCTCACTTCCCCAAAAATATGAATGTGCATTAAAATCTCCAACTACCAGGTATGGCTCTGGTAGCTGCTCTAAAAGATCCTCTAAGTCATGTAGTGTTAAATTAAAGTGCGGATCGATATATAGTGAGCACACTGTGATGGTTTTATGGGCAACCAGAGTGGCTGCGACAGCTTCAAGTCTTGTTTTTAGTTTAAGCTCTCGAGCCGGGACGCCGCTTTTCACTATGATGGCTACGCCTCCCGATAGTCGGCTCGCCTGTTCCCGATCGCGGCGGAAAAAAGTGTAATTCTTTAGAAAGTTATTTTTTTGGGGACCTAAATTTGTTTCTTGTAGACATAAGGCGACAGGAGCATGTGCTCCTAGTATGTCTTTTATGTCACTGTAATTGTTTAAAAGTCCTCTACACTTCCATTGTATTATGAAAGCCATCTTAATTTTGTGTTTCTATAGGGTGGAAAGGTAGATCAAGTTGTTGTTGGCCCCGTGACTCGGGGCCTGTCTTTTTTTGATCGATCCAGAGAGCTCCGCCGACCGTCCGACGTGGACGGCGTGGGGCTGCCCGGGGCCGTGTCCATCGCCTCTGCGGAGGCGCTGGACGACCGTGCAGGAGGCACGTTCGCGTTCGAGTTTGACCTCGACCTGTGGGAAGAGGTCTTGAGGCCCGCCGACCCGGGGGTCTGCGCAGCCTGACTTGTAGTTGGCGGAGCAGCGTTAGCTGCTCTGCCCTTGGGGCGCGGATGGCACCGCCACAGGCTCACTGCGTGTGACCTGGACGGGTGCCGAAGCCTGGTGTGGTGCGCCGCGCCCACGCACCACATCGGCGAAGTTTTGTTTTGTTGTGAAGGAGACTGAGTTGGTGAGTGCAAAACGCCTTCTCGCTTCTTTAAATGCAATGTTTTCCCTTGTCTTTATGGTGATTATCTCCTTTTCTTTTTTCCAGGACGGACACGCCCTGGAGTACGCTGCATGGTCTCCTTCACAGTTTGCGCAGTGCGGGGCGGCGTCACATTGATCAGAATGATCCTTCGAGGCGCATTTCGCGCACGTTTTCCGGCCGCGGCAACTTTGTGAGCCGTGACCGAACCTTTGGCAGTTGAAACATCGGCGAGGGTTGGGAATGTATGGTCTCACGTTAACTTTTAAGTATCCTACTTCGACTGTGTCGGGCAGTGTGCTGGTGTTGAACGTCAGGATCATGTGTTTTGTGTCTATTTCCTTATTATCCTTCCGGATCTTGATTCTGTGAACATCTATCACGTCTTGGTCACTTAGACCTTCGAGCATCTCTTTTTCAGTGATGTGGACAAAGTCATTTTCGGATATAACACCTCGGACGGTGTTCAGAGATCGGTGTGACGTCACAGAGACAGGAATATCCCCAACAGATACAATGTTTGCGAGTTTTGAATGTTGGACGTTGTCACGCAGTTCGAGCAGTAAGTCACCGCTGGCCATTTTAGATACCTTGTAGCCAATGCCCAAGGCTTCTGTCAAACACTTTGACACTAGGAAGGGGGACATGATTCTAGCTTGTTTATCTTGTACTTCACTATGGATCACATGGTACTTAGGAAAACTGACATTTCTTTTTTGAAAAACTGTTCTGCTTCGTTCCGCCCTCTCTTGAGAGAGCGATCTGGTTTGGAAAAAGGGGGAGCCATAAAAATTCTAGTTTTTCGGTCATGGTGCCAGCCACCCACCATGGAGCCCAACAAGGGGACGAGACAGGAACTTGCGAGCAAGACCTGCCCACGCCAGCTGTACACCTTAACTATAACCTAATATGACTCAACTCAGGGTAGTTGGTCACACACGGTTAACCCTCGCCGCCAGGAAAAAGATGAAAACACGAAGAAAAGAGGAGGAGACAGGAGAGTTGTAAGAAAGAGATAGGAAAGTGAAAGATAGAGGGGAGGATAGGAAAAGGCGACTGCCGATTTCCCCCGGTCGGGTCAGGCCGGAGGTGCCGTCTACAGGAAGCTGGGGCCAAAGTGGTGTGTTGCCTCCGCCGAGGGGCCTTAAGGGTCCAAACGCTCGGCATCGGCTCAACCACCAGGATCCCCTTTTCCCCGGACACGGCGATGCCACGCACGGCTAAGCGCGGATGCTCGGGTCCGTGGTGACGCATTGTTCACCATCATCCCCCTGCGGGGATGTCCCTGCGGATGCTCGGGTTAACCCCGTGGTGTCGCCACTCACCAACGTCTACATGCTGCAGACGCCTCCCTGCGGGGATCCAGTAAATGTTTGACATTCATAACCCACATGTGCAACAAAGTACAACTGGTCAGCAATAGTAGCAGACAAGAAAAACCTGGGAAGATTGATTAATCTGTAGATCTAAAAGCAGCTATTAATAATCAATAAGTATCGAAAGGGGAAGAAAGAAAGAACGGTGCATAGAAAGCACAGATTATTCATCTAGCATTTTAGCATGCATGCAAGGCATGAAGGTACCGAGAGTGACTGCTGAAGAACGCCAGAATTAAAACATAGGCTCTCGATAAATGTCCTTGAGTTGCTATCGAAAGGATGTACTCGAAGACAAAGGATTTAATGCTGTAAATAATATAGAAAAGTGCGACGCCCGTACAAAAGCTGTTGTGGATCCGACCTGACTTAAAACATCTGGTATTTCTGCGGAAACTACATGGTTCACTTCAGAAAACGGTACACACGCAAACAGGAGAAAAAGAATGGTAAACGAGCAAATTCCCGCCTGGATGCCGTACACTGTGGGATGGTGATATAGGCATTGAAAGAGAGCAGAGAAATGGTTAAATTCAGGGCATTTTGATGCCTTTAGTGCCTATGATGCTGTAGATGCTGTAGATTCAACAAACGCCATTATGGAGCTCGGCTTCGGATAGCCTGCATAATTAAACACTACAAGTGTTTTTCAAAACTTAGATTTTTTTTTAAAAATGCGAGAAGTACGTCGGTGCGCTATGCGCAGGCAGACTGTACAGCAAAACGGAGATTAAGGTTGGTTTGGTTTATGGGTTTTAACGTCCCAAAGCGACTCAGGCTATGAGAGACGCCGTAGTGAAGGGCTCCGGAAATTTCTACCACCTGGGGTTCTTTAACGTGCACTGACATCGCACAGTACACGGACCTCTAGAATTTCTCCTCCAAAGAAATTCTAGCCTCCGCGGCCGGGATCGAACCCGCGTCTTTTGGGTTAGCAGCCGAGCACCATAACCACTAAGCCACCGCGGCGGCTAAACGGAGATTAAGAACTCATTATGCATGAATAGGTACACAACTACCTAAAGTTAACTAGTCACCTTTTCTGATATTTGAGGGGAAAAGGTGATAACCCAAGATTGATTGGTTTGGTTTGGTTTTATGGGCTCTAATGTCCCCAAAGGGGTGGAGGCTGCGAATGACGCCGTAGCGGAGGGCTCCGGATAATTTCGACCATCGGGGGTGCTTTAACGTCTAATGGCATCGTCTTTCGCCTCCATTTAAATGTGAGCGCCTAAGCCGGGATCAAACTCGCGTCTTTCGGGTCAGCAGCGCACCACCATAACCACTGAGCCACCACGGCGACTCGTAGAGAGCTATACAGTACAGCTCAATTTTAACGAACCTGAGGGTAGCGCGGATAGCGTTAGTTGCATCCGAGGTTCCTAGTAAGCGGACTTTTCATTTTCAGCAATAAATGCGAAGTCCGACGAAGCAAACATTTTTTCCTCGGAAAGGCTCATTATCCGTGTCGGTTTCTTCAAAGTAAACCACATCACGACGCTCTGCAAAGCGGGCATACGTATGCTTATGTCCAAGGCCAAGCAATAAGCTGCTTTAAGAACACGATTTAACTAATCACGGTTAAAGCGTTCATGGCAACCGTTGGCAGCTCGGCATTCCAGTCAGCAGATTCTTGACAGTCGGGGAGTGCTCGTACTTCGCGTACAATGACTGCGTGAGTGTATCGCTTTGCAATGTCGCCATCGTGATCCGCATTTCTCAAAGTCATCCAAGGCGAAGTCATATCCCACCATCTGTGGATCAACATGTATCTAATCACGTGCATGTTCAACAGCACCTTCTGTCATTTCTTGACCCATAAATTCTACTTCAGGGCAGCAATTTCCCAAGCACTCCGCCGTAAGCCGCATTCACATGGCGCCATTTATTTCCACAGCGGCGAACGAAGATATCCGAAACAGTACGACGCCACCTTCAGCGTCATCTGGTATGAGCATGCGCTTTATATAGCGCCGATGCTGGGGAATATTAAACGCGTGAATGACGCCCATGTTGGGTGGATGAATCTTTCTCTTTTTATTCGGTGGCGAAAGGAGCATTGGCAACGCATTCAGATAAAGCCACACGTGGTGCGTCACAAATTTGTCAAGAACAAGCAGAAGCTCCTCCATCTTTCGCCATGTAATCAATCAGTTCACAAGCCACTCGACGAGATAATCGACCATCGTCCCTATGAAACTCATGCTTAGTTGTACGCTCCATGAATAAAAACAAAAAGGGAGGCATTACGCAGGACTTTCACTTCGGCTTGAAGCGCGCGAGTGCGCACGGCCCAAAGTCTCAATTGGATGGACTTGCTCATGACGATAAACAACCAGAACAGGGTGAGCTCACGGGCTAGTTGGTTATTCGTAATTTTTTCAACAGCGCATGCTACACAAGGACACAAGACGAGGAAACAGCGCTCGTGTGTGTGTTTCCTCGTCTTGTGTCCTTGTGTAGCATGCGCTGTTGAAAAAATTATGAGAAACAACCGCCTGTCGCTGCGCTTCTTGCTCGTTAAGACGAAAGTTTGCGGTTCCTTCCACCAGCGCAGGTGGCCATGTGTTGAATTCCTACTGAAATTTTTAGTTCCCGCATTCCATCAGAGGACGGGTGTCACGAGGCGTCTCAGGCGCTCTTCAAACTCCGTCCTTATCAGACAAGCGAGTTTCTGGATAGTGCGCCCGAATTTGCTGCACCTCACCGTTCGTTCTGTCCTCGTTACGCTGTCACGGTAGTTCGTAGTGTCTGAAATGCAGTCCCCATTGCCCTAATGTATATTATGACCGTAGCACTACCCTAGTTCTTAATGAGCGAGAATTCGTTATAACTGCCTGTCGTTAGTGGGCTCTACTGTATATCTACGGGCATGAAGCATTCTGAGCTGCTACTTATACAGCGTGCGTAAGGTAGTTGTAAAGGTACAGAGATCCCTGCAAAAGGCGAAAGTGTAGGCGTGCGCCGTAAGAAGGTTTGGTTTGGTTTATGGGGTTTAACGTCCCAAAGCGACTGAGGCTATGAGAGACGCCGTAGTGAAGGGCTCCGGAAATTTCGACCACCTGGGTTCTTTAACGTGCACTGACATCGCACAGTACACGGGCCTCTAGAATTTCTCCTCCAAAGAAATTCCAGCCGCCGCGGCCGGGATCGAACCCGCGTCTTTTGGGACAGCAGCCGAGTACCATAGCCACTGAGCCACCGCGGCGGCCCGTAAGAAGGCACAGAACAAAGTTTTGCAGCACCTTCCCAAGTACCGCAATTTTGTGATCGCGACTGTACAGGTGCCCCAAATGTAATACGGAGCACGCGAGCTGTGGCCGAAATGGAAAAAACTGCATGCCAGCGCGCTCTATCAGTAGATGTGCGGCAAAGAGCGAAGGGGCGTCGGCACATCCGGCTGACCCATCTCAATAACTTGATGCTCGCGTTATCGCCTCAACGAGCGAAGCTGCGCTGCTACCATTACTGCCCGCCAGGGGTGCTTTCAATACCTCATGGTTTGTTGCTCGTCCGGGCCGTGCAGTAATATTTGCCATCGACACCGTGCGCTTTATGCTTCGCCAGGAACTGCATTATCTTTGTCTGCGGAACAGCCGAAGTTTGTGCTACACATAGCGGCGAGTTTGTGCGGTGACGAGTATAAGCACTCGAGCAACGTTTTTGCAAATGCGGTGAAATTTGCTCTGTTTTCATTGTCACAAACTCGCCGCGAAGCGAAGAGCGAACCACGGCGGTCTCGCAGGCTTAATATAGTGGCATTCCTGAAAAAGCAAAAAAATGCAGTCTGCCGAACGCCACTTTCTACACGGCGCGGACAAACAACAAACCCTTGCATGATGTATTGAAAGCGCCCCTAGCGAGCACTGATGGTAGCAGCGCAACTTCGCTCGTGGTGGCGATAACGCGAGCATCAAGTTATCTAGATGGGTCCGCCGGATGTGCCGACGCCCCTTCGCTCTTTGCCGCGCATCTGCTGATAGAGCGCGCTGGCATGCAGTTTTTTTCCATTTCGGCCACCGCTCGCGTGCTCCGTATTACTTTTGGGCACCTGTACATAACACTTGGCGGCGGCGACAGCAACAAGCTCAATTTGCTGTCGTCGAAGGATACAATGACCTCTGCTCTCCGCCGCGCTAAATTTAAAGCTGAGAGGAAACTTCCTCGGCAAGGTGCTAAATCTAATGGCTACAATCTCGCACGACGTAGAATAAGCAGCACATAACTATTTCAAAACTCCATGGCAATATGATGAATCCACTAATAATGCCGAAGCTTTCTTCTCTTCCTTTCGCGCTCTAGAATTCGACCCACCACAGCTAACCAAATAGATTCTGCATCGCCCGAAATGGCTCGCTGAGTGACAGCTGATGCACTAGTTTCTTCGGTGAAAGAATGCATGTTTCGGGCACTTTTCACTTCTACTCCGGCACTGGATTTCTCGAGAATATGCTTTGCAGAAATTGTGATATTTGATGAAGACTGCCTGGGTGTACAAAGAACGCGGGCTGCTACTATGCAGCAGGTAGCAATACGTGCGGCTTTCCGCGACACCCGCTCAGAAAACACCAACCGAGCGATGTGCAAGAGAACTGATTGACTCACGTAGGGTCTCCCCAGTGTTCCGTATCTGCGTCCCAGTCCTAAGTGGTCGTTCAAGGTAAAGTAGACGCTATACAGCGAAGCAGAACAGCTTGAGATGGCTGCCTGTAAAGTGAATAGCCAAGTCAATAGGGCGAGAAAGTTCGCCTTCTGAATGGTGCACATCCTACGTTGTCTTATGAGTATGCTTATGCTCTCCTGATTGTTTGCTGTGCGGTGTCAAACCAAGGCGAAGCAAACACAAGCAACACGGCGGGACGGGTGTTAGGCAACACTTAGTTTTGCAGATGTAAATTGTGCTGGAAAACTGGTATTCCTTCTTAAGAGAGAGCGAAAAACATTCGGAATACAAAAAAAAAATCGACAGAAGCAACACTAAACTCTACCAAACCATTCATTTCATGTATCCTGGAATACATATTGGCGCTGAAAAATAGCTATAACGTGACGTGATAAACAGAGCGGGGGGCGTGCAATGCGTAAAAGAACAGTTTTACTCACACAGGGTTTCCATTATGATGTGTCATAGGCGTTCTTGTCCTGCTTTAACATCCAGTGGAATATAGACACCACACAGAGGGCTAAAACTGCTTGACTAAGCAGCTGGTGTAGCAGCTAGACACCGCCCCAAGTGCTAAAAGTTCGCTGGTTGAATGCTATCTCCGGTACTGTTAGTCCGAATGCCACGCCCACGGTGCCGCATGTTCTCATGTGGCGGCACCACACGGTAACCACGAGAAGCCTCATGTAATGCCCCATACCAGGGGCCTTTGAGGTATCAAATAAAAAAAAAGAAGCACGACTGCGTGGTGCGTTTTTTTTCTTCTTTTTTTCCCATTCAATACTGCCGGGTGCGTTTTGGTGGCCAAGACAAGAGTGTGTACGCTATGTCTAAAAGATGCTTGGTACACCACAGACAACAACAAAAAAGAGAGCACATGAGCATACTGTCAAGTTTATGCGCAACAAACAAGATCGTAAACTCAATAAAAAGGCGTCATATTTCTATTTAAGCGTTGAAAGCATCAGAAATCTACATTCGAAGAATCAAAACAGGTAAATAAAACTTACTGGCTTGATCTAACTGCAGATAAAACCACCTCCAAGTGATGATAGGGTGGTCACATAGCGACATAACTTGTTCCAACCGGCTATCGCTCTTAGAATAAACGACAGCTTCTTTTCCTTGGCTCTGCACTGAGGTGTTAGTAGTGTTTATATCATGCTTAATTGTGCCGAGCCTGTCGCCTTCTGTTGTGCTGCATATAAGCCTGAAATTCTATATTTGAATGATAACTGATCATGGCGAACGACATTATCAAACGATACATTTGTCTACGAGATTCCAAGGATACCTGTGTTCCGTAGTATATAAATCGAAGTGCTCCCCCCTCCTCGATATACGTATAATGTACGTTTTCATGTGCGGGTCTCGCATTACGCTTACACCGTGTTGTGCACGGGTAAATTTTCTATACACATCTATATCCTCTCAATACACAATGCAAGAAATATAGTCAACACGAACAAAAATATACTATGGGCTCGCTTAAAGCAACTAAGGGGGAAATTTTGACACGAGTGTGTTCTGGATTCATTGCGCCCGGATGGAAGTTGTGTGGACTCACCTCGTGTCGAACCTTTTGATTTGCTTCGCCGCGATGCATTATATTTATACACATTTTCTATACACGGTGACGACATCAGCATATGGACCAACTGCCGATCCGACGGAGAGATTCCGGTGTCATTACAACGAGCTATCGGCGTGGTACAATCTGTCGTGCAGGGGAATAGCCTTGCGTGTTCATCGGTTGAATCGGAACTCTTAGTTGTTAGGAACACACAAGCCTCACAGAAAGAACCCGAACCTCGGGAAAACATCGAGTTTGATTCAGAATAATACAACACGGAAGCGGTACACTGGCATCGCGTCACGGCGCACCAGATGGGCGGACTGGTGACGCGTATTGCCACACGTCGTGGGGCCATAAGAGAAGCCGACCTGTGCAAGGTCATGAAATCCATCGTGACATGTAGAATCACGTACGCTTGCCCGTAATAGCATCTGCATCACAGGGACGAAGAGGCACTTAACAGCATACAAGGAAGCCCCTTGCTTGCCGGCATGCGCCAACTCAGATCGACTGCGGCAGACGGGAATTTTTACCGTTTATACGGTGTATGGGGTTCAACGTCCCATTGCGACTGAGGCTATGAGGGACGCCGTAGTGAAGGGCTCCGGAAATTCGAGCACCTGCGGGTTTTAACGTGCACCGATATCACACAGCACACGGTCCTCTAGAATTTCGCCACCATCGAAATTCCACGCACACGACCAAGATTGAACCCGCTTCTTTCGGGTCAGCAGCAGAGTGAGATAAACACTGAGCCACCACAACGGCAAGATGGTTTGTAAGATTTGAGGCACCAAACCAGCTCACGCTATGAGGGACACGCTATAATGGAGGGCTCCGGGCAATTTTCACTACCTGGGGTTCTTTAACGTCCACTGAGGACCGGCACTGCATGAACCTCTGGCATTTTGCCTCCATCGAACTGCGACCGCCGCCGCCGGGATCGATCCCGCATCTTTCGGGCCAGCAGCCGAGAACGATAACTACTCCGCCACCGCGACACGCACACGCACACAAAGCCAACTTTTCTTGTAATGGGACTATCACTGCTTTCTAAATATTTGAATAGAAACAGCGCATTAGACGGAACCAAGAAGAGAGAACACACAGACACAGGTGCTGACTATGAACTGAAAGAAGTTTATTGCAGCAACGGCAATATGTAGAACCCATATCTCCCCGACATGATAAAAAACCTGAAAACATTAAAACTAGATTACAAGTTTCATCGCAATCAGCCATCGAGAAATCTGATTTCTTTCCTTTTCAAGTTAATTTCAAGTTAACTGTTGCCTGACGACTGTATTCTAAACGAATAGGTGTCCAATTACAAATGAAGCGAACATAATAAAAATGTATATAAAAAATAAAAACAAAGATAAAAACAATGTTTTCAGATTCTAATCCCGTAAGCAGTCTTAACTGCACTAAGTAACTTTTTTTCCACAATTACAGCAGTCTACAAACTTATACACTTCGGATAGAAATCGAAGCACTGATGCTGTGTCCAGTTCTAAAATATCACTTATCAGCAATACAATGCAGCAATAAGCAGCGACGAATAAAAAAAAGGAGCAAAATCTTGCATTTATCTTCCTGAGAGAGAGAGAGGGAGAGAGAGAGAGAGGAACTCTTTAATGAATACAGAGAATTTAGCCGGCGTTTAAAAATCGCTGGCATGCTACTTACTGTGCGTAGGGAGGGGAATTTGGGAGATAAAGACTGAAGGAGGGCAGTGTGGAAAAGGTTAAGAAAAACGAAGATAAAATGCAGCCATGAAATGGGTGCTAAGGATGCAACGGCGAGTATTGATGTAACCTATGGAATGATGGAGTGCATACTCCGACAAATGGACTGACGAAGTTCACTGCATGAAGAATGCATGAAGGTAACGTGCAAGTGAATTTAGAGCTTATCAAGATGTCCAATGTCGTTTAAATATGTAAATAGAAAGTTCATTGCAAGTCTCTGTTGCCTAAGGCAGGCCATGGGACCTAAAACTTTGTGCATTGTTAGGGGCACCGGGCAGAGCTTCTGCATGCAATGTTCGTAGTACGAACGCTCGTTAGCATACGCAGGACACTCAAACAGGATATGTTCCACAGTTTCTATCGAGGCACAGTTCTCACAATGCGGACTGTTCATTTGTCCAAAACGGTATCGCAAGCCGTTTGTGTATGCAGCATTCAGACGAAGTCGGTGATAAAGTGTTTGCAGATGGCGAGGACATCTGGGTGAGAGTCTTGATCTAAGATGTGGGTCGATTGAGTGAAGAAATCGGTAGTGATGTGTCGTCAAACTCCAAAGCCGATGCGTTTCTTCGGAAGTAAATCTTTTAGCCATTTGGGACGCATCAGATTTCATGAAAAAAGTTCTAATGTATCTCCGATATTGATGGCCCTTATTGGCCACTTCATCTGCTTTTTCATTAGCCAGAATGCCACAGTGAGCAGGTACCCACTGAAATCTCCCTGCATTAGGACCCAAGCCGCAGAGTATGGTAGTCTGTCAGATTTCAAGAACAATACGTCTCCCGTCACGACTCATCGAGGGCGATTATTTATCTGGTAAAGGCGAATAGGACTGGACACCACCGGCAAGTATATTCTTCACAATGGTGAACCCATCTGAAGATCTCACTGCCCGTGACTGGACAGGTGCTCTCTGAGGCTTTCCTTATCTGAACACGTGATTGAGCACAAAGTACCGCGATAGAACTCTGGAATAGCGTGCGTCAGCATATGACGGTTTGAATTCCCTTTCTGAGACGTTGCATAAGGGCATATGTCACACTTGAAGGGTCTTTCCCCAGTGTCAATTCAATTGTGCCGAATTAAGATTGAAGAGGGTAGACTTGTGAAAAACACACATATCGCATTTGAACGGTTTTTCGGGAGTGTGCGTACGCTTACGTACAGTGTGGCTGCTAGAACTTGCAGCTGTAAAAGAGCACATATCGCAAATGAAGGGTTTCTCGCCAGTGTGCTTTCGCTTGTGCAGAACTAGAAAGTCAGATCGAGCAGCTTTAAATGTGCACAGGTCGCACTTGAAAAGGTTTTGCCCAGTGTGCGTGCGCTTGTGTCGAGCTAAACTTCCAGAGTCTGCACTTATAAAAGAGCACATATCGCACTTGAAGGGTCTTTCCCCTGTATGCGTAAGCTTGTGCCGAATTAAATTTTGAGATAGTAAAGTTGCAGAAGGGCACATATCGCACTTGAAGGTTCTTTCTCCAGTGTGCGTTCGCTTGTGCCGAGCTAAAGCTGAAGAATTTTCAGCTGTAAAAGGGCACATCTTGCAGTTGAACGTTTTTTTCTCAGTGTGCGTACGTTTGCCTCGAGTTAAGGGTGAAGAGTGTGCAGCTGTAAGAATTTCTATATCGCACTCTGAAGGTTTCTCGTTGGGGAGCGTACTGTCATGTAGAGTCCCACTTCTAGACCCTGCAGGTTTAGGACACGTGTCGCGATTGATGGGGCTTTCGCCAGTGTGCGTATGCTTGTGCCGAGTTAATGTTATATAGAGTCTTCAGTTTTGAAAGGGCACATCGGACACTCATACGGTCGTCCTCCTCTGTGGCACCGCACATTTCTACTACCATCACACTTCGCTAACTCCGCTAGGTCCTCGGAGCATCTAATTGGCTCTCCTGTCTCACGGTGCTTGTGTCTCGTAACCTCGGCAATGTTCGCTGAAATGTTGGCGCAGGAAGGGCAGCTGAACAAATCTGCTTTCAATGCAGGTGACTGCCGCTGAACTGAATTCTGTTCTATGAACGAAGACGACGCTAGGGGTCTCCCCTGATTGTGTTCTCCACTCTTTGACGATGGTCGTTGTGCGCCAATGAGCCCAGAACACACCTTCTCTCGTGGCAGTCAGGAAAGCACACCGCTTCTGCAAATAAAGTTAACAGAATGCGTCGCGTTAGGGAAAATCAGTTTTTATATTTCGACTTACTCAGTCTACAGTGTTTTCTTGCAGTATTTTAAGCATGCCATATTGTTGGCTGAAACGAAGAATAATTCTCGCAAATATTGATGCTAAACTAGCACTCAGGACACAGACATTTTAAGGAAATGCAGCACGTTAATGACATCTCAAGCATTCGAGAGTTGTCTCAAGCAAGATTTCAAAATAGCGCGCGTAGTGTATCTACTGCCGTATGCTCATGTACAGCCTATGTTGAATCGCGTTAAGGCAGCTCTTATGTCACACTTTATCATAGACTTTATTTCGTGCGCTCGTTTTCTTTGTGGCAAGGGAAAAGGCGGTGGTGGTTCAGGGACAGCAATTTGGCGCAGAAGCTTAATCTTAAGATATTTCGGGTGTTGCATAGAAGCCGGAGTTATAAATAGGCTTCAAATACGCTTTTAACCTATGAAAAAATTACCGCCTCTCATTACCTGCACAATGTATTTAACATTCAGCATGTGAATTCCTGCCGTTCCGAGAAAAGTGCTCTGGCCACAGTTTGATTGAAAAACGTTGGCGAGCTCCAGTGGATCACCTCTCCGGCCCATCCTGGGGTTCGTTTCACTTCACGGAGAAATTCCACTGGGGCGCCGGAGGTTTCCCTTCCGACATGACCTCGCATACGGCACGCCTGGTTTGAATGGAGCGGCTGTTTTGTAGGTTAGCTCTGCGTAGTGATGTGATAACAACGGGGACACAGCGCCAACAGCATCGGCGGAGGAGGTGTGAAAAGTTGTCTCCTTCTGTGCAGCTTGATCTAGCTTATTTCGTTTTTGTGACAACTATTCAAATGTCGATAGCTTATCAACCATGGCCATTTTGATACCTTGAGTCCATCAGAAAGAAATGTAGAGGCGGAAAAGCGACGGCCCAACACCGAGACGTAATCATGTCTCTATATAATTTCACCATTACAACTACAAACGTCAGAATACCTTAGTAAGCCTGTTATCATCGCGTTTGCTGTTTTTCGCCTCTCCTTTCCTTCTTCGCATACAGAACCGGATGGTTATGCCTCGTGCAATTTAATATTTTTTCTACGTCAGGAGAAAAATGGTTACAGCACAATCATTACAGCCCGACTAGAAAGCAAATAAATCTCATATTTATTTTGTATGCCCTCAGTGACCTTCTGTCACTGAGCCCTTCACTACGGCGTCCATCATAGCGTGAGTCGCATTGGGACGTTAAACCCCAATCAACGAATCAACCTCTCACCCTCCTTCCTTTCAGCATTCTCGGTGCTTTGCTGGGCAGGGGTGCCGATGGAGGTGTAAATGTAAAAATCACAGGGACACCCGATTACATCACGGGTCGGGCACGAATGCGATCGCATTGGAATCTGTATGTGCATTTGCTGTTCGGTTTGGTGATATAAGTTGCCCCAAGCCAGCCAGGTAACTTGATAACCGAGGACACAATTTTTCCCCCTATGATGCAGCTAACACTCTCAGATTAGAGAGCGTTCGGATGTGCGGTCTCAGTACAGGCAAATAATTCCCGGTGATCTATATTGTTAATGCGAGAGCATTATATGGCTCTGTTGCGTAAGCAATAAGTGTCCGAAAATTTGTCTGCACGATTACGTCGCTCTCAAGATAAATGTGTGAAAGTTGAAAGTATGATCGTTACAGATAGTGCGTGATAAAATGTTGCTTTGGGAAAAATTTGGTTTATGAAGTGTAATTAGGTGATCAATTAAACGCGAAAAAATACACTTAGACATCAAAATAACTATGGACGTCGATATAGTTACATAGACGTCAGAACAACCACGAACGTCATAAAGCCTGTGGACTTTCCCTTTCGAATTGCTCAAGTGCGGGTCGCCGCAGTGATCCAGAACTTTTTCGTAGCCCTCCACTACTGCACCCCTTGCTGTCTTTTTACTTTCGTTGTCTTCTCCATCCTTTCACGGCTCTGTTCGTGTGCCTGCATAGAAGCGTCCGCCGCTACCTTTGCCACCAGTCTAGACTGGCAGCTAATGGGGTCCTTATACAGCTGTGGCTGAAAATTTACAAAGTCTACTCCAAACTTTTCCATGACAAACGTTTCCATGGCGCGAAAAGTCCTCCTGAGGGACCTGCTGGTTGTTCCTGAGCCCTAACGACTGCATCAGTCGTCCCACCCCTTATAAGCCAGCTGCTTTTCATAACGGCGGTCCTGTGCCGTAACTCGGTCTACAGATACCAGGGGCGTTTTGTTAGGGCGCACGAGTAGCGCAACTTCTTCCTGCTGAGTCACTGCACCACTTGCTCAAGTCAAATGGCGTTTGGGGAATGTTGGCCCTAATAGAGACTGCAGCCTTTCCTGGCGTTTCAGTCTCTTCTCTTGCTCTTTTATCAGGGGTGGAAGGGCACTGGTACCCTTATATCCTGTGACTGGACACAACCGGCTATGTTCCTGTGTCAAGAACGCTATGCTTGAATGCAACGTCCTGTTCTGTATATCTTCTTCTCCAGTCACATCATCCAACAGCTCTTGCGACAGTGCAGCAAATCTGTTCTTACAACCACTAACAGTGCACTTTGATTCCGTCGCCCTGACCCTTCTAACTCGAGCTTTCGTTTATCTGTCGGACACTTAAAATAAGTGATTTCATTGGGATCATATTTGCATAAGCCGCATTCGAATTTCGCCGCTCCGGATTCTGCCACGTAGTCTGGTTTAACTCCATATGGACAGAATTCTTGCTGATGCCCTTCTTTGTACCACCTGTAGCGGCGCACCGGTCGCGTGTTCGCCAAATGCAGCCGGTACAGCCAGCGATGACAGCGCCGCCCACCGGCAGGTAGCAGCCCATTAAGGCTGGATATAAATATTAATTCAGAACGACGGCTTCACATCGCCGCTATGGCGATGATGCAGAACGTTACCGGGGTGCCCGTGTTCGATCTCGTACCAAGCGTGATCTGCAATGTGAGCACCCGACACGACAGGCTTTGCTTGATGAGCGCCGTCATGCGACTGCGAAGTTTATTTCGGGGATGATGTCCAATGGCAGACTAGTGTCCAGTACAAATGAGGTGATGACCGTATTTGTAGATTATTACACAGACTTGTTTAGTGCTTTACCTGATGTGCATAATTCGGAAATTTTGGCGTATTTCAGCACCTTAGTGAGCCCTTTATCAGAAGATGATTGTTCTGTTATTAGCGGCTCTTTCACGCAGGAAGAGGTATGCTGTTATGCACAGCGTGTTCAGGTAGCTCTGATATTACAACCAATGCAGGCAGCGTCATCCATGACATTGTGCTGGGAGAAACCACAGTGTGTGGTAGAGTTTCACGTTCACATCTTTCGAAGCGGTAGCTTTACCACTAGACGTCCCGGGCTGAGATCGCCATGCGTTGATGATGACCTTCAATGGTCAGCCAAGGTCAAACCTTCTTTTTAAGTTTGGAGGACCGGTAGATCGTCAATGGTCAGGCCAATATTCAAGCAATTGAAGAGGTGAAGGGTCAATGGTCAGGCCAATATTCAAGCAATTGAAGAGGTGAAGGGTCAAGGTCGAGGGACAAGATCAATGTCATTTCAGGGTCAAGTCAAGGTCAGCAATTAAACAAGAAAGTTGGGCTAGTTTGTGCTGGGACACTGTCCCATCTGCTTCTCTGTCTGTACGATTTTTTATTTTCGCTAGTTAACATGTCGCAGCCATGGTCAAGCCGGGCTCGTAAAGGTCACGTCAAAGTCAACCAAAATTTGGTCACGTGGTGGAGTTTGGGCTTGCCGAAGAGCCTAAACGCGGCGTTTACGTAATAGGGTGTGACGTTACTCCTTGTTTGATATAGTACATGACGGAAGGAGCGCCGACGCGCCTAGGAAAAAATTATTGGTGCTCTAGGTTTGGTTAAACCGACTGAGAAGCGCTAGCTTCACAATGGTTTAGGCTAGCAAAAGTCTTGTTATGCTGTTCGTTGAACGTTTTTCTGGTATTTTCCAACCAAAACCATCATGATGGTTTGATTTGTAGTTTATAGGGGTTTAACGTCCCAAATCGACTCAGGCTATGAGGGACGCCGTAGTGAAGAGCTCCAGAAATTTCGACCATCTGGGGATCTTTAACGTGCGCTGAGATCGCACAGTACACGGGCCTCAAGAATTTCGCCTGCATCGAAATTCGACCACCGCGGCCGGGAGCGAACCTGCGTCTTTCGGGTCAGCAGCCGAGTGCCGTAACCAGTGAGCCACCGCGGTGGCAAAGCACCGTCAAAGCTAAAGCACCGTCATTTTTTTTGTAACGCTGTAGCCTTTTAATTGAAGCGATCAGCGTCGGTTGAAGCTGCCATTACTCGCTCTAGTCCGTTCTTTTATTGATAAAGGCGCTCAGGTTTAACCTGTCTGTGTCAGTACGAATGAGGGCTTCGGCTTCTTTATTAAAGTGGGCGGGGACTTGTGGGGCTTGCAAACGGGAAGGAAGTTCCTTGAACCTTACGATGTGCGGTGTTTGCCATTGAAACAGGTGGTGGTGGTGAAAAAACTTATTTTAAGGCCTAAAAAAATTATGCAACAGCATTGCGGGCGGCCTTCAGGCTTCTGCTTGTGGCGCCCAGGCGATTCCTAGTCACGACGTTCTATGTCCAGGTCACCAGCCGAAGCTGGAGATTCGGCTCGGTGCTGGACAAAGCAGCCTCCCACTGCTGCGGAGTGTTTAGGTGCCAAGAGGCAAGGGGTAGGTGTGCTCGGTAGGAGAATAGGATATGAGCGTTGTCGGCTCTTTGGCTGTCACATAAGCGGCAGGACGGCGAGTACGCTCCGGGGTGGAGGTGGGCAAGACTTGCGTGGGTGAGAAAGGTGTGGGGCTAAGCTGGCGTCACAAGCGTGACGCCTACTTTCCTCACCTGCGTCAAAAGCGACGGCAGTGCGACAATGGCCCTTTACGAACCGGTGTGCATGGGTAGGGGTGGAGCCGAAAAATAGCTCCAAACGCCTTCCTTGTTGGTCGTGTTCTTGAAATATAAAATAGCGACTGTCGTTCCTTGGCCCGATCCCACTTTGCTCTTCGTAACAACGAGGGACAAATTCAGGTAGGCGATGCGGCACCATTATTGCTGGAGCTGAACTCCATAAAAAATGATTGCCTCTACCACTTGCTTCAGCCTCCTTGGTTGTTCGTCGAAACTACGCGCTAAGAATACAGCGTCGTCTAAAAGGAAAGTCCGTCAAAAGGGAGATGTGCTTGTACCTAAGGTTATTTATTTTTTTTTTATGCCGAGTCAGCAAGCCTATGCCACCGATAGGGTCCTAGGAACACAGCCGCGGAACTACAAAGGTCGCAGGGCAAGAAACTACGTCCATCCACAACACTCGAGAAAACATGTTCCTTAAAGTGCAACTGCATAGAAATCGACGAACTTTAAGGGGTCGAAGGAGCGAAACCAGCAAATAAAGCATACGAAATCCTTTTGAGCTAGCATTTTAAATAGTGACGATATAACAAATTCAAATCTCGATGGAATTCAAGCTTCACCGCAGCACACAGCGCCAAATGGGAGGGTGCATGATGACGTCATCGTAGGTACCTGTGCTCAGTTTTCTTGTTCGCGTTTCATTCGTTGCTGATAGTACATTTCGAACGCGTAAGCTCTTCCTTTCAATGAAAAAGCCAACGCCGCTGAAGGCAAAGCCCACCGAGGGTTATCTGGCCGCATCAAACGAAGCACGGCAGGGTTTGGTTGACGGTAGCGGCAATTTTAAACCTTCCCTTCCGTGACGTCACACTCACCTTGCTCGCACTTCTCCGGCGTATTGAGGAGAAGCCTAAAATTCCATCGCCGGTCACGTCACTATTTTAATGCGAATCAAAAAGCACTGGCCCGCTTTGCCTACACCCTATATGGACTTGATTCTTTGAATATCGGGCAATTCTCGAATGTGGTGCAGTTGCTCTTTAATGCGTATGAGGACCCTTCCTGCAGTGCGGATTCGGAGCCCGTCGTGAATGAAGATGACTTCAATCATGATGGCTGCAGAGAGTCCGCTGATGGCAATGTCGCCTCTCTTGCCTACCAGGTCGGTAACCTTGCGGCCGTCAAATTCCACTTCTGTGTCGATGGTTGCCTTCGAAATGTACGTTTTCCTCAGAGCAGGGTCAGTGCTCCGTCGCTTATCGAAATACAGCTCGGGCATGTCGTACTTTTTCTCGTTCGCGTCATTTGAGACTTTCATCGCGTCAATTTCTGGCTCAACTTCGTGTGCGGAGTCGTCGCAGTGGAATGCGATGTCGTCATGCGTTGTCGTCGGTGAAGAATCTTGGAAACTATGCCCTCGGGACACGCAAATCCCGCAAACCTGTGTCTCGGTCCGCCGAGAACGCTGCAGCATCCATTCTCGTGACGCATTTGACCAAGCGAATTCGAACCCAATGACTGCCGCAAGACGTCGCATGCGCAGTTATGAGCTAAAGTAACTATTTGGAGAGCCCGCAGGTCCGCTCTAGACAAATGTGATCGCAACATTACAATCATGAAATTTATAAGCCTGAACAGAGCAGCGCATGCCCGATAGCCTCGAACCCTACTCGTGGCGACGCGCAGCGGCCGCTTTCATAAACAAACTGGAAAAGGAGGTGTGTTCTTCGGCTTGCCGGGATCAGGCAAGGTGGCCTAACCCTTTCCACCACATTGCTAAAAGCAGCCGTCGTGTATTGCCACAAGTTAGGCTCGGGGCTATCAGCCACACGCTCCCCTTTTGACGCTCGTCAGCTTCATGACTGTACTTAACAGTCTGGTGGAAGCGATAGCAACTAGCAGATTTTACGTTCGTCAAAGAACGCAACCGACCGCTGCTCTCAGCCGCGGTAAATTTAAAGCTGGCAAATTAACTTTCGAGGTATGGTCTAAGTGCTGTGGCTGTTATCTCGCACGTCGTTGAAGCGGTAGCGTGGTACTGCGATAATTCGACATAAAAGCAGCCACTGTGCTGCGTTGGTTCAGTGGCGCTCGGCTGCTGACCCGAAATACGCGGGTTCGCTCCCGGCCGCGTCGGTCGAATTTCAGTGGAGGTGAAATTCTGGAGGACAGTATTGTGTGATGTCAGTGGATATTAAAGAATCCCGCCGCCGCGGTGGCTTAGTGACTGTGGTGCTCGGCTGCTGGCCCGAAAGACGCGGGTTCGATCCCGGCCGCGGCGGCTGAATTTCTTTGGAGGAGAAATTCGAGGCCCGTGTACTGTGCGATGTCAGTGCACGTTAAAGAACCCCAGGTGGTAGAAATTTCCGGAGCCCTCCACTACGGCGTCTCTCATAGCCTTAGTCGCTTTGGGACGTTAAACCCCATAAAACCAAACCAAAACCAAACCATTAAAGAATCCCTGTAGGTGGAAATTTTAGAAACCCCATCACTACGACGTCCCAGTAGCCTGAGTCGTCTTGGGACGTTAAACACAAACCAAATCGAGATAAATATAGTCGCACTTCGCATCACGAAGTTATAAAGCCCCGTAATAAGGTTAGGAACCAACAAATATCCGAAAACTTCACGGTAATATAATCGATCGACTAATAATGGCGAAGCTTCTTTCTTCTGTTCACTTCGCGATCTAGAATTCCGCCAGCCGCAGCTGAGAATACACGCCGACTTTTTATCGCTAGAAATGGTTTGCTCGGTGGCAGCTGATGCACAAATTGTTTAGGTGAGATAGTGCACATTTCCCCAACTTTCCACTTCTATTCCCGTACCGGACTTCTCGAGAATATTCTTTGCTGAAAATGTGATATTTGTTGAAGACTGCCTGGTTGTGGATGCTACGCAGGATGCTAGTATGGGGCAGGTAAAAAAGCGAGCGACTTTTTCAGCGGCACCCGCTCAAAAAACACCAACCGAGCGATGTGAAAGACAAAAAAATGTTCTCACGTAGGTTCTCCCTGCATTTGCGTCGTCGGCGTCCCTGTCCTACTTGGTCGTTCAAGTTAAAGTGGGCGCTGCAGAGCGAGGTAGAATAGCTTGAGTTCGCTTCTTGTGGAGCGTCTGGACAAGTTTCGAGAGAGAGAAAGTTCACTTTTTCACTGCTGTGGAATACAAAGAGCGAGGAACAAGAATCAACACCGCTGGCGCGTGTTAGGCCACACCTCGTTTTGCAGGCGTAAGCTGGCTAGGAACAGCCGGTACTTTTTCATAAAACAGAGCGAAAACAAAGGGCATACGAACAAATAGACAGCAGCGAAACTAAATTCGATCAAACCATTTATTTAATATTACTTGGAATAGACACTGCCGCTGAAGAAACGGCTATAACGCGACCTGGGCACTAAAGACAGGAGGCGCACAATTCGTAATAGACTCACACGAAGTCGCTGTTCAAGTGCTGCTTGGCCCTTCAGTACAAAGTGGACGCTATACAGCTTGCTACAACTGCGTCACTAAGCAGCCAGTGTAGCAAGTAGACACCATCGCAAGTCTTAATAACTTCTCTGGTTCTCTGTTGCGCCCCCACTGTTTGTCCGAAAACCACGCCCCCGCTCTCTCAAGTTTTCTTTGTGGCGCCATCATGTGGCAACCGCGAGAAGCAAAGCTGCGCAGCTTGTTTTACTTTTTTTTTATTCAGTACTGCCCACCGTATTTTAGTAGCCAAGGCAGGAGCAGGTATATGACGTGTACAAATGAACGGTCTATGGCAAATAAACAACAAACAGAGAAAAGAAATGGGCATACACTCAAATTTCTGCAGAAGAAACCAGCGCACAAACAAAAATAAAATCGCCGCATTTGCATTCAGGGCAGGAAGCATGAAAAAACATGCTCTGTGAGAATAAAACCAAGTGGATAAAACTTACTGGCTTGATCTGACTGCAGATAAAAATGCTTCGGGTGATGATGGGGTGGCTACATCGTAACCAGTTCTATCAGGCTATCGTACTAGAAAAGAACGATATGTTGCATTGGTTCTGCGCTGAGGAACTGCAATTACTTTGTCATGTTCATAGGCATCGTCTTTTGTGTTCGGTTATACTGCATATGAGCGTGAAATTTTTTTTTGTACGATAATTGATGATGACGAAGAACATAATCAAACGATGCATTTTAGACAAGATTCAAAGATGGGAAGACCGGAGCGGCTGAGAAGGTTAGATAACGAAATTAGAAGGCGCCGACCAAAAGAAAAGATCAGATGACGTTTCAGCTCCCCCACGGGAGCCTTGTTTACAATGAGATGAGATGAAATGTCATCTCATCGTTTCTTTTGGTCGGCGCCTTCTAATTTCGTCATGTACCATCCCGACCAGACGGGTTTCCGTCAAACACTAGACTTCAAGAGGTTAGATACCGATACTTTCTTCAGTAGGCATGGCAAATCGCAGTACTTTTTCTTTAACCCCCCCACCCATCCTGCTTAGACTTTTAATGTCTATTTCCGTATGTGGATGCAATATCAAATCTACACGGTGTTATGGACAAGTAAATACTGTAGAGATAGCTAATATAGTCGCAATAAACACTGCGGAACGGAGAGTCAAGGTGATAAAAAAAATTATGAGGCCGCTTAACCAAACTTAAGCGGGCGATGCCATAGCGGTGTGTTCTTGGTACAATGCGCACGGATAGAAGTTGATGAAGACGGCCACGTCCAAACCACAGAGGCATGTGCAGGGCAGATTGGCGCGTGAGACTGGCAGTTAAACACTCGGGATGTGCAGGTGCAGCGATCGCATAGTGGACTAACGTATGTGCCACTGAAACTGTTCTGTAAGTGCTGCCGCATGTTCGAAACCCAATCCCCACCAGCTTATTTTATCTGTTTATCACCCCCCCCCCCCCCCCCCCCCCCGACATGCCCTCGCACACTTGCGTTCTCTCGCAGCGTCCCAGCTCCATCGGAGGTGTTGGATTTTGAAATTTGGCTCTATCTTTTGATTGCTTCTTTGATTTCACGTGACCTTAAAGATGACACAACTCTCTCGACCAATCAGTGAACTTCGTGACACAGCATGCCACGGTCTTGCATAGATGATAGCTTAATCAGTACCGCATAATTGACACAAGCAATACTAAGTTCGCCGCCGCGGTGGCTCAGTGGTTGTGGTGCTCCGCTGCTGACCCGAAAGACGCGGGTTCGATCCCGGCCGCGGCGGCTGGAATTTCTTTGGAGGAGAAATTCTAGAGGCCCGTGTACTGTGCGATGTCAGTGCACCTCAAAGAACCCCAGGTGGTCGAAATTTCCGGAGCCCTCAACTACGGCGTCTCTCATAGCCTTAGTCGCGTTGGGACGTTAAACCCCATAAACTAAACTAAACTAAACTAATACTAAGTTCAACCAAAGCATACAGCATTTAGTACAAGTAACGTGGGATATGTAGTGCTCACAATAACAGAAAGCCCGCCTTAATCCTTTGTTTTTGTGCTCGGCTGTTAATCCATCGTCAAAGGATAAAATTGCGGCTGCAGCATCTTCATGTAGTTCAGACCAAATTTCAACGACGCCTATTTCCTGTGTGGTGTTACTGCACGGTAAACATCCGTATGCAGTCAGAGTTATCCTGAAGCCTACACTACGCCGTCCCTGTCAACCATGTGTGAACGAAGAAGAGGCACAACTTCTTAAGATGGACCCAGATTTTGAAAAAGAAAGCAAATTTTTCCGACTGAAATCTAATGAAACTTGACAGGAGTTATGCAAAATACCTGCTAGTATTTTTTTGTTTCGCCTACTTTAAAAATTAGTCGACAATAATTATTTAACTTTCTAAATACAACTATAAACTATCAGGAGTTAGAATAATATTTGCCCAGCACCATCAGAATGGCCCAGCCAGGTTCTTGCGACTAAGTGTCCATAGAATTTTCTACTCGACAAGAAACATAGCCCGGCAAATTTGTTAAATACCATGTAACAGCAAGCTCGCCTTGGCCCAGTGCGCCGCCATTACAGCGCTCTCATATGGTACTTGGTGTAGCGTCCCAGGTGTGAGCTTTCTGAGCTGCCTACGAAGCAGCTTCGCGATGCGCCTGGTTCCGAGATAAATGAAAGCGGATGCCCACAGTACAGGAAAGGCTGCGCAAAGCCAGTAGCCTTGGTGATAAATACTCACTCATGCTGGCAGAATGCATGCGGAAGAACGGTGCCGATATCATGTATTTGCAATAGAACAGTGTGACAGTAACCAGAAGCGATGTATATTAGCTTCAAGGATAGTTTAATTAGGTGTTTCTCACGAAGGAAAAGAATGTTACAAGGAGGGCATATCGATGACTTCGCGTTTGCTGTAGTTTGTCGTGGGTAGGGCACATTTAATTTCATAGTACGTGGCTTTGCATAAACGTCTCTAACAGACGGGTTCCAAAGAGCCCTAAACAGCGATATTCGCGTGAAGAGTATGCACGAATCATCCGCATTTTGTAGGAATTAACGCAGACACCTCTGAGTGCTTGTGGCGTAGTTGGCAGGATGCTGTAGACATGGTCGTTCACATAACACTACAGAAGTCGAAGAGATTCACTTGAGGTAACTTGACTGTCCAGGCCACTATTTCATTCGGCCCGATCGACTGGGTTTTGAAATCTCCGTGAGACCAAGTCCATGCAAGGCTGGTGCTTTGAGCTGGGCAAGCCTAGCGTGCTTAAACTAAGCGGTGACGAGAACTGCAAGACAGAGGTTCCGGCGAAAATCTTCGGCTGAGCCTCGCAAGATGGTGAAATACCGCTGCGCAATGAGCATGCGGTCAAGAAATATTGATCCAATACTTTAGTCACAGATCCCGCAACAAACACTGAATGACCACTGGAACCGGAGTTTTGATTCTTCCAAACAGTGTCGGTTGATATCGCTCCTGTAATGAAAATTGTGAAAGAAAAGTTCACGGGCATTTCTGAAGAAGCTAGCTAGCATCATCAGTCCAAAGCACCTCGTTAATAAACTGTAGTATTTAGTCAGCCTTCACGAAGATCCCGTTCACGAAGTCGAGCCGACGTGGTAGGTTTGTGCATTCTAACTTCTGGAACAGATGGAGACGATACGAGTGCCTTTCTGCCTTCCGAAGAATTCGCGACACTTAAGATTTAAAACTGGCAACTTCAGCAGTCGCATCTACTACGCTGGCATGAGGATTTGCTGAAACAAAAGCCTCCAAGTAAACGCAGCCGCTTAGGCCGCGATTAAACGCCCATCATTGGGCTCACTAGTTGGGCTCAGGTATTTTGACGATATGAGAAATCCGGCAGCTCCCTGACCAACGGCTGTCCCAAATAAATTTCCAGCAAAATACTGCACAGATGGGGTTCATTCTAGTGCTGCCGAAATGATGCACGTCTCCTTTGTGGCTCTTAACCAAACCTACTACCCAATAATGAGAGGAACGAATAGCGAATTATGCTCAACATGCTTTTTTAAACCGCGGCTCTTCCCTCCTCCCAACCCCCCCCCCCCCCCCCCCCCCGCCTCCCCCTCCTCTAAAGCGCCCGTCAAACTAACTGCGGCAGAAATGCCTTTCAATACATTCGGCAATTTTTAACCGACAGACAATCTTACATTCGGATCCAGGATAAAGAACATGGCCCTTTTCATTTAGGAACCAGGGGTACACCCCAGGGCTCGGTGCTCTCTCCTCTCTTATTCAATTTGGCTATGATGCGCCTACCGGCCCAGCTGGATGCTGTCGCCGGTGTGCAGCATGCGCTGTATGCTGATGACATCACCCTGTGGGCCACGCACGGTTCCCTTGCAGACATTGAGGCTAACCTGCAGGAGGCGGCGACCATAGTGGACCGTTATGCTCGCCGCTGCGGCCTCCAATGCTCCACCCAAAAGTCTGAATTTTTGCACATACGCCCCTCACCAAAGTGCACAGCCAAAATTTCATTGTCTCTTGAGACAGGTCCAATCCCTGAAAATATCGAAGTCCGGGTACTGGGGCTCTTTATACATCAAGACAGACGGTGAGAAACAACATTGGCCAAACTCCGTCAGGTGGGGGACCAGGTGGGCCGCTTGGTCCGCCGGGTTTCTAACAAGCGCGGGGGGTTACGATGTAAGGACGCCTTGCGGCTGGCGCATGCATTTGTAACCAGTCGAATTCTATATTTGACTCCATACCTCCACCTGCGGAAACAAGACGAGGATTCACTCAAAGTCATCCTCCGCAAAATTATTAAGCGGGCTCTAGGCCTCCCCGTGACCACCTCCAACAAGCGCCTCCTGGGCCTAGGCATGGTGAACACATTTCGGGAGCTCCGGGAAGCCCACTTGACTAACCAATACACACGTCTCTCGAAGACATCGTCGGGTCGCCGCCTCCTTGCCCGGCTACACATCCAGCATACCACTCTCATGGAAGAGCGCGTACGTATTCCATCCCAGTGGAGATGCGCCCTCCACGTGCGCCCTCTTCCCGCGAACATGAACCGTGAGGACCATAATGGCCGGCGCCTGGCGCGGGCGGAAGCCCTGGCCCGCCACTATGGATCGAAACCCGGCGTATTCTACGTGGATGCCTCAGGCCCCCACCATGGGGGATGGTACACAGCCGCAGTCGTCCACCAATCCAAAACAGTGAACGGCCTTACTTTCCGAGCCCGTGACATAACACACGCGGAGGAGGTCGCCATTGCGTTGGCTGCATCTGATTCCAATTCAAAAACAATTATTTCCGACTCGCGAGGGGCATGTCGGAACGTCGAGCAGGGCTGGGTACCGTATCTAGCCTACCGCATTCTTCAAAACAGCGTCTACACCGGTGACCCCGCGCACCGGCGTATCGTTTGGGCTAACGCTCACATGGGCCTTGAGGGAAATGAGGCAGCTGACGCCGCCGCCCGCGCGCTCTCTCACCGGACATTCCCCTCCGACCCTGACGATCAGGAACTCGAATTTATTCCAGCTTACACCTTCAAAGACATCGTTTTACTCTATCAATCTGGCCATGGTATTTATCCCCGCCCGTGTAAAGGTCTGTCAAAGGCGGAGGAGCGGCTTCTGCTCCGCCTGTATACTAATACTTTGCTGTGCCCGGCAGCTCTGAAACACTTCGACCCTTCTTTCTCGGGCAGCTGTCCGCACTGTGCGGAGAAGTCTTCGGACATCTACCACATGGTGTGGGCCTGCCCCTCCAACCCTGCTATCCCCCCTCACCCCAACCCAACCCGGGAGGACTGGGAGGCGACCCTGCTCGGCTGCTCTGACCTGCAGGCCCAACGGGCCTTGGTCGCGCGAGCCTGGGCGCGGCCGATGCCACTGGGGTCCCGAACTAGGGACCTCCACCTAGTATTTGTAAGGGCTGGCCCCCTCTGGGTCAGCTCATGCATAACCTCCTGTATTATACCTGTACATAAATGTTTTCCACCACCACCACAGTCAGCCGCAGTACCCGCGTTCCAACCCCACTGCGGCGGCCGCATTTCGATGGAGGCGACGGCCGTATGCTGTGCGATGCCAGTGCAGGTTAAAGATCTCCAGGCGGTCGAACTTATTCTGGAGGCCTCCATTACGACACCTCTGTTTGTTTCTTCTATCAATCCGTCCATTAACCTCCCCTCACGCCGAGGTTCGGGTGTCAGCTGAGATACGCGAGAGAGTTATTCCGTCATTTTCTTTCCCAATAAGCAACCAATTAGCCACTGCTCCAGGATTCCTCATCGTAGTCGTCTGCGTCGGCGTTGGCTTAACACACCATCTGATAACCATGGCAGGTACTAGCAGAGCGAAAGGCCACCTGCCACGACAAGAGCGGAGAAGTGCACAACCCGAAGGTGCCTGCCACGGGAAGATCCCGGAGGGTGAGTAGCAGTAACACGCCACCTTCAAGGGGTGGCAGGTGGCATGTGAAGAGCTGCACTGAAATTTCGCAATACCGACGATCGGAGTCGTCTCTCAATTTTGTGGTTTTGTTCATTTCGCTTTAACGGGGAATGTCACTGTTACGGTATCAACTGGCAACCCACATAAGCTAGAAGATCGATGCGAAGGGTATGGATAGTCTACTGAAGGAAGTTTGAGAACTGTGCTCCATATCCAACCATTGTCCAGTGGTCAGACGATTTTCTTGTGACACAATCTTGAGAGATGTACTGGAGAATCTGTTCTTTATTTGAATGTAGAAGTGCAAATGCGCTGCGAAAATACAACGACAGACACCGCAGGATGAAGTCAATGCAAGAGCCTCCTGGCGAACTGCTGGGGTGATTTTATGGCAACATGCAGAACCTACGCAGCCCGAGATTCTGATTCTGACTGTAAGCAAGTATTTAAAAATGAGCTCTGCGCAGCGACCCTGGTTTCGGGTGCAGTTGACATGAATATTTTACGCCAAGTGACGCTCTATTAGAAAAGGGTCGTACACTGACCGCCCAAGCCATCTTTAGTGTGTGCAGTTTATCAATGCGAAAGCACTACGTGGCTCATCGGGCACCAAATGCGGCGTCGGCGCTGACAAGCAGGAGTGGTCCGAAAATTCCCGATGACATCTCCGTAATATCAATAAAAAGATTTCTACCGAAGGTGCTGGGAATTGAACCGAGGACTTTCAGATCGAGGGGAGAGCATATAACTATGGGACATAAAACCACGCTGGTTCTTGACGCACAAAGATGAACGTAGTCTATTAGCTGCCTTGCGACTGTATGCTAATGAGTAGGTATGTGATTACTAGAGACCGGATTTTAGGCAAATGCCTATTTTTTTCAACGCTTCGAACGCGCACCATTTTTACATATGAGCACGAATTAGGTGCTGACAATATGTTTAATACTCTTTTTATAGTGCCTATAAATGCCTATTTTGAGTGTCAGTGCCTATAAATGCCTATTTCCGACGTCGGTGCCTAATAATGCACTATTTTACAGAAAAGGGGCCTGAAATACGCTGTGGTTTTGATTTCAGATTCTGTTTGCTTTCGAATCCATTTCGGTTTTGAGTAGAACACACACGTGGCAACATTAGATGACCTCGTCAGTTGGCTGTGGTGAACACTCTACCTACGCCGGCTGTGTACACAATACCAACCACGTCAGCGTAAAATATCGAAGCAACCTTTTTCCTATTTTCTGCCATTTTATTGTGGCAGCTTGTTGATGACTTTGGCTGTTAAAGTGGTAGTTGACAAGATGGAACCACGTTTCGGAAGGTATACGGAGTGAATTATAAGTTCGTCCAAATAATTTCCAGTTGGTTCGAATTGAAACCAACTGTAAAATGTTCAATAAACCTGCTGGAAACAGTTTTGCTGATTTTTTTCCGAATATTTTTTTCTTTCTGAAGAAATCGGAAAGCACTTCAAGGACGGTAATGAACTTATTGCTTCAGTCAAGGGTGTGTTTTTGAAAGCGCCTTCTTGTGAGTGCGCCGGAAGTGCCTCTCCCGCCGGAGCCTGTCATCACACGTAGGGGAACGTAGCTGGAAGCCGTTGATTACTACAACTAGCACCTTTCTGACCTGAAGACCGTCATAAACAGTTTCTCAGATGATGAGAGTGCTCTAGTCAGGAGGGCTCAAGCTGCCCTCAGTCAGGTCAACCTCCAAGAAGACCTCGCGTACTTGTGCGCTAACTTCACTTTTCTTGCGAGCCCTTTAAAAAATGGAATGTGGGGGTGTAGTGCTCGCTACCAACATAGGACTAATTTAGAATGTGCAGCAGCGAATCGCTGCTCTTCCTCACGGAGAAGTTGCCGAGAAAATCCGCGCAAAGTTGCAGTCCGTCTTGGACAAAAACGAGGGGTTCTCTGTCCTGAAGCAAATTTCAGGAGTACTTACCGGTGAACGTTCTATGATACTGAACAGTGTAAAGCCATCAAATGTTCCTAAGTACAAGCACGCTCCTGTAACATCCGTTGATGTTGAGCGTTCCATTTCAGCATACAAGCTTGTTCTTACTTATAAAAGGCATAAATTTGAGTCCATCAACTTGGAGATGGTGCTTGTCTGCTACTGCTTTCATAGCTTTAGCAGTGATTTCTAGATGGATGATGTTTATTTTAGCATGGATCCTCGTGGATGTACGTAGGCCCGTGCAGAACTGATTCTTTTCGGCATATTCCGCATCAAGCAGCACTGTGTGTAACATTTTCTAGCATCTCGTATTTATGGTTTCAAGACCCTTCTAATGGCAAGCACCATTTAATAGTCGCGTGGCTCCAGACACGTGAAGCCACAAACTATAAAACACTGTTCAATTCCTGTGTGAGCGATGACTGAACTCATTTGTCAGATGCTTTGAATTGACAATGTTTGTATCAATTTCTAAATGCATGGCCTCTTGTTAAGGTGTTAATTGTTTCTACTTTTGTACACGACAAGCGAATTGTTTGTTTCGAGGTATACCAAAGTGTTTTAAAACGGTTGGTAACCGTCCCTTTTGCTCTGCTGAAGCATGTTTTTTTTATTTATGCTGTGTTTTGGTTTTATTTTACAGCAGATATATCGCGCTGAAGTTCGGAACTGTGTGCACTTTTGATAAAGTTTATAGTGCCTATTTTTCTCCGTTAGGTGCCTAAAATGCAATTTTAGCCGCCTATTTATGGCGCCTAAAACGTGCTTTTTAGTGCCTAAAAATCCGGCCTCTAGGATTACACAGGATGATAATACAATAACCAGGTAGATAAAATTAAAAATAAATTCAAATACAAAAAAAAACGCTTTTGCTTTTATAGCACATAAGTAGACTGAAGTGCCCTTCGCAATTTGAGACATACCTCTTTCTATATACAAACTTTTATTTTCAGGCAAATATCGAAGCAGTGAGGCTGTGTCCAATTCTAAAATGGCCCTTATTGCTAAGATAATGCAGTACTTCGCTACATTTAACATTCAAAAAATAGCGTACGTAACGCGAACGTACCTAAGACATCGATTTGAAATAGCGTTTGGCGCATGCGCAGTGCGACTGGCGCTATTTTCTAGCGTACGCTATGCCTTTGCGTATGTCTACGTAAGCTATACTAAAACTCTCTAATAAAACCTGGGAAACCTTGCATTTACCTCCCTGCACCAGCAACCAAGAAGCTAATATTGGACGTCCGTCATATTTCAAGAACAATACGTTGCGTGTGACGGCTAATCGTTGCTTGAAAGTGCAATGGAACACGGACACTACACTGCGGGCTAAAACTGCGTGACTTTAAGCAGCCAGTGACGGTGCTGGACACCATCACAAGTGTTAGAAACTTTGCTGTTTCTCTGTTACGTACCGTACTGCTGGTCTGAACACCACGTTCCTGCTCAGTCATGTTTTTTTATGTGGCGCCACCACGTGCCAACCACTAGGAACACGAATGCGTGGTGCATTTTAAGCATGAAATGCTTTTAGCTCCCGTTGTCGGCAGTGTGGTGACGTTACGCTGAGACCGAGAGCCAACATCCGGGCACTGAATTCCACTCATCCGGGCACTGAAGTCCACACATCCGGGAGCTGAAACGAGAACATCAGGCACTGTACGAGATTTAACGAGACTCTCTAAGCCTTCCTAGAGTTCCGGCATAGAAACGCCGGTAGCCTCGCGCCGAACGGGTGGTGGCGTTGCTCCCTTCCTGTACAGTGCGGTTCGGGTGTCCACCAAGATGACAGAGAATTACTGCGTAATTTCCTTCCCTCAAAAAGCGTTGCGTACAAAGCGCAAGGCATCGCGCCGAACAGCTGTTGGCGTTCCGTGGACTGCCTGGCAGCGCTACAACACGCTGTCGCATTTCGCTCCTACAGGCGAAGCTTAAGCGCCATTAATTAGCAGTTAATGAGTATTTAGTTATAAATCAGTAATTAGTCACCTATTAGTATTTCTGTCATTACTTCGTCATCAATTATGTGTGATGTAATCCCGTGGTGACGTCACCAGTGTAACATAGGCAAAGTGCTGCCGAAAACACTTTCGAATCTAGCTGCCAATATAATTTCGAAGTATAAAGAAGAAAGGGGCTTAGAATGCTCGCCCGAAAAATCTGAAATATTCATATATAACGATAAGGCTCTGAGGAACAAACCACCTTCGGAAATTCAGATTTCTGTAGGAGGAAAGGAGGTACCCAAAGTGGACACAATCAGAATCCTAGGCCTTCATATGCAGTCAAATGGAAAAAAAACACGATAACCATCAAAAAGCTTGAGATCCACATGATGCAGACCCTCAATCTCATCAAACGTGCCTCGAGAAAAAGAGGCGGTCTGAAAGAAAAAAACCTACTTTGGCTCATAAGAGCTTTCATAGTAAGTAGAGTTAGCTACGCCACGCCATACCTAAATCTCAAAGCAGCAGAGAGGAAAAAAATCGACGCTCTCATAAGGAAGTGCGTCAAGAAAGCTCTAGGCCTGCCCATGTGCACATCCCCGGAAAACCTCCTATCACTGGGCATATATAACACGCATACAGAGCTCGCAGAAGCACTCCATACATCACAGCTGGAGAGACTCAGCTTAACACATGCGGGAAGAGCCACACTAGCCAAAGTCGTACTCAAAACAGACAGGGGAGCTAGACAGAGGGAGGACATCGACATGGAAATTAGGAGCAATCTCAGGATTCCCCCCTTACCCAAGAACACGCACCCAGAAATAAACAAGGAAAGAAGACAAAAACGGCCTGAGGTGATAGAACGCATCTACGGTGGCAAGCCTCAGGAGGAGGTCGCCTACGTAGACGCAGCGGGCGATAGACAGTCAGTACACGACCGTCGCGGTAGTGAACGGAGCGGGTAGCCCCATTACGGCCGCAACTATCCTATGGACAAACACTGAGACAGCGGAGAAGGTCGCAATAGCACTAGCTTGCGTCGGTTCCAAAGCTAAATACGTCATAAGCGACAGCAAAGCTGAGAGAGAGAGAGAGAGAGAGAACAACTTTTATTTAGAAAGCCTGCAGAGTCGGTTAGGCTCCCTCCAAGCAGGGAGGACAAGCTTTTACCGCGACGCGGCCACTACGTCAATCTCGTGCGTTGTGCTCCTTGAGGTCTTGTTACGTCCCTCGCTACTTCCGCGGGTTCGAGAGGGCCGCCGCCCCCTTCCTGGGGGTGCCGCCCCCCTCTCCTCGGTTTCGCTCGGTCGCTGCCTCTCGAGAGCTGCCGAGACCTGCTGGACGGCCTTGAGTTGTGTCTTTTGATCACAGCTCCTCGTTGCAGCCTCTAGCTGCGCGGGATCGTCGTCTTCTCGCTGGCTTCGCGCGGATTTACGCTACAGTCCCAAAGGATGTGAGCCGCGGTGGCTCTCTCCTTCGCGCACAGTCTGCATATGTCGCTCGCGTGCACACTCGGACACACGTGCTTAGCTAGCACTGGGGTGAGCAGGGACCCCGTCTGTAACTGTCTATATAACACTGCCTCCTTCCGGGTAAGCCCCGGGTGAGGTGGCGGCATAGTCTGTCTGTTCAGTCTGTACCATTTCACTATTTCGTTGAAGGTGGTCATCTTGTCCTTGGCACTGCGCCGCGACCAGGACTCCGAGTCCGCCGTGCTTTCAGCCGCGCGGTTGGTTAGTCCTCGCGCGGCCGAGTTGGCCGTCTCGTTGTGGTTCACGTTTCCGCGTTCCGACACGTCACTGCCCATGTGGGCCGGAAACCACTTGATCACCACAGGACTGTTGCGTCCGATGTCTTCGGCCTTGCGCAGTATGCGCGCGGCCTCACTACATACCCTACCCTTGGCGTAGTTCTTCACTGCCGTTCTAGAGTCACACAGCACTGTAGTACATCCGGGGTCGGAAACGGCCAATGCGATGGCCACCTCCTCCGCCCGGTGCGCTTCTCGAGTCCGGACGCTGCAGTCCAAAATTTTAGTAGAGGGAGAGTCTCTCCCCTCGCTGCCAAAATTTTAAGGAAAGCGACATTAATTAGAACAATCAATATAATCTGGACCCCCGCGCACTGTCCGTGGCAACGAGGTGGCCCACGAGGTGGCTCGAGATCTCTACCACCGAACTGCACAAGACGGGCCACCGCTCGCTGATCACGGGAGAGAAGGGCGACTAATCTCCTGTCAGGAAGTTACAGAATATTACAGACAACATCGCAGGTACTTTCCCCGCCTAGCATAACACCAAATAATCAACAGGCGGTGGCGTGGAGGCGTCTACAAACAGATGTCTACCCACACCCAATTCTAAGCAAACATATCATTCCAGGAATAGAGGACGATAAATGCAAGAAGCGCGGAGCGATAGGGTCCCTCGACCACATAATATGTGAGTGTAGCCAATCCCCACGCAGGGCAAACAACATTCATAGCAGAGAAGCCTGGGAGACCTTGCTCCGGAGCTCGGACCCTGAGCTCCAGCTCACTGCCGTCCGACTGGCTGAAGAGGCCGCCGGGATACAAGAGATCCTGGCCAGCATCTGACGCGACTACCCCTGCGGCCGGATCTCTCCTGATCCTCCTCCCTCAACTGAGGGTATAGGACAGGAGAGGTCTGGATGAGGTAGTGTCATTCTGTTGGGCAATAAAGGTTTTTCACTCACTCACTCACTCACGCACTTTACACAGTTTCGAACGCGCTGCATATACTTTCTTGTCAGGCCTGCGTTCCGTCGTGTCCGCGTACACTTCTGCATCGTCCGCAGATGCATACACGCTCGCGGAGTATTCGAACGCGCTGCATATAGATTCTTGACAATATGTGTGGTGTGGTGGGTTGAACTCTAGACCCATTTCAACATTTTCACTAGTATCATCTACAACCAATGTGTTATGCCCGTAAACATTTCATGCTTACTCTACTCTCGGTTACGGGAGAGGCAGAAATTTTGTCTGCAGAAAGTCCCGTGTTATAGTTATAGCTGCAAAAATTGGCAGCTGTACCTTTATATTCTTTTTCTGTATTGAATACTTTTGGTTTCCTATTGGTGTCCGAGGTAGGGCTAGGTGCCAGATGTGTAAAAATGCTTGGTCCATCCCAGACAACAACAAATATGAAAAGAGAGCACATGAGCACACTGTCAAGCTTCTGCGCAAAAAATGTGCTCGTAAAGCACACAAAAAGACCTCGTATTTCTATGTAAGTGTCAAAAGCACCGCAAACCTACACTCGAAGAACCAAACGAAGTAAAAAAAAACTTACTGGCTTGATCTGACTGCAGATAAAAATACTTCGGGTGATGGTAAGGTGACCGCGTTGCAAGGTAAGTTATTCCAGCCGGCTATCGTTCATAGAATAAATGACAGCTTGTTTGAATTGGTTGTGCACTGATGCGTTAGTGTTGCTTATGACATGTTTGTGCACAGTCTTTCGCGTTCTGTTGTACTGCATATAACCTGGAATTCTATTTTTGTGTGATAATTAATGATTCTCAACGACATAATCAAGCGATGCATTTGTCGACGATATTTCGGGTTGGGCAAACCGGATTAGCTCAGATGATCAGATAGCGATACTTGTCTTCGGTAGGCGAAGTAAATAAATAAAACTGCTTCCCCCCCTCCCCTACCCAACCCCATGATATACATATCATGTACGTTTTCGCGTGCAGGTCTTGCATTACATCTACACAAAATAGTGCACAGGAAAATATCTAGAGACTGCTGATATCCTCTATATAAACAATGCAAGAAAGGAAGAGAAGAACAAAAATACTGTATGGGGTCGATTAACCATCTTAATGAAGACGGCAGTTAAATGGGGGTGTGTTCCGGATCCATTTCGCATGGATAGATGTTGTGGGGCCTCGCTCCATCGACCCCTTTGTTTTGCTTCCCCTCGATGCATCTTCTTTCTCCATATTTCTTACATCCGCCGACGACATCACCATATCGACAAAACCTGGATCCTGCGGATAGATTGCAGAGCCATTAAAGCTAGCTGTCGACCCAGTACAATCTTTTGTGCACGGGAATAGTGTTGCAATTTCATAGGCTGAATTGGAGCTCTTAGTTATAAGAAACAAACAAGTCTCAGAGCCAGAACCCGACCCTCGGGATTCCATCGAGTTGCACATTGTCAACCTACCGATAACCCCGGTAGCCACGATAAGGGTTCTTGGCATGTTGATTCAGAATAATACAACACGGATGAGATACGCGGCTACGCGTCACGAGGCACCAGCACGGCGCGCGGGTGACACGTATTCCCACCCGTCACAAGGGCATGAGAGAACCCGACCTGGGCAGGATCACACCAAGGATGTGGGAATCCTGGCTTTGCGCCGTCGCCTTTGCGCGGCTGTGCCGGCCGCCCGCGTTGTTTCTCCTCTTTCCCTTGCCCCCGCCTCAGGCGGTGGAGAGGCGGCTGGGTGACTAATCACTGTCATTTAGCCACAGCTCCGCCCCGGCTCCCCAAGGGCCTTTGCCATTGGCGCCTTTTGGCGGGAATTCGGGACCCCGCTTTGGGCGGCCGCGCGCCGCGCGACCGTCCGAGCGGGGCCCAGAGAGAGAGATCCCTCCGAGACAGCGTAAGGTGCGTACGTTACTGTTTGTCCGTGCCGGCCGTTGCCGTTCGGACCAGTGCTTACTCGAGCTCGCCCGCACGTGTCCTCTGACCTGCAGCGGCTCGAGCCTGTCCAGCGGGGTCCAGCGACCTCTGACAGGCGTACCTTGCGTTGAATGCCCACTCTCTCTCGCAACCGGCCCAACGGTCGACACGAGAGAGAGATCACAGCACTGCCGCGGGGACATTCTCCTGCAGCGGCGTGCTAGCGGTGCGCATTACTCGAGTCGCTTCGTGCGCGCAGCGGAGCCTTGCTCCTCGCGCGCCCCCGGGACGGGGTGACTATTGAGTGTGTGTGTATCAGCTGGAGGACGATGTGAATAAACGTCTCCTTTGTGAACTTGGAGGCCTATTTCTTTGCGGCGAATCGCTCTCCTCCCAGCGGAGGCTGAGTGCACTGCATCGGTGTCCCAGTGTGTGTGTGTGGTGACGGCTGATCGGGGCCCTTGGCTCGCGCGAAGCTCGAACCCGCGGTGGGTGGTGGCCTGTGTCCACTTAGAAACCCACAAGCTTGATGATAACTAGAATCATGTACGCTTGCCCCTACTATCATGCGAATCGCAGGGACGACGATGCACTTAAAGGTGCACGGAAGAGGAATCTGAACTTGTCTTTTTGCCGCGGGAACTCGATCTACACGTTCCGAGCTTTCTTAGAAACCACGATTTACTGCCCTGTGTGGCCGATTTCCCCAATTAAATCGAATTAACGTCCGGCTCCCGCCTTTTTTTTTTGAAATCTGCCTCGTACGGTGGGCAGAGTCGACCAACGCGTGGAGCGCCTTTCACCCAGTCCCGTGGCGGCTTGCCGCTCTGCCATCGGCGTAGTAATACGTAGTAGTCCGTAGTAGCAAATAGACCGCGCGTATTTTTATTTCTTCGGGCTTATTTTGCGGCTATATTATCTGCGAATGAAACTATTTATTCATGGAAACCTAAAAAACAAAATAAAGCGAAAGCAAAGCCTCCACGGGACTGGGTGAAAGGCGCTCCACGCGTTGGTCGACTCCGCCCACCGTACGAGGCAGAATTAAAAAAAAAAAGGCATGAGCCGGACGTTAATTCGTTTTAATTGGGGAAATCGGCCACACAGGGCAATAAGTCACTGTTTCTAAGAATGCTAGGAACGTGTGGATCGAGTTCCCGCGGCAAAAAGACATGTTCAGAATCCTCTTCAGTGCACCTTTAATATCACCATTACAACAGCGTTCAAGGCGGCCCTTGATCTGCCGACGTACGCCAACTCAGATCGACTGCTGCTGTTAGCAATTTTTATGGGATACTGGCTTTAACGTCGCAAAGCGACTGGAGCGGTAAGCGACGCCTTAGTGGAGGGCTCTTGATATTTCATTACGTGGGGCTCTTTAACGCGCACTGACATCGCGCAGTACGCGGGCCTCTAGCGTATAGCTTCCATCAAAATGCGACCGCCGCGGCCGGGATCAAACCCGCGTCTTTCGGGCCACTAGTCGAGCACGATAACCACTGCGCCACCGCGACACTTACACGCGGCCAGCTTTTCTTGTAATGGAATTAGTAATGCCCTCGCATTAAAAGCGCCTCTTCCGCTCCTACAAAATCGATTTCAAAAAGCGCCTAGTCTCCAACGGACGGCACTCCTCTAACGACAATTTGCTCTAAGAGTTAGTCTTTCCTTTATAATTCAGATTGCTACCAGGCAGATATTTCACGAAATTTTCTCCTTCCAGTGCTTATAAGGTAAGGCACAAGGCAGAACAGCGCAAGCTACACAGGGACAAGAAAGTAGACGAGAAACGCACAGTGCTGTCTCACAACTGAAGATTTATTTTTTCAAGCACTTCGGTAAAAATATACAGCACCATCAAGAAAATAAGAAGAGCAACCGAGTCTGACAAACAGTAATCGCCACGAGAAATCACAAGAGAACTCAGATCATACACCCACCGATAAGAACCGCAATTCTCTATCGATAAGGGCTAATGAGGGGTTGGTGCACAACTCGTTTTAAGATGCGCGATTTTTACGGCTTCAATCATTTCTGGCGGGGTTTTTTCATCGCACCTGCGCAGCACGTCCGTGCTGCCCAGCTCAGGGGTGCATTCAGAATCTCGGCAGTGAATGCCCATAAGGCCGGAGATTCGTTGAGTCACATTGTATTTGTGCTCGGACAATGCCTTATTTAGGCACCTTCCGGTTTGGCCTACGCATGCTTGGCCGCAAGTCAAGTGAATAGAATACAAGACGCCCTCATCACAGGAAACGAACCGGTCGCAATGATTTATGGTGCATCCTGCGTTATTGCGATACATTTTATTGACGCGCTTGCAGAGGCTTGACAAGCGATCCGGAGCTGAAAATAGAACATCTATTCCTACTCTTTTTTCCTATCTTTCTTAAGTTTTGTGAAATACCGTATGTGTAGGGAATGCCGCCGCGGTGGCTCAGTGGTTATGGTGCTCGGCTGCTGACCCAAAAGACGCGGGTTCGATCCCGGCCGCGGCGGCTGAATTTCTTTGGAGGAGAAATTCGAGGCCCGTGTACTGTGCGATGTCAGTGCACGTTAAAGAACCCCAGGTGGTCGAAATTTCCGGAGCCCTCCACAACGGCGTCTCTCATAGCCTCAGTCGCTTTGGGACGTTAAACCCCATAAACCAAACCAAACCAAACCGGAATGACTGCGACCTTATCCTTATCTCTTATTCTTTGTTTTTCTTTGGCTCTCATCAAGGCTGCAGCCACTGAGGATAAGAGGGTCAGCGTTTAACCAGCCTGCAGTTATCGGCGCTTCTGGGCTAAAAAGCTATCTTCCAGTTTGTGGTGGCAGGTTTTTTTTAATGCATTGTTAACGCATGAATTGTTGATGCTGCGCTGAACTAGCTTCGAGTGCGCTGAACCAAAAGAGTAGAGGGTTGTTGTCCCGAGGCACAAAGGCCAAGCAGACGCGATTGGGGAGAAAATATATTTCTAATTCTAAAAACCGTGTGAAGCCGTTTGTTGATAGTTCTTGAGCGGCAATCACTGGGCTCAGAATGCTTGAAAAATTTCTCAGAACTTTGGAATCTTCGGAAGGGAGTACGTCCTGCTAGCATTGTAATATCACAAAGTAATCATCCACGAATCTAAACATTTTTTTCCTATTGCTGCCCTGAAGGTATTACCTGTGCAGCACTCTGTCTTGCACGGCTAAGTAAAGAAGTAAAGATAACTGAGGATAGGTACAATTTATGAACCGATACAAATGCCATTGTTTTGAATGAAAAGCGAACAGTTACAATCTGCGGATGTCGATCTTAAGTACTACACAGTAGCTCAAAGAAGCCGGCAGTCGAGATGCAACTCGAATTCTCAAAACTTTTACAGCTCCATGCAGGTCTATACAGTTCTTGATGACACTGACCATGTCGACATGTGGGATGGCATAATATAAGTCCTTTATGTCGACAGAAAATCCGGTCAATGTCATTTCGCAATCATCTTTTAGAAAATCAACCACATGACCTACATTTTTTGCCGAAAATGGGTTGTTAACTGTTAATAGCTTAAGTTCCTTTTGTAAAAATGATGCAACCGATTTCTTCAACAGAAATCCTGAAAACAGAAACTGTGAGATAGCTTTTTAGCCCATACCCGCTGACCCTTTTTTCTTAACTGGCTGAGGCCTTGTTTAGAGCCAAAGAATAAAAAAGAATAAGAGTTAAGGCTAAGAGCGCTTTCATTCCCTACACAAACGGGTTTCCACACAACTTAAGAAAGATAGGAGAAAGAGTAGGAATAAATGTTTTATTTTCAGCACCGGATCGCTTGCCAAGCCTTTGCAAGCGCGTTAATGAAATGGGTCGTAAGCACTCAGGATGCATCATAAACCATCGCGACCGGTTGGCTTCCTGTGCTCAGGGCGTCGTGTGTTCCATTCCCTTGTCTCGCGGCCATGCATGCGTAGGCCGAAGCGGCAGATGCCTAAATAAGGGATGATCCGAGCACAAATACAGTGCAAAGCAACAAATCTCAGGTGATCTCGGCATTCACTGCCAAGGTTATATATGCGCTTCTAAGCTGGGCAACACAACTGTGCTGCGCAGGTGCGATGACAAAACCACACGAGAAATAACTAAAGCTGTAAAAATCGCACATCTTAAAGGGATTGGTTTTTGGTTTATTGGGGTTTCACGTCCAAAAGCAACTTGGGCTATGAGAGACGCCCATTCGAAGGGCTCCGGAAATTTCTACCACTTGGGGTTCTTTAACCTGTACTGACATCGCACAGTACACGGGCCTTTAGAATTTCACCTGCATCGAAATTCAGCCGCCGCGGCCGGGATCGAACCGCATCTTAAATTGAGTTCTGCCAGGACCCCCTTCATAGCCCTTAACGATAAAGGAATACAGCAGTCTCAGGTGCCCTCCGTAATTCTTGCTCTATAACTCCTGCAATATACAAACTTCTACACATCGGATAAAAATCGAAGCACTGATGCTGTGTCCAGTTCTAAAATATCCCTTGTCAGGAAGACAATGCAGCAATGTGCAGCGATAAATATCAAACAAAAGGTGCGAAAATCCTGCATTTATCTCCCTCCATTAGGAACTAAGTCGTAGAGTACGGACGTCCGTCAGAATTGAAGAACAATAAGTCTCTCTTCACGACTCATCGAGGTTGCTTGTTTAGCTGGTAATGCGCACAGGAGCGGTATCCGGCGGCAATTATATACATGACATTGGCGCACCGGACTGAAGATTTCACTGCCTGTGATAGAACGCGTGCTCTCTTAGGTCCTCTCACTTTCAACTCGTAAATGAGAACAGAGTACTGCTGTACCGTGCTGAAAAAAAGTTCTATGACGCAATAACCTCATAGATCATTCATCATAGAATATCATACAATCTGTATGACATATCATACAATCTGTATGATATATCATACAATCTGTATGATATATCATACGAATTGTATGATATATCATAAAGATTGTATGATATTCTATGATGAATGATCTATGAGGTTATTGCATCATAGAACTTTTTTTCAGCAGGGTAGCCCTCTGCGCTAGCGTGAGTCAGCATGTGGCGGATTAAGGCCCCTCGCACAGAGGCCTAAAAAGCGCACATGTCACACTTCAAGCGTCTTTCCTCGTGTGAATTCGCTTGTGTCGAATCAAGTTTGAAGAATGTGCGCTTGTGAAAGGGCACATATTGCACTTGAAGGGTCTCTCCCCAGTGTGCATACGCTCGTGACGAGTTAAATATGAAGAATCTGCAGCCCTAAAAGGGCACTTATCGCACTTGAAGGGTCTTTCCCCTGTGTGCGTACGCTTATGCTGAATTAAGTTTGAAGATTCTGCGCTTGCGAAAGGGCACATATTGCACTTGAAGGGTCTTTCCCCAGTGTGCGTACGCTCGTGACGAGTTAAATGTGTAGAACGTGCAGCTCTAAAAGAGCACTTATCGCACTTGAAAGGTCTTTCTCCAGTGTGCGTATGCTCGTGACCAGTTAAATCTGAAGAACATGCAGCTCTAAAGGGGCGCTTATCGCACACGAAGGGTCCATCCCCTGTGTGCGTACGCTTACGCCGAATTAAGGTTGAAGTATCTGCAGTTGTCAGAGCTTCCAAATCACACTCTCCGGGTTTCTCGACGGCCTGTGTGCGATCATGTGGAGTGGAAATTTTAGACTCTGCAGGTGTAGAAAGACACGTGTGGCGAGTCAAGGGGCTTTCGCCAGTGTCCGTACTACCCTGTGAAGTGACACGTCCGGGGTATGCAGTTGTAAAAGGAAAGGTGTCGCAATTTAAGAGCCCTTCGCCAGTGTGTGTACTACCCTGTGAAGTTACATTTCCGCAGTGAGACCGCAGTTGTAAAAGGGCACATAAGACACTCACACGGGCGTCCTTCTGACTGGCCACGCATATCTGCCTTACAGTCACACTTCGCAAACACCGCTTGGTCCTCAGAACATTGAAATGGCTTTCCTCTTGTATGAAGGTGCAAGTGTCTCGTTACATTGGCAAAGTTCGGTGAAACGTAGTCGCAGGAGGGGCAGCTGAACACAGCTCCTTTCAATGCTGGTGGCTGCCGCCCGAAAGAATTCAGTTCCATGAGCGAATACGGCGCTAGGGGTTCTCTGCTGGTAGTGTTCACTGCCCTTCCATGCTGGTCCTTGTCTTCGAATGAGCTCAGAACACAACCTCCGTCGTGGTACTCAGGAAAGCACACCAATTCTGCGAGTAAAATTAATAGGATGTGTGGCGTTAGGGGAAATCAGTTTTTATTTTTTGTCGCGCACACTCTGAAAGCAAAATTTTTTTGCGATGGCTTAAGCATGCCAGACTGTTCGTTGCATCGACTAATAATTCTCGAAAAGATTGATGAGAAATTAACACAGGACGGGGACATTTTTAGGAAACGCACCGCGTCAAAGTCATCCCAAACAATGAGCAGTGCATTCATGCAGTGCAGCGTCTGTCCTGTGTAACTGTGTTCTTGTCTCGTGTGTTCACTAAGCGCTAGCTAATAGGATTTCAAACGCTCTCCAATTATCCCATGTTTCCGCCTTATTAACATTCTTGCAAGCTTTCAAAATAGTGCCCGCCTTCTGTCTTGTGTCGTACGTTGATGTACGCGGTTTCTTGCGGCGTGTTAAGGCAGCTCGCATATGACACCCAATGTAGGCAACACTATAAAATATATTTTGCTGGAATAAACCGCTATATGTGGTGGAGTTTGAAGTTGACGTCTTTCGCAACGCTCTAGCCCGTAAAGGTTGAACCGATCATTTGTCCATGTGTCGTGCAGAACGTTGTGTGTATTCTATGGTGCATTGACGCGATGAACTGAAACTATTTTCCTCTTGCATGTCAACCTTAACGAAAAACAAAAACATCTCGCATATAGGATGAGAAATAAACTTTTCAGGAGAAAACTAACAAACAAAAGAAGCATTTAGCGATACCTATCTGCTCATCAGAAAACTGGGATAAAACCTGAAGGTCTTATATTGCCGCGAATGTTTGTAGCGTTTGTTTGTTGTGTTTATTTGTTCATGCTTCAAGGCTGCCGGCACGCCGCTTTATCACTTCGTTTGTGACGCAAGACGCGCCTAGAATTTTCTCGATTGATCGCATCCGGACGGAGCCGATTGTAGTTTGCGCCAGAATGTTTTAATAACTTCTAAAGCTTTATCTCGAAGATTCGCTATGAGCTTTAAAAAGAGCACGGCCGACAGCGGCGGTCATTCTGTTCGATGACCGCCGAGCACGCTTGTTGCTACGCCGCCGCCCAGTGATTCAGTTCTTTGAGGGCGCAAGTCAGCCCGAATAAAAAGTTGCGTTTCGAAGACATTCTCGCTGTGTTCCTCTTCGCTCGACTGCAGTCACCCCTACGTGACATCTGGTGGAGGTGCTGACCTGCTATCCAGCTATGCCCCTCACAATGGAATCTGGTGCACAGCCAACGCCCGTGGTGCTTCGCCAGCCCCGTGAGCCTCCGTCTTTCCGTGGAGAACCACACGAGGATGTAGAAGACTGGCTGGACATGTACGACCGTGTGGCAGCGCTGAACGCCTGGGACGACAGCACCGAGCTACGAAACGTTTATTTTGCGTTGGATCGCAATGCGAGAACGTGGTTTGAAAACCATGAATCTTCCCTCACGACCTGGGCGACCTTCAAGAAGCAGTTAGTGGGTACGTTTACCAGCATCGTACGAAAGGAAAGAGCGGAGCTACTGCTGCAGTCACGAATTCAGCTTCCGAACGAGACCGTGACTGTGTATGCGGAAGAAATGCAACGCCTTTTCAGGCGCTCCAACCCTGACATGAGTGAGGAAAAGAACCTCAACTTTCTGATGCGTGGCGTAAAGGAGGAACTGTACACCGGTTTGATCCGAGATCCTCCAAATACCATCGCCGAGTTTTTAGTTGAAGCTTCCACCATAGAAAAGGCCCTTGACGCCAGGACCCGTCACCACAACCGACCACTCCAAGTGCTGACGGCAAGCTGCCCAGAAGATACCCTTGCAGAGGGTATAAGCTGCAAGATTTGATACGCGAAATTGTTCGCGAAGAACTTTATCGTCTGCTGCCGTCCCCAACCCAGCAGACGCAGGAGACTCAGGTGGCGTCGCTCACGGACATCATCCGTGAAGAAGTGCAGCATGCACTTGGCTCCCCGTCACAGACGACACCAACGGAAGTTGAAGCCATGAACTACGCCGCCGCACTACGCAGTCCTGCGCCCCGACGAGAACGACCAAGCCCTCTTCAACAGGCACCAGCTCTACAAGAACGACGACCCCTTGCTCCCGCCCGCCCACCATACGAGCGAAGCAACGTAACTAGGAAATGCGACCAGTGGAGGACTTCCGACAACCCCCCACTCTGTTTCCATTCTAGCCATGCCGGGCACATACTTTGCCACTGCCCGTACAGACGCATCGGCCTGCGAGGTTTCGCCATCGACGCCCCTCGACCGCTCCCCGGCCAGCGACCATGAGAAATCGACGACTACCTTCGCAGAGGGGAGTACGTGTCTTCAGGCCGTCTTTCCCGCTCCCCGCCGCCTTTCCGCTCCCCGTCGCCGTCCACCTCACGATTTGCATCACCAAGCCGCAGCTACGCCACGGCTGTCCGAGGAAGGTCCCCTAGCCCCCGTAAGGGAAACTAAACAAAGCATTCTGTGGAGGTCAGGTTGCTTGCCGAGGAAACGACGAAGATCCTCCAGCGACCACGCCGTATGAAGACGCCGCACCTACTACACCGACGACGCATGCAACAACGTCGACCACGACGAAAACCGCCTTCAAAACTACGCCGCAATCAAGAAAAGCTCCGACCACACGCCCCACCCACGATTCACATACCCGACGAAGACGTAACACGACGCCGAGGACAACGTTTAACTCCAGAGCCAGGACATTCGACTTAGAAGTGGTTATCGACGGCCGGAAAGTCACCGCTCTAGTCGACACAGGAGCCGATTATTCGGTGATGAGCGGACCATTCGCTGCGCCAATGAGGAAAGTAACGACCGCTTGGGACGGCCCACAAGTTCGCACCGCAGGGGGCCACCTCATTACGCCATCAGGACGATGCACAGCGCGAGTAACTCTCAAGGGACATACCTATCCCGCGACCTTTGAAGTGCTACGGCAATGTTCCCGCGAAGTGATCTTGGGCATGGATTTCCTTAGTGAGCATCAAGCGATCATCGACCTGCGATCCAAGATGATCACACTTTCCACGGATGAGGCCATCCCGTCGACGAGAACTCCGGAACATCACGTTGCGCTTAGTGTCTTGGGGGAACAAGTGAGTGTCCCACCCCGCTCAAGCGTCATCGTTACCGTAGGCGCCACGGAAGCGAGTGACACTGAAGCCATTATCGAGGGGAAAATGCAGTTGCTTCTCGACCGAGGAATCGGCATTACAAGAGGCATCGCACATTTCCGCAAAGGCCAAGCCGAAGTACTGCTGGCTAACTTTAGCGAAGAATACCGGCACGCTAACAGAGGAACGACGATAGCATTCCTCGACGAAATATCCGACGTACGAGACTTTTTCGCGCTCTCCGACCCATCCGTAGAAGATTCTGCTGACTAAGAGAACTCGCCCACTTTCGACATAAGCCCAGCCCTGCCGCGGAACAGACATGACCAGATCCGCAATCTCCTACGAAGCTACAGCGAGTGCTTCTCGTCATCGCCGAAGATCCGACAAACGCAGATTGCCAAGCATCGCATTATAACCGACCAGCACGCCTGACCTCTCCGCCAGAGCCTCTACCGAGTGTCGCCGCGAGAACGACAAGCCATCCGGAACCAAGTGGAAGAAATGCTGCTCGACGACGTTATCCAAACTTCAAAGAGCCCCTGGGCGGCACCTGTTGTTCTGGTGAGAACGAAAGACGGTGCACTTCGATTCTGCGTTGATTACCGGCGCTTGAACAACATCACAAAAAAGGACGTCTACCCCCTCCCTCGCATCGACGACACACTGGACCGGCTCTGCAACGCCAGGTATTTCTCATCGATGGACCTCAAGAGCGGCTACTGGCAAATTGAGGTCGATGAAAGAGATCGCGAGAAGACCGCATTCATCACTCCAGATGGCCTCTTCGAGTTCATGGTGATGCCATTTAGTCGCTGTTCCGCACCAGCCACATTTCAGCGAGTAATTGGTACAGTGCTGGCAGGCTTGAAGTGGCAGATTTGTCTGGTATCTTTAGATGACGTCGTTCTCTTCGCTTCGAACTTTGAGAACACCTAAAAAGGCTTCGAACAGTACTAGACGCAATCAAATCGTCCGGGTTAACCTTGAAAGCAGAGAAGTGCCACTTTGCCTATGAAGAGCTGCTGTTTCTGGGCCACATTGTTAGCAAGGAGGGAGTACGCCCAGACCCGCAGAAAACAGCTGCTATTGGAATGTTTCCGCCACCGGCCGATAAGAAAGCTGTGCGCAGATTCCTCGGACTGTGCGCGTATTACCGATGTTTCGTAAAGAACTTTCCGCGCATTGCCGAGCCACTGACCCACCTGACAAAGGCAGATGTGTCATTCAAATGGGAAGCGCCGCAAATAGAAGCCTTCAAGGAACTTCAGCGCCGTTTACAGTCCCCACCGATCCTCGCGCACTTCAATGAAAACGCCGAGACTGAAATTCATACCGACGCAAGTAGTGTGGGCCTAGGCGCTGTCCTCGTTCACGGAGTAGAGAAGGTCATCGCGTACGCTAGCCGTTCCCTGTCCAAAGCCGAAGCTAATTATTCGACAACTGAGAAAGAGTGCCTTGCCATTAGCTAGGCTACGTCGAAATTCCGCCCCTACCTGTACGGACGACCGTTCAAGATGGTCAGTGATCACCACGCAGTGATCACCACGGCTCGCCAGTTTGAAGGACCCCTACGGCCGCCTAGCTCGATGGAGCCTGGGGCTCCAGGAGTTTGATGAAACCGTCGTTTACAAGTTCGGGCGCAAGCCCTCTGACGCTGACGCCTGTCACGAGCCCCTGTAGATGCACCACCGCCGGACGACGATGAGGATGCCTTCTTGGGACCCATCAGCGCCAGCTCTTTTGTACAACAGCAACGCGCGGACACCGACATAAAATGCCTCATCGAATACTTGGAAGGCAAGGTTTCTTCACCCGCCGCCTCGTTCAAGCGAGGATTGTCTTCGTCCTGTTTACAGAACGATGTCCTCGTGAAGAAGAATTTTGCAGCGAGCAAGACAGCCTACCTCCTTGTTGTACCTCTAAATCTCCGCGGAGAAGTTCTTCAGGCCTCACACGACGAGCCTACAGCTGGACATCTCGGGTTTTCTCGCACCCTCCGCCGCATTCAAGACAAGTGTTACTGGCCCCGACTGTCTGCCGATGTAGCACATTATGTGAAAACTTGCCGAGATTGTCAGCGACGAAAGACCCCTCCAACCCGACCAGCAGGATTTCTGAACCCCATTGAACCCTCCTCAAGGCCCTTTAAGCAGATCGGCATGGACTTGCTTGGCCGTTTCCCGAGATCAATATCTGGAAATAAGTGGATCATTATAGCGACCGAGTACCTCACCTGCTACGCCGAGGCAAAAGCCCTGCCGAACGGAAGACCAGCAGAAGTCGCCAAATTTTTCGTGGAGAACATTCTTCTGCGACACGGCGCCCCAGATGTGCTCATCACTGACAGAAGAACAGCATTCACGGCGGAACTGACGCAAGCCATTCTCCATTACAGCCAAACCAGCCACCGGAGAACAACTGCATACCACCCGCACACCAACGGACTGACCGAGCGCCTCAACAAAACCATCGCCGATATGCTCGCCATGTATGTCGATGCCGAACACAAGACCTGGGACGTCATATTGCCTTACGTAGTCTTCGCCTACAACACCGCAGTGCAGGAGACCACCCAGATGACTCCTTTTAGGCTCGTCCATGGCAGGGAGGCCACAACCACGCTGGACGCCATGCTGCCGAACGTTACCGAGGAAGATAACGTCGACGTCGCCGCCTACCTACAACGCGCAGAAGCAGCCCGAAGACTTGCCCGATTAAGGATCAAAGACCAGCAGCGGACCGATGTCACACCCTACAACCTACGAAGACGCAACGCGGAATATAAGCCAGGAGACTGAGTCTGGGTTTGGAGGCCCATTCGCCGCCGAGGATTGAGCGAAAAGTTTTTGCGGCGCTATTTCGGCCCGTACAGGTTCTTCGTCGGTTAGGTGAATTGGACTATGAGGTCGTCCCTGACCAAATGACTGCATCCCAGCGACGCCGCGTACGACCCGAAGTAGTCCATGTCGTACGCCTAAAGCCCTATCATGCGCGCTAAAGGACGCCTTGTTTCCACATTCGGTGTTTATTTTTGCAAAATCCGTTTTTGATTGTTGATCGGCGCATTATGTTCTAAAGCATGGAGTCGATGCTTCTTTGAGAGGGGATTAATGCCGCGGATCTTTGTAGCGTTTGTTTGTTGTGTTTATTTGTTCATGCTTCAAGGCTGCCGGCACGCCGCTTTATCACTTCGTTTGTGACGCAAGACTCGCCTAGAATTATCTCGATTGATCGCATCCGGACGGAGCCGATTCTAGTTTGCGCCAGAATGTTCTAGTAACTTCTAAAGCTTTATCTCGAAGGTGCGCTATCAGCTTTAAAAAGAGCACGGCCGACAGCGGCGGTCATTCTGTTCGACGACCGCCGAGCACGCTTGTTGCTACGCCGCCGCCGAGTGATTCAGTTCTTTGCGGGCGCAAGTCAGCCCGAATAAAGAGTTGCGTTTCGAAGACATTCTCGCTGTGTTCCTGTTCGCTAGACTGCAGTCACCACACACACTTTCCCAAGTACCACAATACTGTGACTGCCACTATACTGAAGAGCTTTGCGACGGCGATAGCAACAACGATAACAACGATCTCTGCTCTTAGCCGCACTAAATTCAAAGCTGAGAAAGAACTGTCTAGGTAAGGTGCGAGAAGCAAGTAGCTACAATGTCTCACGACGTAGTACAAGTAGCGCTTAAATGCGACAATTCGAGATAACTATGCGAAGTATTATGAGGTCCGTACCGAGGTTATGAAACAAAACGTTACAAAACTTCACGGCAATATGATCGATATACTAATAATGGCAGAGCATCTTTCTTCAGTTCACTTGGCGCACTAGAATTGGACCTCCCGCAGTTAAACGCTACCTTTGCAATACCCTTAATGGCTCGCTGAGTGACAGCTGATGACCCAGTTCTTTAGGGAATATTCCAGCAAGTTTCCACTTCTATTCCCGAACCGGACTTCTCGTGATTACTCTGCGCAGAAAACGGGATATTTGATGAAGGCTGCCTTGATATTGACAATGTGTGCTGCTAGTATGGGGCACGTAGAAGTTCATGCTGCTTTCTGTGACACCCGCACAAAAAACATCAACCGAGCCATGTGCAAGAAAACAAATGTACTCACGTGGGGTCTCCTCAGTGTTGTGTCGTCGGCGTCCCAGTCCTACTTGGTCGTGCAAGGTAAAGGGGGCGTTGTACAGCGAGGTAGAACCGCTTGAGATGGCTGCCAGTGAAGTGTCTAGAAAAATTGCGAGGGCGAGAAATTTCACTATTTTAATGCTGCAACCAGTACGTTTTCTTATGAGTATTGTTATGCTTTTCTCATTACATGTGCCTCAAGAAGCCAAAGCCAAGCAAAAAGAAACAAAACTGCGGGAGGCGTGCTAGCCTACGTCTCGTTTTGAAGGCGTAAATTGTGTGGAAAATTTAGTATTTCTTTTTAAAACAGAGCGCAAAACAACGGACAATCGAGCATATGGACAGAAGCCACACTAGGTTCGACAAAACCATTCCTTTCATGCAACCTAGAATACATATTGGCGTTGAAAATATCGATATTGCGTGAGTCGTGCACAAACGAAAAGGAGGCGTGCAATGTGTAAGGGAACAGTGTCACTCACAGGGGGTCTCCGTAGAGTTGGGTCGTCAGCGTTCTAATCCCGCTTGGACATTGAATGGAACATGGACACGACACAGCGGGCTAAAACTGCGTGAATACGCAGCCAGTTAACAGCTGGACGCCGACAGAACTGTTAAAAACTTTGCTGAATCTCGGTTACGCCCCGTGCTGATTGTCTGAACACCACGCCCACGTTGTCTGAAGTATTTATGTGGCGCCACCACGCGGTAACCACGAGGAACCGAACTTCGTGGTGCGTTTTTTTTTTTCGTTTTTTTTATTGAATAGTATCATGTGCCTTTTTCTGGCCAACTCAGGATTGGGTACGCTATGTGCCAAAAAAATAATTGTTTGGAAGAACTTAGATATCTCTTAAGTACGGGAAGGCGGAAGGCGTTTGCGACTCATTGCACTGATTTGAATTTGCCGTGCTTGAATTCCCTTCACTACATAGCGATGAGCGTGGCGAGAGAAAGCGGTGACGTCGCGCTGCGCATGCGCTGCTCGTCGGCATTTGTTGCTTGGCGGCGGATCACCGTGCTTCGGCGCCCCTTCGGCTGATATGACGTCGTCACGTAGTTTTCCTCGCCTTTGTGCAATTTTTACCGAAATTATAGGTGTTTCAATGATATTATGTCCTATTTATGCTTAATTACACATTTTAAATCAAATTTGACAGAAATTCGGCGTTTTCCCCCCCACATGTATCAGCAGCGCGAACACAAACCAGGAAGGAGGAGAAGATAGTACAGAGAGCTGAACTTCAAACTTTTATTTGAGCAAAAACTGAACCCGCACTAATATACACACACCGGGTAAAAGCCCACCAGGGGGCGGAATGAAGGCGCGCGCTCGAACTGGTACCCACACGATGTCCAGAGCATAAAAAGATAACAATAATTACACTGTGCACTGCGTTGCATGAAATGAAGCACGAATCGCATGCGGAAAAAAAAAAGAAAATGAAAACAACATGCTTCAGTGTGCATGAATGACAAAAAGATGGAAAAAATAGAAACAGAGGGTTGAAGGCACGAATTTTACAAAAAGCATATGTAGGCTGGAAGACGGTGGAAAGGTTAGCGATACGAAGGATGAGCGCCAACAATTAACGCGGCTAGAAGGAAAAGCAATATGTGAAATGTGCCTCTAAAATCCAGGTAAAATCAGACAACACCAGAGAGAAAGATGATTTCTTTTTCAGATAGCGAGATAGATGGGGTGCTTACGCAACCTTCATTAAGCCCTGAGATGTAGGCGGCTTCAACGATTTCGCGCGTCAGTTGTTTTTTATGCTTTTTCAAGACGGTTGCTTTCTTACAATTAGGAATACATTTCTTTTTGCTGTCACATACCCGGCATGGGCAGGCTTGTTCCTCAATGGCGCCCCTGTTAAATCATTCTAATGTTTCATTAACCTTTTATTTTAACACCTTCCTGTTTGGCCTATGTACGCCCTACGCAAGATAAAGGGATGGAGTATACAACCCCGTCCGCACAAGGCACAATAGGGTCTCGGTGCCCGGTTGTGCAGCTACGGTTCTTTTTCTGTTTGCTAAATCTGTTGCACAGGCTTGACAGGCGCATAGGGGCTGAAAAGACTGCGTCTACGCCTGCCTTTCTACCAATTTTCTTCACATTATGCGATATCTGGTGCGAAACGGCAGAACGCCGACCTTTTGTTCCGCTGTTGGGTATCATCCGGGGCTTTACTTTCATGCTTCATACCTATCAGGACTTTTTTTGCTACAGAGGAAAGGAGGGATTGCGGGCACCCTGATTGCGTCAGCCTCTCCACTTAGTTCGAAAAGTTGTGTTGCAACTTGTGTTCACAAAAGTTTTTGTGAGTGCATTCTTAAAAGTTGATTTCACGATGTTCCTCTTTTCAAGTTTTGAGTGGGCTGAATTGTAGGGTAGGATAGGCTTATTACCTCTTAACACAGCAGAGGCATATCAACGGAGTCGACACACGTGTGCTGTGGAATGTCAGAGCACGTTAAAGATTCCCAGGTGGTCGACCTTATTCCGGAGCCCTCTACTTCGGCATTTATTTGTTATTGCGAAAGCAATACTACTCGCACTTTCAAGCCTTCGCGTGACCCGGCCCCAGTTAGTTTGACCTTTAGCGGAGTGAATATGGGCAATGAACTCGCTCCTTCAGATAGCCCGGCTGCAGTTACGCCGCGCCGCGCACCTGTGGCGCTACTGCCGCTGTGACGTCATACCAGCTGTACATTGTTTTCGCAACATCAAAAACAAAATATGCAAAAAAATTACCGAAGACACCTTGAGTTGTCGCGCAGCGGCGGCCGGTAGCCACGCGTGACCTGTATACGCGGCGCATTGCGTTCCTTCAGTTGGAGGCGCTGCGCTTTTGCTTTCGCAACCTACCACGGTTAACCAAAGCTAAGGCCCCGCCAATTTTTTCCTTTCTTCTTTCACTGCCTCATTTATGCGTCTCCTTACGGCGCGCGCGCGATTCGGGTGTCCACCAAGATATGTTGATTGATTGAAAGAACTTTTCCGGCACGGAGGCCTGGGAAGACGGGGAGTCGTGCGCCCGCGGATTAGAGGCTGGCAGGCAGCCTTTGGCTTGTTGCGGCCTTTTCCGCCAGATGAATGCTGCGTCGCTGGGTGGTAGGGTCCACGCTTCAATGCCAGGTCTTCCAGACTTCTGTACTAGCTATATTTCGTCCCACACCTGGGCCCTGTGGGAACTCCAAAATTATGTAGTCGAGGGCCCCTCTCGCCCCACAGTGTTTCCCGTAAGCTCTGGTAGCACGTGAAACGCCCAGCCCGAGTTCGTGAAGGTATTAGTTTGGAACCGCCTCCACGCGACAGCGTCTCTAAGATTTAGGCCAACATCTGGCGGGGGTACTAGTCTATGGCCCAATTTATAATGGTTGATAATTTCCCCGCAGTTTTTCAGGCGCTCTTCGTATGCCCAGTGTGCGCGGGGACTCACGAGCTAGCCGGAGCCAACTACTGCAGAAATATGTGATACTGTGTTATCTCCTTTCCTCAAAACTCACCAATCAGCCCCTATTGCTGGATCCCTCATCGATGTCGTCTGTGTCGGCGTTGCCTTACCGCACCAACTGACAACCATGGCAGATAGTAGCAGAGCGTAACTCCACCTGCCGCGCGCAGAGCGGGGAAATGGACAACCGGAAAGTGGCTTCCTTGGGATGAAGAGCTGCGCTGAACTTTCGCATTACCGGCTATCGTAGTCGTCTGTCAATTTTTGTAGTTTATTCATTTAACCTTACCGGGTGTGGTGATGCGCTTTACTCCTCCCCTGTGGTTCGCTTTCCCGTGATGCACTCTCCTAAGCCGCGTTAGTTGATTTAACAAGCAAAGGAGGGTGGCGGTGTCGCAGCGCCACGAGCGCAACGGATGGCGTGTTTGCTGCGCTCGCACAGGGGGGGAGACGGCCCTTCTTCGGCAGTGTTGATATTTTAGCGGTTTTTCGGCTAAATTTAGCGAATATTGTTGCCTCTTAGAGGGAACAATGTTCGTCTAGCAGCTAGCGGGTTTCTTAGCGGATTTTGAATCTTAAGTTGCTGGGTCTTATTGTTTTAGCGGATTACAGGATTTGTAGTGGATCTGAACAAAATAAGAAATTCTGTCACCAGAGCTCTAGTAAAAGAAAAGTGACCCGCGGGTTATGTGCGCTGAAGGCAACTTAGCAGCGGCGCCGGCAGCCTGCTCGTTGGCTGGCCAGTTAGTTGGCATGGACCGTTATATGACAGGCGTTGAAGAAGCTCACAGAGAGATTCGCAGCCTGCGCCTCTCTGCACCTGGGTGCTGTAGGGTGTCCACTGGTGCCATGCATGACCGCGTGCATCGACCCTGCGAGGCGCGGCGAAAGGCGACACGCCGCCGGCGCATAGGCGCCTCGGTAACTTTTGCTATCCTACCTCGCAGGTTACCTCGGCGCCAGCATCTTCAATCTGAGAGTCGCTGTGCAGTGTGAACGCTCTCTCTTAGTGCTTCCTCACTCCCCTTGCTTCCGTGCAGAACAAAGCAGTCCGCTTGGTATATCGGCATTTCTGTGGCGCTACGCCAGATAATGACCTCTTCCAGACGGTGCGCACGTGCATGGGAGATTATCATGCCAAAAGTACCAAAAGTGAAGTACGCTCAAAAGTTACGAGACGCGTGGCTTAAAGACCCGGATATGAGCAGATAGCTTCTCTGCAAGACAGCACCCAGTGGATTGAAGGTTGCCGAATGTAAGTCTGATGCAAACTCGGATCCAAATACAATGACCTGAAGGCGCACAAAAATACAAAAAAGCACCAGAACGCTGCTAGCACATTGGACCAGTGGCAAAAGCAGATTACCTTCCCGAGAAGAACTGAAAGAGATGCAGCGAGTACAGCAGAGGGTAGGGAGGCGTTGTTCATAGCTGAACATTGCAGCATTATAACTACCGACCATCAGGCAAAATTCATCAAGAAATAGTTCCCAGACAGTGCGGCTGCCAAATGCTACCGAATGAAGAAGACAAAATGCGCTGCTGTGCTTAAAAATTCTGTTCTGTACCCGCACTTTAAAGGGGACCTTTCATCTTGCACTGACAACAGCAAATACAGCATCAGTGTTGACGAATCAACTGACATAACAGTAGCAAAGTATTTGTCAGTATGTGTCATTTACCATAGTGAAAATAATGTCGTCAATTTTAGCAACATTCCTGTCTCTGTGCGTACTAGAAACATGCGATGTGCGCCGAATTGCTAAGAGCTTAAAATATGCTGTGGACGACCGCAGTCTGAAAGTGGAAAACCTTCTTCTCGGGACAGAGAACGCGAGCGTTATGACAGGCGTAAACAACGGCGACTCTCAAAAGCTCAAGGCTCATGCTCCACATTTGGTTCTGATTCGCTGCGTCTGCGTCGCACAGCTCCAGCAGTGGGAGATCAGCCGCTGTGGGAGAAGGACTCCCAAGAAGCTTTGATTACCTTGTGAGCGAAACTTACAATTAGCTCGCTAGGTCCTCATCGCAGTAGCAAGCGTATAAAAAACTTTTTGGTCTCCTGAAGAGCGGAGAAGTGCCTTTAATGATCGTTCAAGCTTGCTGGACTTGCTAGCTATCTATCGCGACAGCAGTGGAACGAGTGCTAGATCAGTCCTGAAAACGCACTTCCAAATAGTTAGGTTGATGGAAAAATGTTATAGTGCGAAAGTGCTTCACACCATGTACCGTGACGATGCGAACAAAGCTTATTTGCTATTCTTAAGCCAGTACTCCTGTAAATACAAAGAGTGAACAACTAGCCTCTTGAAGCGTATATTTCGGACCAGACAAAGCTGATGGAAGACCTCGTGTGACTTTTGTCTACCCTAATAAAAAAAGTGGTGATTCCAACTGGAAACATCGACGCAGTCAAGACCAAAGTGGAAGACTGCTCAGACCCAAAACCGTACTTGGGCTACTTGTTCGAAAATCACATAAAAGAAATGAAAGAAGCGGGCTTTAATCCAGAAGACGAGGTCATGTTAAGAATGAGATGGATAATGTTCCTGGTTTCCTCCATCGAATGAATATGGCTGAGGCTTCCTAACAAAATTGAAACGTTAAAAAACGTGGGACAGTTGTCAGTAGAAAAAGCCTTGTGTGTACTGAAACCCTCTCTAGTCCAACTGATGGAAGCGGTAGGTGTACCACCAGGCAAATACATGCGGCGGAAAGCCAATGGAAGAGCATCACGACTGTTGCATGGACGAATACCTCAACTACTCAGAGCTTCTGGTGCGAAGTAAAAAACTATAGAGACTACTGGCGAGAACCCATTCGGAGAACTAGCGGACTTTGCTATCTCAATGCTGGTCCTAGCTTACTCGAACGCGGATATTGAAAGATAGTTAAGCCAGAAGAACTTGCTCTAGACACAACTGCGAAACAGGTTGACGCCAGCTAGATTCAAACGCCGTTATGGTGATCAGAGAGGGGCTGAAGAGGAAAGGTCAAGGTTGTTTAGACAACCAACTTCCAGAAAAAGTTACCCCGACTCATTGGAAGTGATACCAGTTACAGTGGACAGAGTGAACCATCAACTTCCTGAAGTGTTACGTGTCAGCCACTTTACCTGCAGATTGATGACGAAAATTCCGATCTAGATGCTGATGCATTTGCGTTTTGACGTCACACAGTTTTTCTGTGGCTTTGCTTTAACGCTCACATAGAGTTCCTTTGGGCTAGTCGTGAATAGTCCGAACTTATTTACAGTCCTGCCATGTTTTTTTTTCTTGCTATTACTCAAGCAATGTGATTGCTGTACTCTGAGACCCTTGTTGCTATCTCCTAATGTTTATATACAATAAACCCATGAAGAATGGCACCTTGTGGAGTACTTTTTATGCAGGTTATTGCGGAGTGTGCATTTTAGGAGAATTGAATTACCTTACAGCCTACTTATATTTGCTTTGCTTCAGCGACGCCTTTAAATAAAATTACTGGCAGGAACGCTCGCCGAGTACGCAGCAGGCGCAAAACGACGCGGTACGATCTACCTGGAAGCTTCCAACGAATGTTGCTCAAAAAATAATGTGACTGGACGCTTTACTGCTAGCCACAGTTGCGGGATAAAATGTGCCACCTTTTCCTTGACCTAATGCTCATGACTGGTTATGACATGCGCACAAGCAGACACCGCTTCAAACGACGCTGAGCATTCTTGTTTCGTTTTTGCTGAACTACTTGTAATCATAGTTCCGACACTGGATCACTACATTTGCTTGCAGTTCGAAGCCAAAAAGAGTCGCCGTGTAGGTATTTTTACATCTCAGCATCACAGTGCATATTAGCAGATATTTTAGTGTTTTCCGACAATCTTTAGCGGATTTTCGGACTCATTTCGGTGGAATAGCCTGGCGTGGGCGAACGTTTGCTCGTAACCCTGCTGGTGAGTAGGACGTCCTCGATTCCTCAGCGTATTTTGTTGCTAGCTGCGCTATTGTTGGTGTAGAAATAAATGCCTAGTTTGTGTCAGCCCGAGTGTCGTTGCTTTATTCCCTCAGAGCAAGGCCCGCCGTGGTCGGCGTGCACTCGGTAGCGTACGCGATCACGGGAGGGGCCCGGCGGTTTTGAACTGTGTCAGCCGCGATTAAACAGAGAAAACGTATTTATTTCCCCCAATTAAAACCCCACACGAGGAGTCACTTGTATACGCTTTTTAACTGGCTCCGCGAATAAGCTAGCGGATAGATGTGCTGGATATGCATAGTGTACTGAAGCAAGTTGAAAACTGTGCTCCATATCCAACCAATGTCGAGTGGTCAGACGATTTTTTGTAACACATTTTTCAGGCATCTACTAAAAAACCTGTTCTTTATTTGAACGTCGAAGAGGAAAGGAGCAGCTTAGATAAAAGTACAGACATCATAGGAAGAACTCAACACACGGGTCTCATGGCGAACAGCTGTGGCAGTTTTATTGAAACATGCAGATTGTCCCCAGCTCAGCTTCCTCATTCTCGTTGCAAGCAAGTAACTGGAAGCGAGCTCTGCCTACCGACACTCATTTCGGCTGCAATGGTCATGGATCTTTTACATCAATTTGCTCCCTCTTAGAAACGAGGCGTGTGCTCAGCGGCCAAGTCAGCTGTAATCTCTGCTGCTTATCGATGCGAAGGCATCACATGGCGCATCGAGAACGAAACGCGGTATCAGCGTTGAACAGCAGCAGTGGTCAAAAAACTGCCAGATGAAGTCACTGTGGTGTACACAGAAAACTAACAATTCTTCGAAAGATGCAGGGCATTGGACCCAGGGCTTTCAGATTGCGAGGTGAGCATACAACACAAACGTCGCAAAACCACATTGCTTCTAGGCGAACATAGGCGCGCGTAGAAGACGCCTTGCCTAACGACTGTGTGGTAACGAATAGGTATCCAATTACAAAGGGAGCTAAAATGACTGCAAGGCTAAAGAAGACTGTTAGGCTAAGGCTAAAGAAGGCTAAAAAAACCCACCTCCATCAAAGACCTGCGCAGCTTCCTGGGTTTGTGCTCGTATTTCCGCCGATTTATTCGCAACTTTGCGTCCATTGCTGCGCCTTTGACTCAACTGCTGTCTGGAAGTGCGGATTTATCACTGTGGTCTCCAGCGTGCGACGACGCATACAACACCTTGCGCCGTCTCCTCACGGCGCCGCCCATTCTGCGCCATTTCGACTCGGCCGCTCCTACCGAAGTGCACACGGACGCCAGCGGTGTTGGCCTCGGCGCTGTCATCGCCCAACGAAAACCTGGCTTTGACGAATACGTCGTTGCTTATGCTAGCCGCACACTCACACCAGCAGAACGCAATTACTCCGTAACTGAAAAGGAGTGTTTGGCGATTGTATGGGCCCTCGCGAAGTTTCGACCGTACATCTATGGGCGCCCTTTTGACGTTGTGACCGACCACCATGCGCTCTGTTGGCTTTGCAACCTGAAAGACCCCTCCGGCCGCCTCGCTAGATGGGCCCTTCGCTTGCAAGAATATGATATCCGCGTCGTGTATCGCACCGGCCGCAAGCATAAAGACGCCGATGCACTGTCACGCTGCCCCCTTCCAGCCGAGATCGCCAGCCTTTCCACCTTTTCCACCTCCGGCGCTTCTCTGCCCTTGCTTCGTCTCAGCGACATGCCTTCAGCGCAACGCATGGATCCGTGGATCGCTTCCCTACTCGACTTTCTCGCCAACCCGACGGCTGCTTCCCCGTCACGTGCGCACCGCCGCCAAGCTGCCCATTTTGCGATTCGTGACAACCTACTTTATCGCCGTAACTACAGCTCCGAAGGTCGCAAGTGGCTGCTCGTTATTCCACGCCACTTACGCTCGGAGATATGCGCATATTTCCATGCTGCCCCCCACAGTGGTCACGCGGGCGTTTTCAACACCTATACCCGCATACGGCTGCGCTACTACTGGCGCGGAATGTACACCTTCATCATGAAGTACGTACGCTCATGCATTCCCTGCCAACGTCGCAAGACACCTCCCCATCGTTTTGCTGCTGAGCTGCAGCCGTTACCATGCCCTCCACGCCCATTCGACCGCGTTGGCATTGATTTATACGGTCCGCTTCCCTACACTGCAGCCGGCAACCGTTGGGCTATTGTCGCGGTGGATCACCTTACACGATATGCCGAAACTGCTGCCCTTCCGGCTGCCACAGCGACGGACGTTGCCTCCTTCATTTTGCACCGATTCATCCTTCGTCACGGTGCACCTCGTGAACTGCTCAGTGACCGAGGCCGCGTGTTCTTATCTGAGGTGGTGAACGCGCTTCTCAAAGAGTGCAACACGATTCACCGAACTACCACCGCCTATCATCTGCAGACCAATGGCCTCACTGAACGATTTAACCGAACCCTCGGAGACATGCTCTCCAAGTACGTCGCTTCTGATCACACGAATTGGGATCTAGTTCTTCCGTACGTTACTTATGCGTACAATACCGCTACGCAGTCCACCACCGGCTTCTCTCCTTTCTTCCTACTTTACGGCCGCCAACCCTCTGCTACTATCGACACAATTCTCCCTTACCACCCTGATGACTCTGAATATCGGCCTGTTTCCCAAGCCACGCAACACGCCGAAGCCTGCCGCCAAATCGCCCGCTCACTCACGACTGACACCCAGTATCGCCAGCGCTCCCGCATCGACCAAGATCAAACCTCACCGAACTATTCTTCTGGAGCACTTGTGTGGCTCTGGCTTCCTTCAGGCACTCCCGGTCTCTCCTCAAAATTTCTGGCAAAGTACCATGGTCCCTACCGTGTACTGGAGCGCACCTCTCCGGTTAATTATGTCGTGGAACCCCTCACGCCGTCTCCTGATCTCCGCCGCCGAGGACGGGAGACCGTTCATGTCCAGCGCCTTAAGCCCTACTACGACTACGCCGTCTTGCCATCATCCTAAGTCGCCAGGATGGCTCCTCTTGTCCCAGGGGCGATTGTAAGGCTAAAGAAGATGCGTCTGATGGTTTTGCAAAGACGAAGACGAGGTGACAGTGCTCTCGAGAGTCTTTGGCCAGCGCTACGCTTGTGTGCCTTTCGCCGACCTGATCCCGGACTGCTGCCGTTGCCATTCCCGTCGCCCCAGTACCTCGTACTAAACCCCCCGTTACATGACAAATATATATATATATATATATAAAAGTAAAAATGAAGAAAAATACAAATATGGATGCTTTTAAATTCTAAGCAAGCAAGTAGTCTTAAGTGCCCTCCGTAATTTTTGTTCTATATCTCCTTCTGTATACGAACTTTTACACTTGGGACAAAAATCAAAGCACTGATGCTGTGTCCAGTTCTAAAATATCACTTATCAATAAGACAATGCAGCAATGCGAAGAGCGAATAGAGAATAAAAGGTGTGGAAATCTTGCATTTTATCTCCCTCCATTAGTTAACGAGTAATACAGTACGGATGTCCGTCGGATTTTAAGAACAATACGCCTCACGTCACGACTCATCGAGGGGTATTTATCTGGGAAGAAGCATAGGAGTATACTCCACCGGCAAGTATGTTCCTGAAATTGGCGAACCCATCTGAAGATTTCAATTCCTGTGACCGGACACGTGCTCTCTGAGGCTCTCCTTATCTGAACACGTGAATGAGCACAGGGTACAGCGATAGCCCTCTGCGCTAGCGTGCGACAGCTTATGGCGCTTTAAATCCCCTTTCCGAGACGTTGCATAAGGGCATATGTCGCACTCAAAAGGTCTTTCCCCCTTGTGTCTAAGCTTGTGCCGACTTAAGTTTGAGGATTCTATAGTCGTAAAAGTGCAGACGTCGCACTTGAAGGGCCTTTGTCCAGTGTGAGTTCGCTTATGCCGAGTTAAGTGTGAAGAATCTGCAGTTGTAAAAGGGCACATACTGCACTTGAAGGGCCTTTCTCCAGTGTGAGTTCGCTTGTGCCGAGTTAAGTGTGAAGAATGTGCAGTTGTAAAAGGGCACTTATCGCACTTGAAGGGCCATTCCCCTTTGTTCGTATGCTTGTGCCGAATTAAGGCTGAAGATTCTCCAGTTGTAAGAGTTTCCAAATCGCAATCTGCAGGCTTTTCGTCGGCGTGTGTGCTATCATGTGGAGTGGCATTTGTAGACTCTGCAGGTGTAGAAGGACAGGTGAGGCGAGTGAAGGAGCTTTCTCCAGTGAGCGTACTACAATGTGGAGTGACATTTTCGGAGTCTGCAGCTGTCAAAGGACAGGTGTCGTAATATAAGAGGCTTTCGTCACTGTGCGCACTACCCTGTGATGGGACCTTACCGGACTGTGCAGCTGTAACAGGACGCGTGTCTCGATCGACGACGCTTTCACTAGTGTGCGTACTATTGTGCCGAGTTAGCGTTGCAGGGTCTTCAGTTGTAAAAGGGCACATAAGACACTCACACAGTCGTCCTCCTAAATGGCGCGGCATATCTCCCTTACAGTCACACTTCGCTACCACAGCTCGGTCCTCAGTGCATTGAAATGGCTCTCCTCTTGCATGAAGGGGCAAGTGTCTCGTTACATCGGCGAAATTCGGTGAAACGTAGTCGCAGGAGGGCCAGGGGCAGCTGAACAAATCTCCTTTCAATGCAGGTGGCTGCCGCCCGAAAAAATTAGGTTCCATGAGCGAATACGGCGCTAGGGGTTCTCTGCTGGTTGTGTTCATCGCCTTTCCGTGCTGGTCCTTGTCTTCGAATGAGCCCAGAATACAACCTCCGTCGTGGTAGTCAGCAAGGCACATCGCTTCTGCGAATAAAATTAATAGATGTGTGGCGTTAGGGGAAACTATTTTTTGTCGCGCTTACTCTGAACGCAATATTTTCTTGCGATGGTTAAAGCATGCCGGACTGTTCGTTGCATTGAATAATAATTCGATGCAAATATTGATGCCAAAATAACACACAGGATGTGGCCAATTTTCTGAAACGCATCGCGTCAAAGACATCCTGAACAATAAGGAGTGCCTTCATGCAAGCTTTCAAAATAGTGCCCGTAGTGTGTCTACCGTCGCATGCTGACTTACGTGGTTTCTTGCGGCGTGTTAGGGCAGCTCGCATATCACAGCCAATGCAGGCAGCGTTATGCAATACATTGTGCTGAAATAAACCACAATATTTGATGGAGTTTGACATTTACGTCTTTCGTAACGCTCTAGCCCTTAAAGATTAAATCGGTCAGCTGTCCATGTGTTGTGCAGAACATTGTGTATTCTAGGGTGCACTGATGCGATGAACTTAAAGCTATTTTCCTCTTGCATGCCAACCTTAGCAAGAAGAAAACAGCTCGCATTTAGGATGAGAAACTTTTTTCAGGAGAGAATTCACAAATACAAGAGGCACTTAGCGATACCCATCTGCTCATCAAAAAACTGAGATCAAGCCTGAAGGCTTGTTCTACAAGAAATTTCTGGAGGTCATAATGCAGACTTACAAAAATATACAACTCGTCAGCGTTCGTAGCAGACAGGAAAAATCTGAGCACATCTGAGTAACGATTAGATCAAAAGTCGCTCTAAATCATTGTGAAGAATAGAAAGATTAAGAAGGAAAGAACTGAACATCGAAAGAACGGATGAATCATCTAGCATGTCATCATGCATGGGAGCTATCAATATATCGAGAGTACCTGCCAAAGAACGTGAGAATTAAAACTTAGGCTCTCGGTAAATGTCGCTCAGTTGCTTGCGAAAGTAAGAACCCAAACATAACTGATTGAAAACTGGAAACAAGCTCTCATGTGTGAGATACGAGGGCATTAGTTTTGTGAACAATATACAAAAGCACGACACCCGTACAAAAGCTGTGGCGGGTTCTACTTAGCTGTGGGAACAAGTTTGAACTTGTTATATAGTGAATTCATCGTTAGCCATCTTCGACTGAATTTGGGATATGGTATGTTGATAGGTGAGGTTACGACTGGACCAACTTTACATTGAACCTACATTTCGTGCGCTTCGTTTGTGTTTGTGGCTGGGCAAAAGGGGTTGTGGGTCGGGGACAGCAACTTTGCGCAGAAGCTTTGCCTTGCGATATTGCAGGTGTTGCAGGCAAGCCGGGGATATGAATATGCTTCAAATTTGTTTTTAACCCGTGTAAATATTACAGGCGCTCATGACATGCTGTCTTCGCGCAGAAGCTATCTCGAACCCTGGCTGCCTGTGGTAGCGCGTTGAACTTCGGGCGGAGACAACACTGAAGGTTCGAAGTGTGGGAAAACGAAAACAATCGGGTATAATGGCACAATAACGAAACTTATTTATATACTGATTATAGAAGAGGAAATAAGCAAGAAATAAAAAAATTCACTGCGTCGAGTGACTGGATGAGCCTTTTCGACAGGGCCCAAAGCGTCCTTTCACACTCAGCACCGACCTTACGAAACATCTGCTAAGGTTCCGCCCCTCTATGAGGTGGTGGTCAATGCAACATGATGCAAGTTTCCCCAATATCCGCACCAGTGAAAGTTGCACAGCATCGTAGCAGGCGGAGTCACTCGTTGCAGAGTCAAGCCGTGGCAACGGGAGAGGAGAAACTGCAAGTCCGCTGGTAATTTCTGTAGTGCTGGAACAGTGCTGCAAGCGGCTCCGCGTCACCGAAAACACATGTGGTCCTTGCGACGCCGCGGCCCTCTACTGCGGCGAGCTCTGTACGGTGGGAACAGATTATGAGGGAAACGGGTAATTGATGGCTCCGTTTCTTTGTTTCGTGCAAAAACTGGTTTGGTTTGGTTTATGGGGTTTAACGTCCCAAAGCGACTAAGGCTATGATAGACGCCGTAGTGGAGGGCTCCGGAAATTTCGACCACCTGGGGTTCTTTAACGTGCACCGACATCGCACAGTACACGGGCCTCTAGAATTTCTCCTTCAAAGAAATTCTAGCCGCCGCGGCCGGGATCGAACCCGCGTCTTTTGGGTCAGCAGCAGAGCCCCATAACTGCTGAGCCACAGCGGCGGCCTGTATCGTGCAAAAACTGATACGGCCATCAATAATGGCCTCCTACAAATCTGATTGCAGTTAGGTGGCTATCGGTCACAGTTAGAAAGTGAACTACAAGAGTTACTTAAACAACTTACTGCTTAACACAGTTCGAATATTTTTAGACGCCCGCCAACACTGATACTACTATACAGCAAACACCTTCCCTTTACACAAGAACCCTGCTTTTAAAAGTTAATAGCCGGCTTCCCTGAAACGCCTAATATGTCTCCAAGGGCGACATGGTTCGCAAAAGGAAGAAAGAGAGGGGTTGACGAGAAAATTCTCTGCTGGCTGCCGCAGATACTAGGGCGGTGACATGGGAATTGAGAACAATCAGAAATAGTTAAATACACTGTATTTTGATGCACAAGACGCCGTAGATTTCTATATGAACACCTTTATGGAGCTGGGCGCGGCATAGCCTCCGTAAATAAAGGCCAGTTGATTTTTTCAAACTTCTCAGATTTTTATTGAAAAAATAGCGACAAGTAAGTCGGTGCGGTACGTGCAGGTATATTGTAGACGGAAAAATATATTATGGACACATAATGTAAGAATAAGTACACAACTAGCTAATGTTAAGTAATCACCTTTTTTTTACATTGTAGGAGCAAAAGTCGAAATTCAAAATTGACTGATTTGATTTAGTGGATCTATTGTCCGATAGCGACCGAGTCATGAGGGATGCCGTAGCGCGAAGCACCGGATAATTTCGACCACCTGGGATTTCTTAACGTGCATTAAGTCGTCTTTTGGCTCCATTTAAATGCGACCGTTTTGGCGAGGATTAAACTCACGTCTTTCGGGCCAGCTGCCGAACAACATAATCACTGAGCCACCGCGGCGGCTCGTAGGAAACAATCGAGTCCAGTCCACTTATAACGAATAGAATAGTAATGATCATTACGTTCGTTGTATCCGACGTTCGTAGTAAGTGTACTTTTAATTTCCGGCCAGAAATACGAGGTCCGACGAAAGAAACTCGTTTCCTAGAGACGTTCAATTGCACGTCGCATTCTTCGAAGTAGACGATATCACGACGCTTTCAAAGTTCTGAAAAGCGTGCGTAAGTATGTTTCCGTCCGAGGCCAAGCAAGAAGCTGCTTTAACAATGTGACTGATGAAATCGTGTTTAAAGGGTTTATGGGAACCGGCGGCAGCCCAGCATCGTCCTCAGCAGATTCTTCAGAGTCGGGGAGTAATCCTACTTCGCGAACAATGGCTTCGGCACTGTAACGCTTTGCAGTGTCGGCGTCATGATTCGCATGTCTCGAAGTCAACCCAGGCGAATTCATGTCCAGCCATCTGAGCATCGACAACGCGTTGTTACAATTCAACATGTGTTGAATCACGCGCAACTTTCGCCGCGTCTTCTGTCGCTTCTTAGCCTATAAACTGTGTTTTAGGGAAACAATTTCCTATGCACGCCGCCTCATTCATTTCCACGCCGGCGAACAAAGATATCTGAAACTGAACATGGCAACCTTCAGCATCGCCTGGTGTGAGCACGCGCTCTATGCTGAGCCGATGATGAGACATACACAGCCCATGAACGACGCGCATGTACGGTGGCTGAATCCTGCACTTTTTTTTCGGTGGCGAGGAGACCGTTGGCACCATAATCTTTGAAGGCAACACGGCGTGCGTAGCGAAAATGTCAAGAACGAACAGAAGCTCCTATATTTTTCGCCACGTCACGGATGATTTCAGAAGCCATTCGACAAGATAATCTGCATCGCCATTAGAACACGCGTTTCTTGCTGCACACTGCACGAATAACAACATAAAGACAGGCATTATGCAGGGCTTCCAGTTAGGCTCGAAGCGTACGAAAGCACACGCCCCAGAATGTCAGTTGGCTGGACTTGCCGATGAGAATGGAGAGCTGCCAGTGCGTAGCCGGTATTGCTCGTTAACGTGAAAGTTTGCGGCACCTTCCACCAGCGCAGATGTCGCCTTTCATGGCATTTTTTTGACAGCTCGATTGGGTAAAACTGTCTCTTCGTCGTCAATTTGTCGCTTTCCGTACTGCATTATTTGGGAACGCAGTCGTTCAGAGGGCGGGTGTCGTGAGTGGTCGGAGCCAGTTTCAAACTCCACGCTTAAAAAATAAGCGGGTTTTGCGACTTCCCGGCCGAATTTGCTGCTCCTCTCCGTTCATTACGGTGTCCTCAGTTACGGTGTCCTGGTTGTTCGTTGCATTTGAAATGGAGTCCCCATTGCCCGAATGCTTAATGTAACGATAGCACTACCCTTGTTCATAATAAGTGAGCGTTCGCTGTGATGCGGTGGTCTGTTTGTGTACCGGCATAAAATTTTCACAATCGATACGTACGGTACGCATCAGGTAGGAATGGAGGTACAAAGGCGCCTGCATGGGGCGAAAGTGCGGCCTGGCGCGTTAGGTGTGGCCGAACGTAGTTTTGCCATATTTTGCCACTTTCCCAAGTACCACAATACTGTGACTGCCACTATACTGAACAGCTTTGCGACGGCGATAGCAACAACGATCTCTGCTCTTAGCCGCACTAAATTTAAAGGTGAGAAAGAACTGTCTAGGTAAGGAGCGAAAAGCAAGTAGCTACAATGTGTCACGACGTAGTACCAGTAGCGCTTAAATGCGATAATTAGAGTTAAATATGGTCCCGCTTTGAGAAGTATTATGAGCTCCGTACGGAGCTTATGAAGCAAAACATTACAAACCTTCACGGCAATATAAGCGATTTACTAATAATGGCACAGCTTCTTTCTTCAGTTCACTTGGCGCTCTGGAATGCGACCTCCCGCAGCTAAAGATATACGCTAACTTTGCAATACCCTTAATGGCTGGCTGAGTGACAGCTGATGAGCCACTTCTTTAGGTGAAAGAATGCATATTCCAGGAAATTTCCACTTCTATTCCAGCACCGGACTTCTCGTGAATACTCTGCTCAGGAAACGTGATATTTGATGAAGGCTGCCTTGATTTTGACAACGCGTGCTGCTAGTATGGGGCACGTAGGAATGCATGCGGCTTTCCGTGACACCCGCACAAAAAATATCAACCGAGCCATGTGCAAGAAAACAAATGTACTCACGTAGGGCATCCTCAATGTGTGTCGTCGGCGTCCCAGTCCTACTTGGTCGTGCAAGGTAAAGTGGGTGTTGTACAGTGAGTTTGAACAGCTTCAGTTGGCTGCCAGTGAAGTGTGTAGAAAAATTGCGAGGGCGAGAAATTTCACTATTTGAATGCTGCAAGCAGAACGTTTTCTGATGAGTATGGTCATGCTCTCCTGATTACATATGCTTCGGGAAGCCAAGGACAAGCAAAAAGAAACAAAACTGCGGGCCGCGTACTGGGCTACAATTCGTTTAGCAGGTGTAAATTGTGCGGAAAATCTCGTATTCCTTTTTAAAACAGAGCGCGAAGCAACGGACAATCTGGAATATAGAGGGAAGGCACACTAATTTCGACAAAAACATTCATGTTAGGCAAACTGCAATGCATATTAGCGTTGAAAATATTGATAGCGTTGAACGTAACTCATGCACAAAAAAAAGGAGGCGTGCAATGTGTAACAGAACTTTGTTACTCACAGGGGGTCTTCGTAGAGTTGGGTCGTCACCGTTCTAATCCTGCTTGCAGATTGAATGGAAAATGGATACTACACAGCCGGCTAAAACTGCGTGAATACACAGCCAGTGAACGGCTGGACACCGAAAGAACTGTCAAAAACTTCGCTGATTATCTGTTACGAACCGTGCTGATTGTCTGAACACCACGCCCACGTTGTGTGAAGTATTTATGTGGCGCCACCACGCGGTTACCACGAGGAACCGAACTTCGTGGGGCGTTTTTTCTTCTTTTTTTTTTTATTGAATAGTATCATGTGCCTTTTTGTGGCCAAGTCAGGATTGGGTACGCTATGTGTAAAAAAAAAATTATTTGGAAGCACTTGAATATTTCATAAGTAGGGAAGGCGGAAGGCGTTTGCGACTCATTCCACTGATTTGAATTTGCCGTGCTTGAATTCACTTCACTACATAGCGATGAGCGTGGCGAGAGAAAGCGGTGACGTCGCGCTGCGCATGCGCTGCTCGTCGGCATTTGTTGCTTGGCGGCGGATCACCGTGCTTCGACGCCCCTTCGGCTGATGTGACGTCATCATGTAGTTTTCCTCGGCTTTGTGCAATTTTTACCGAAATTATAGGTGTTTCAATGAAATTATGTCCTATTTACGCTGAATTACACATTTTAAATCAAATTTGACAGAAATTCGCGTTTTCCCGCCCACATGTATCACCAGCGCGAACACTAACCAGGAAGGAGGAGAAGATAGTACAGAGAGCTGCACTTCCAACTTTTATTTGAGCAAAAACTGAACCCGCATTAATATACACACACCGGGTAAAAGCCCACCAGGGGGAGTAATGAAGGCGCGCGATCGAAATGGTACCCACACGATGTCCGGGGCTTCAAAACGATAACAAGAATCACACTGCACACTGCGCTGCATGAAATGAAGCACTGAATGAAATGCAGAAAAAACGAAAAAAGGAAATAAAAAAAAACAGGGTTGAGTGTGCACGAACGACAAAAAAGATGGAAGAAATGAAAAAACAGGCTTGAGTGAGCATGAATGACAAAAAGGATGGAAAAAAGGGAAAAACAGGGCTGAAGGCGCGAATTTTACTAAAATCATGAGGTGGCGAGAAGACGGTGGAAAGGTTAGCGATACGAAGGATAAGCGCCAACAATTAACGCGGCTAGAAGGAAAAGCAATATGTGAAATGTGCCTCTGAAGACCAGGTAAAATCAGACAAAACCAGAGAGAAAGGTGCTTTCTTTTTCAGAGAGCGAGATAGATGTCATGCTTACGCAACCTTCCTTAAGCCATGAGATGTAGGCGGCTTCAACGATTTCGCGCATCAGTTGGTTTTTATGCTTTTTCAAGACGGTAGTGTTCCTAAAATTAAAAATACATTTCTTTTTGCTGTCACATATTCGGCAATGGGCAGGCATGTTCCCCAATGGCGCCCCTGTTAAATCATTCTTATGTTTCATTAACCTTTCATTTTAACAGCTTCCTGTTTGGCCTATGTACGCCTCACGCAAGGTAAAGGGATGGAGTATACATCACCCTCGCACAAGGCACAATAGGGTCTCGGTGCCTGGTTGTGCAGCTACTGTTCTTTTTCTTTTTGTTAACTTTGTTGCACAGGATTGACAGGCGCATAGGGGCTGGAAAGATTACGTGTACCTCTGCTTTTCTACCAATTTTCGAAAGATTACGCGATATCTAGTGCAGGTAGGGCAGAACGGCGACCCTTTTGTTCCGCTGTCGCGTATCATCCGGGGCTTTACTTTCATGCTTCATACCTATCAGGACTTTTTTTTGCTACAGATGAAAGGCGGGATTGCGGGTACCGTGTTTGCGTCAGCCTCACCACTTGGTTCAAAAAAATGTCTTGCAACTTGTGTTCACAAGATTTTGTGAGTGCATACTTAAAAGTTGAATTCACGATGTTCCTCTTTACAAGCTTTGAGTGGGCTGAATCGTTGGGTAAGATAGGCTTATGGCCTCTTGGTTCAAATAACCAGCCCACGTAGTTCTCCACGATAAGTAGCTTTAATTCTTGAAACCGTAGAGCATTTTGCTCTGGGAATTTATGGGTAACCTCAAGAGGTGCCATAGTATGAGAAAAAACCTGGAGGACTTGAATTGCTTCTGTTTTAGATGCTTCAGTGTCACAATCTAAGAGAACCAAGAAGTCATCACCGTACCGGGAAATTTTGAGAACGCTTGAAGTCTCGAGCTTGTCTTTGAGGGATCTGTCATGCATAGCTAGGAAAAGGTCGCTCAAAATAGCGGCAATACATGAGCCTATACATATGCCTTGCTTCTGTATGAACCTCTAACCGTTCCACAGAGTTACTGTTGATTTTAGGTAAGCGCACAGGAATGAAGGCGCCCGCAGACACGCCACACTCATTTTGGAAGGCCACCGCGCCGTGTCTGTTGATCGCGTCACAAACACACTTTATGAGGACATCCTGAGGAATGGAATAAAACAGGTCCTTCATATCAATAGAAAAGCCATTGAACGACTTTGTTCTGTTCTCGTGCAGGAATCTGACAACTTCAGTAACTTTTTCGGTAACTGAGTGGAACAGTTCGAGATTCATACAGAAGCAAGGCATATGTATAGGCTCATGCATTACCCCCCTTTTGAGCGACCTTTTGATGGCTATGCATGACAGATCCCTGAAGGACAAGCTCGAGTCTTCAAGCGTTCTCAAAATTTTCCGGTACATTGATGACTTCTTGGTTCTTCTTAGATTGAGACACTGAAGCATTTAAAACAGAAGCAACCCAAGTCCTCCAGGTTTTTTCTTATTCAGTTAGCCATTTCGGGGGGCGCCAGGGATTCTAGTAGCAGGCGCAACAAGAAATGTAATTTTACGCTATGAGAGACCGACCAGCGCAGTGAACAACGGTTTTCGAGTGTTTTTCCATCAAAATGGTACGCAGTTAGGGCCCATCATGGTGCCAGCACAATGATGCATGTTTGCTTCGTAGCGCTTTATCAAACGTATTATCCCAAGCAATGTCATGATCGGATAACTAATTATGCTCAAGTTGCGTTTTTAAACCGCAGCTCTTCGCTCCCTTCCCCCCGAAAGCGATCATCTAGTCAGGCGGCGTACCCGGGTTCCAACCCTACCTCAACGGCCGCCTTATGATGCAGGCGACGCCTGTGTGCTGTGCGATATCAGTGAACGTTTAAGATCGCCATGTGGTCAAAATTATTAATGCGAAAGACTTTCTTAGCTAAGTCGACGATTTCGTGTCTGCACAAAGTGAATTAAGGTACTTAAATGTGAATAAAATTATTTGTGAATTAAATGCGAATTAATATAAATTAATATTGGTTTATTAGGGCTTAACGTCCTAAAGGGACTCAGGCTATGATGCACGCCGCATTGAAGGGCTCCGGAAATTTCGACCACCTGGGATTCTTTAACGTGCACTGACATCGCAAAATACACTGGCCTCTAGAATTTCGCCTCCATCGAAATTGGGACGCCGCGGCCGGGATCGAAACCGCGTCTTTTGGGTCAGAAGCCGACAGCCGTAACTACTGAGCTACCACGGCGGGTCAATTAATTACGTAGTTAGGTGCATTCACTGTTTTAAGATGAAATATGTAATTCCATTGTCAGACGCGCCGTCACAATGGACATACAGCCAAAGAGGAGCAACTAGAGGCAAAGAGGAGTAAATAGAGGCGGCGAGGAGGCGTCAGTGCTTTCGCATTACTCCAATGCGGTTTCCGCAATGCCATGTGACTTTTTTTCCGGAGCCCTCCACTTCGGCACCTGTTTCTTTCTTCACTCCCTCCTCTACCCTCCCAAACAGCGCGGTGCGGGTATCCACCCAGATATGTGGGACAGCAAGCGAAACGCCACCTGCCACAGCGAGAGCGGAGGAACGGAAATCCGGAAGTTGGCTGCCATGGGAAGAAGTTCCCGGAGGGTGGCTAGCAGCGTAACACGCCACCTTCCACGGGCGGCAGGTGGCGTGTGAAGGGCTGCGCTGAAACTTCGATCGCATTGCCGAATATCGAAGTAGCCTTTCTGTTTTTGTGATTTTATTCATTTCGCTGTAACGGGGAATCACTTGTACACTTTCTACTGTGACCCCGCTTAAGCTAGCCGATAGATGCGCTGGCCATGAACAGTGGGTTCAAGCAAGTTTCAGAACGGTGCTTCATATCCAACCATTGCCGAGTGGTGATACTATTTTCTTTGAATAGATTCCTGAGGCATGGACTGAAAAATCTGTTCTTTATTTGGATGCTGAAATGCAAATGAGCAGCTTAGATACAAGTACAGACATCATAGGATGAATTCAATACACGTGTGTCCTGGCGAACTACTGTGGCAATTTTATTGCAACTTGCATATTGCCCGCCGCCCAACATTCTCTTTTTCACTGTAAGCAAGTATTTGGAAGATAGCTCTGCCTTCCGACATTGCTTTCGGCTGCAGTTGCCATGAATCTTTTACATCAATTGGCGCTTTGTAAGAAACCGGGCGTGTGATGAGTGGCGAAGCCAGCCGTAGACTTTGCAGTTTATCAATGCGAACGCATTATATGGCTCGTCTAGAACGAAACGGACTGTCAGCGTTGACCAGCGGCATTTGTCACAAAGCTGTCAGATAACGCCACTGTGGTGTACACAGAAAGCTAGCAATTCTTCCAAAGATGCAGGGGAGTGCACCCAGGACATTCAGATTGCGAGGCGAGCATAGAACCCATGGGTCACAAAACCACTTTGCGTCTTGGCGAACATACGCGGGCGTAGAATATTCGTTTCTTGCCGACTGTATGGTAACGAACAGGTGTCCAATTACAGAGGACGCGAAAATAATAAATATATAAAAATAAAAATGAATACAAAAATGGATGCTTTTGAAATTCTAAGCAAGAGAGTAGCCTGAAGTGCCCTCCGCAATTTTCGCTTCGGGTAAAAATCGAAGCACTGATTCTGTGTCCAGTTCTAAAATATCACTTATCAGCAAGACAATGCAGCAATACGCATCAAGGAATAAAAAATAAAGGGTCCGAAATCTTGAATTTATCTCTCTCCATTAGGAACCGAGTCGTAGAGTACGGATCTCCTTCAGAATTCAAGAACAATACGTCTCACGTCAGGTCTCATCGAGGGCGCTTAGTTATCTGGTAAGGCGCATAGGACTGGACTCAAGCGGCAAGCGTATTCCTCACAGAGAGGAGCAGCAGGAGCGCGGCGCAATGACGTCAGAGTTCGTCACCGTCCCCGCCGCTGCGCGAAGAGCCGCGCCGGCCCGACTACGTCAGCCGGCGCCGCGCGAGAATGCGCGGCGGAGATGCCTGTGCGAAGACAAGAACGTCTTTCCTAGCGGAGACGCGAAGGTAGCTCTCACTGCGTGTATCCTGGTGTAGCTGAGCTAAGACTTCTTGGAAAAAACAGCGCTAAGACGAAGGACAACGAAAAAGAGTACAACAGGACCGGCGCTGTCCTGTTTTTCGTTGTCCTTCGTCTTAGCGCTGTTTTTTCCAAGAAGCATGTACCAACTAGCTCAACTCTCCGTTTTACTGAGCTAAGAGATTGCAATTTTGCAGTTTGTGGAGAATGCAGTTTGTGGAAAACAAAGAAATAAACAAGTTCCGTAATGGAGGGCTGCCCAATATTTTGCATCACGTGGATATCTTTAACGTACACTAATATCGTATAGCCGAAAAGCCATTTTACGCTTCGACTCCAAGTAACCGCAGCCGCTAAGGCCGAGATTAAAACAGCTTCCTCGGGCTCACAATCCGAGTACCTTATTCACTGCGCCCTTTTTTTTTTTTTTGGGGGGGGGGGGGGGGGGGGGGCGTAGGGATTCTAGTACCACCGCAGGTGCGGCATGGCAACTACTGTGCCGCTATGACCAACGGCTGTCCAAAGTAATTCTCCGGAAAAATGCTGCGCAAATAGGGCTCATATTGAGTTGGTGAAATGATGCACGCCTGCTTGGTAGCGCTTTACCAAACGTATGATCCCAAGCAACGTCAAGCACTCGTAACGAATTACGCTTAACTTTGCTTCTCTTTTTATTGCGTAAGCAATATTACGACAGGTTTCAGCCCGTCGCGTCGGGGCGGCCCCGAGGCACGTTTGACCTTGAAGGGCGGCGCGACGCGCGGCGCACTACAGCTGTAGCCGCACCGCTGCCGAGTGGAGGCGCTGCCTCGCAGTGCTCTCGCCAGCTGCGGAATGTGGAGAGGAGGCTGGAGAACGCGGATTGGGAAGGGGGAGGGGGGGTATAAAATGCGTTCGCTCGCTTGACGCGCGTCTTTTCATTCCTTTTTCTCTTTCCTCTGATCTTTTAGCTCTCCTCTATCTGCACGTGGCAGCGGTGGTGGCTCCGCTGGAGCCAGTTGGCGGGCCCGTGCACTTTCCTTTTCATTCTTCTCTCAGTCGCAACAACAGCAACGGCTCTGTCGTTATGCCGCCTGATAAACAGAAAGGGAGGCTACGTCGGCTTGACGAAGCCAGGAAACGACAACGGGCTTCGGAGACAGATGAACGCGAACAGCGCCTTGCTAAGCGGCGCGCTGAAGACGCTTCTAGACGGGCGCACCGCGCCTCTATCGAAACCGAATCGTCTACGACCAGTGATGATCCCGAATGGAATGCTATGGATGCTTACGCAACCTACCAGGTTTAACGAAAGCTAAACCCCAGCAATGTTCTTTCCCGCCGCGGTAGCTCAGTGGTTACGGCACTCGGCTGCTGACGCGAAAGACGCGGGCTCGATCCCGGCTGCGGCGGCTGAATTTCGATGGAGGCGAAATTCTAGAGGCCCATGTGCTGTCCGATGTCAGTGCACGTTAAAGAACCCCAGGCGTCGTAATTTCCGGAGCCCTTCACTACGGCGTCCCAGATAGCCTGAGTCGCTTTGGGACGTTAAACCCCAATAAACCATATCAACTTTCTTAAAGTGCACCCTCTTCCCCCCCCCCCCCCCCCTCAAAAAAAAAACGCGCTCGGTTACTAAGCCGGAGTACCCGGGTGCTAAGCGAACTGCGGCAGCAGCGTTCCGACGGAGGCAATACCCGTGTGCTGTGCGGTGTCAGTGCACGTTAATGATCCCCAGGTGGTCGAAATGACGCGAAAGCTGCACTATGTGACCTCGTGCTTCGATCGCCGGGTGCCTAGTCTTCACCTTCAAATGACCTTGAGCTTCGAAGCCAAAGGAAAGGCGCATAACTTTCCCCCCGGGGACAGTGGACACAGTCGCGCTTCAAGCTACGAAACCAACGGAGAGGGAGCTTGGAATGCAAAGGAAAGGCGGATAACTGCCTTCTTGGAACAGTGGACATCTCAGTAGGGGGCTACATGGGTTGGCGTTGACAACGCCGTGACAGAAACGCGGCACTGCAGCAGTAAGGCGTCGGCGTTCATTGTGCTTATTGGCGTTGACAACGGTTTACACACCGATGATTTTAAGAAAAGGAAGAGCGCATAACTTGCTCTCTGCGTCAGAGGACAACTGAATGTTGTTTTTTTATGTCTAGGAGCAAATGAGCAGCGCAGATACAACGCAGACACCACATGGATGGATGGAAAACTTTATTATGCGAGCGAGTTTGGGCCGTGCAAGGTCTCAGGGCCTCCGCACAGCCCTCACATTACGAGCATGTGTCCAGGCCAAGTAGGGCCATGGCACTGGCACCCCGGTTCACACAGCGAAGTTGCATGTCCGGGTCCTGCGACGCAAGGAGGGCCTCCCATTCCTCCCACGTACCTATGGCGGGCTGTCCCTGCGGGGGAGGATCGGCAGGGCAGCCGAAGAGGATGTTGTCCAGGGTGGCGTGCGGTTCTACGCAGAGAGTGCACTCTGGGGAAACATGGCGGAAGTAGGATAGACGGTGAGGGGTAGGAAGAGTTCGGGTCTGCAGTCGCCTCCAGAGGATTTGTTGGGAATGGGATAGGCGGGGGTGAAGAGGGGGATAGAGTCGACGGGCAAGGCGTGCTTGCTGAGTCAGTTCTGAGAACGTGTGTGCCCTCTCCGTATAGAAATCCCGGCTGGGGTCGCCATTTGCCCGGCAAATAAGTCCTGGGGCTATGTTATCGGCAGCCTCATTTCCAGGATTGCCAGAGTGAGCCGGCACCCACACGAGCTCAATACGCCTATCAGAATTTAGGGTGCACATTCTCAATATCTGCCACTCGGGGGGATGGACGCGTCCGCGGGCGAAGTTAAGAATGGCTGTTTTTGAATCGCTAACTATATAAGCCACAGGACCAAGTCAACGCGCGAGCCTTCTTGCGGACTGCTGGGGTAATTTTATTGCAACATGCATATTGTCCCAGCCCAACATGCTCATTCTCACTGTAAGCAAGTGCTTGGAAGAGAGCACTGCCTACCGGCACTCCTTTCAGCTGCACTGGTCATGGATCTTTTGCATCGAGTTACGCTATCATCGAAAAGCGGCGAGCACTGAGTGGCCAAGCCAGCTGTAGTGTACAGTTTATCAATGCGAAAGCATCATACGGCTTATCGGAAACGAAACGCCAGGTCAGCGTTGACCAGCAGCATTGGTCACGAAACTGCCAGATGACGTCACCGTGGTATACACAGAAATATAACATTTCTTCCGAAGGTGCAAGGAATTGAACCCAGGTATTTTCGATTGCCAGGCGAGCACACATCCCATAGGCCAGAAAACCACGTTCTTGGCGAACAAAGGCGCGCGTTCAATGCTAACGAAAAGGTGTCCGATTAAGAAAGAATCGAAAATATATGAATATAAATGTAAAATAACTATACAAAAACAACGCTTTAAAACTCTAAGCTCGTCACTAGTATTAGGTGTCCTCTGTAGATTTTGCTCCGTAACTCTTGCAGTACACAAACGTCTTCAGTTCGGATAAAAATCGAAGCACTGATGCAGTGTCCAGTTCTAAAAAATCACTTATCAGCAAGACAGTGCAGCAATGCGCAGCGAGGAATAAAAAATAAAAGGTGCAAAAATTCTGCATTGATCTCTCCATTAGGAACCGAGCCTTAGAGTACAGATATCCGTCAGAATTTAAAAAAAAAATACGTCTCACTTCACGACTCATCGAGGACGCTTGTTTATCTGCTAATGCGCACAGGAGAGGACTCCGGTGGCAAGTATATTCCTGGCATTGGTGCGCCAATCTGCCCGTGACCGAACGCATGCTCTCATAGATCCTCTCAATTTCAACTCGTAAATGAGCAGAGGGAACTGCGATAGCCCTCTGTGCTAGCGTGCATCAGCATGTGGCGCATTAAGGCCCCTCGCACAGAGGCTGAAAAAGCAAACATGTCCCACTTCAAGCGTCATCCCTCGTGTGAATTCGCTCGTGCCGAATTAAGTGTGAAGAATCTGTGCTTGTGAGAGGGCACATATTGCACTTGAAGGGTCTTTCCTCAGTGTGCGTACGCTCGTGACGAGTTAAATCTGAAGAAGTGGAGTTCTAAAGGGGCACTTATCGCACTTGAAGGGTGCTTCCCCTGTGTGCGTACGCTTATGCCGAATTAAGTTCGAAGAATCTGAGCATGTGAAAGGGCACATATTGCACTTGAAGGGTCTTTCCCCAGTGTGCGTACGCTCGTGACGAGTCAAATGTGTAGAACAGGCAGCTCTAAAAGAGCACTTATTGCACTTGAAGGGTTTTTCCCCTGTGTGCGTACGCTCGTGAGGAATTAAATCCGAAGAACGTGCAGCCCCAAAAGAGCACTTATCGCACTTGAAGGGTCTTTCACGAGTGTGCGTACGCTCGTGACGAGTTAAATCTGAAGAACGTGCAGCTCTAAAAAGGCACTTATCGCACTTGAAGGGTCTTTCACGAGTGTGCGTACGCTCGTTACAAGTTAAAACTGAAGAATATGCAGTTCTAAAAGGGCACTTATCGCACTTGAAGGGCCCTTCCCCTGTGTGCGTATGCTTGTGCCGAAATAAGGTTGAAGAGTCTGCAGTTGTAAGAGTTTTCAAATCGAACTCTGCAGGCTTCTCGTCGGCGTGAGTGCTGTCATGTGAAGCGACATTTGTAGACTCTGCAGGTGTAGAAGGACACGTGGGGCGAGTGAAGGGGCTTTCGCCAGTGTCCGTAGTACCCTGTGAAGTGACATTTCCGGAGTCTGCAGCTGTAAAAGAACAGGTGTCGAAATTTAAGAGGCTTTCTCCAGTGTCCCTACTACCCAGCGAAGTGATATTTCCGGTGTCTGCAGCTGTAAAAGAACAGGTGTCACAATTTAAGAGGCTTTCGCCAGTGCCCGCACTACCCTGTGATGGGACATTTCCGGACTGTGCAGCTGTAACAGGACGCGTGTCGCGATCGATGACGCTTTCGCTAGTGTGCGTACGATTGTGTCCAGTTAGCGTTGTCGGGTCTTCAGTTGTAAAAGTGCTCATAAGACTCTTACACAGTCGTCCTTCTGACTGGTGCGGCATATCTCCCTCACAGTCACAGTTCGCAAACACCGCTCGGTGCTCAGTGCTTTGAAATGCCCCTCCTCTTGTATGAAGGGGCAAGTGTCTCGTTACATCGGCAAAGTTCGGTGAAACGTAGTCGCAGGAGGGCCAGGGGCAGCAGAACAAATCTCCTTTCAAAGCAGGTGGCTGCCGCCCGAAAGAATTCGGTTCCATGGGCGAATACGGCGCTAGGGGGTCTCTGCTGGCAGCGTTCACCGTCTTTCCGTGCTAGTCCTTGTCTGCGAATGAGCCCAGAACACAACCTCCGTCGTGGTAGTCAGCAAAGCACACCGCTTCTGCGAGAAAAAAATTAATAGAATGTGTGGCGTTAGGAGAAACCAGCTTTTATATTTTGTCGCGCTTACTCCGAACGCAATATTTAATAATAATTCGATGCAAAGATTGATGCCAAAATATCACACAGGATGTGGCCGTTTTTAGGAAACGCACCGCGTCAAAGCCATCCTGAACAATAAGGAGTGCATTCATGCAAGCTTTCAAAATAGTGCCTGTAGTGTGTCTATACCGTCGTATGTTGACGTACGTGGTTTCTTGCGGCGTGTTAAGGACGCTCAGTTATCACAGCCAATGTAGGCAAGGTTATCCAATACCTTGTGCTGAAATAAACCACAATATTTGGTGGAGTTTGACGTTGACGTCTTTCGTAACGCTCTAGCCCTTGAAGATTGAGTCGATCAGTTGTCCATGTGTTGTGCAGAACATTGTGTGCATTCTAAAGTGCATTGATGCGATGAACTTGGAGCTATTTTCCTCTTGCATGTCAACCTAAACAAAAAGAAAACAGCTGGCATTTAGGATGAGAAATATTTTTCCGGGGAGAATTCACAAATACATTAGGCACTTAGCGATACCTATCGGCTCATCAAAAAACTCAGAGGAAGCCTGAAGGCTTGATCTACAAGACATTTCTTGATGTCATAATCCAGACATATAACAAAATACAACTCGTTAGCGTTCGTAGCAGACAGGAAAAATCTGACCACATGTCAGTAAAGATTAGATCAAAAGTCGCTTTAAATCATTATGAAGAATGGAAAGATTAAGAAGGAAAGAACTGAACATCGAAAGAACGGATGAATCATCTAGCATGTCGTCATGCATGTGAGCTATCAATATACCGAGAGTGGCTGCCAAGGAACGTGAGAATTAAACCTTAGGCTCTCGGTAAATGTCCCTCAGCTGCTTGCGAAGGTAAGAACCCAAACATAACTGATTGAAAACTCGAAACAAGCTCTCATGTTGTGTGAGATACGAGGGCATTAGTTTTGTGAACAATATACAAAAGCACCACACCCGTACAAAAGCTGTGGTGGGTGCTACTCAGCTGTGTGAACAAGTTTGAACTTGTTATATAGTGAATTCATTTTTAGCCATCTTCGCCTGAATTTGGGATATGGTAAGTTGATATGTGAGGTTATGACTGGACCAACTTTACACTGAACCTGCATTTCGTGCGCTTCGTTTGTGATTGTGGCTGGGCAAAACGGGTTGTGTGTCGGGGACAGCAACTTTGCGCAGAAGCTTTGCCTTGCAATATTGCAGGTGTTGCAGAGAAGCCGGGGATATGAATATGCTTCAAATTTGCTTTTAACCCGTGTAAGTATTACAGGCGCTCATGACCTGCTGTCTTCGTGCAGAAGCTATCTCGAACCCTGGCTCCGTGTGGTAGCGCGTTGAACATCGGGCGGAGAAAACACTGAAGTTTCGAAGTTCGGGAAAACGAAAACAATCGGGTATAATGGCACAATAACGAAACTTATTTATATACTGACTATAGAAGAGGAAATAAGCAAGAATTAAAAAATTTCACTGCGTCGAGTGACTGGATGAGCCTTTTCGACAGGGCCCAAAGCGTCCTTTCACACTCAGCACCGACCTTACTAATCATCTGCTAAGGTTCCGCCCCTCTATGAGGCGGTGGTCAATGCAACATGATGCACGTTTCCCCAATATCCGCACCAGTGAAAGTTGCACAGCATCATAGCAGGCGGAGTCACTCGTTGCAGGGTCAACCCGTCCCTATTGAAAAATCCGGTATCGCGGCAAACCGGATTTTACCGGAACATATGAGTAGAGAGGTATAGCATATCGTTACCGTGTTTACGTTACCGTTTACCGTGTTAGCGGACGCCGGAGTTTCCGGTTAGCGCTGCGCACGCTAGAAGACGTTTTAGCATACCGTCTCTCCCATAACAAGTTACCGTAAGGCGAAAACGAATGAGGATGATGGTAGACGCCCCAGCATTAATTACAAACAGAAATGCGCATGCATTGAAAGCATTTCTTTGCAGTGAGGTGCTACATGCCCTTAGATCATCTTTTTCTCTGTATATAAAGACGTGCTCACTACTTTTCTGCTAACGGCCGGCTCAGTGGCTTCAAAAGTACCCTGACCAGTAGACAAGTTTACTACACAGAACGCACTAAGCTTGTGTACGCTGCGCTAGCTTACTGCGTTGCGAATGCTGTAAAAAACGCATCTACAACACCGTCTGTTTGTGGCGCGCAGCGTCGCTTCTTTGGATGTTTGGATGCACGACTTGGATGTAAACATAGTGGCGCCATCTGGTGACAGTAAGTCAAAGCACTTGAACTCTGGACTGGAGAAACTTTTTTTTTCTGAATTTAATGGTGAATATGACAAGCATTACCAGAATGGTCTTGTTTTTCCAGGAAGAAAACTATGAAAATAGAGAGAAAAATGTTAAAGCTGGCACAAAAGCTACAGTGTTGTTGCTTCCTTGGCTACGCGCTTGGAGGAAGGAAAATTTGCGACGCGGATAGTTAGGCTTAAGTGCTCGAAAATCACGGAATTATCTCAACAACATGGGCTAGTTGTCACTTAAACCTCGACGTATGGGTGAGAGTATGCGAAATAAAAGCGAACCGCTAACATTTGAGTGAGCTGTCGCATATAAGAATCCAGCGGTGACATGCATTTATTCCGAAGCGGGCGAGCAGGGCGCCGCCATGTTTGTTTACAAGCGAACGCTCTCTCCGCAACGCTAAAGAGTTTCCGTAGAGTGTTACCGGCCCGGTAATGGGCGCGCATGCGCAGATGTCGCCAGCCGAGCCCGGTAAACGGTAACCGAGCCCGGTAAACGGTAACGTAAACATGGTAACGATATGCTATATCTCTCTAGTTTCATACCGGTCCGGTATAATTCTCATACCGGCGAGACCCGTCCGGTTTGATGGCCATACCGGTTCATACCGGTCCGGTATCGATCCCAAACCGGACAGACCGCTCCGGTACGGAGCTCATACCAGGCAGTCCATTCCCGGTTCGAAGCTCAAACCGGAGAGACCAGTCCGGTACGGAGCTCAAACCGGACATACCAGCCTGAGTTCAGAGCGATATGTGCTGCGGTTTTGGTGCTTGGTCTGCAGATTGACTGTTGTACGCCAGCAGATATTTTTTAGGGGAAGGGGGGGGGGGCAGCGTGCGCATAAGTGCGATAATCAACACATACACGGCTTTGTTGAAAGGTCTAGGGCTTTGTTGAAAGGTCTAGGAAAAGAAAAGGGCTAAGCGTGAGCTTCGCAGTGGCAAAACAGGCAGTTTGTGCATGAAAGGCGGGGGCTGCATGAAGGGGTATTTGCGGCAACCGTCATATTGGCTTCCCGTGCAGCACCCTGACAAAGCCAGGGCGGCTGTGTGCGGGCAAACGGCTAGTATACATCAACCAGCAGCCTGCGTAAGTCCTGCGCGGATTACTCTGAATTTCACAGCGCAGAACTTCACGACTGGCTGATAAACATGGCGCGCCTCCGGTGACTGCGCCAGAGGCTCCAAAAGGTTTGTTACTGTCGCGTTCATTGCAGCAGCTTTCTTAATGTTCGCTAGCGGCAGTCTGTAGCGATGCGTCGATGAAGAAAGAACATCCTTGGTTTTCGTGCAGGAATTCTTTGCACTTCTTCGTCAAGTGATTGCCCATTGATAACGCAACTTGTCCAAGCGCAATCGCGAGCGGCCCCACCCTTCACTCTATCAGGAAGACATACTAATCACAAATCGCCCAGAACATTTCTATCGACGAAGAAAGGTTAATTCCACGGAGCCGGAATCTTGGGGTGTTCCTTAAGGGCGACGCTTCGTGCTAGCTAAAAGATACAGCGCTCGAGATAACAAAATAAAAACATAAACCACCTGTAGAACCTTACATGAGTAACCCGTCCTTGCGCAATTTTTTTTAAAGCTTTTTCTTTTCTCTCATCACCGCCTTCTCTGCTTTTCCTGGGCCCGAGTCGGTCGCAACCAAAAACCTGCTCATCCCTGGTTTTTCTGTCGGCCTTTGTTCCTTCCCCTTGGGCTCCTCTGTGTCTGTCCTAGCCCTCCCAGTGCCGTTCCCCGAAACGGCGCGGAGGCGCTCACTCTACAACCCACGACCGAACATTTTTTTTAAGCCGCCCTCCCGACCACGCTCCGCGAGAGGCTTCCATGAAGTGGCGAGGAGGTTCCGATTCTGCTTGTTCACTGTGCCAGGACGCTGCGCGGTGACTTTATGCAGAAGTGCTCCCCCACATTTCCTGCGTTTGTTTGGAACAGGTTTTTTCTTCTCTCCTGCGGCTGGGTTGAGAGTCAAGCGATGAAGGTAGCTGCGAAAACACGCTGGCACTCGCTCGTTGGCGTTGAATTTGTGTTATACAATTTTTTGCGCCTTTCTTCGTGTTGCCTTGATCAATCCATGATCAAAGATGACATCGCCTTTTATGCGTACATCCAGTGCAAATATGGTGGAACTCTAACATCCTTGTCTCAGTGATGAATGACTTCGCTCCGAAAGACGTGAGTGGTGAACATTTGACCGGTGGAGGCCACGGCGGTGAAGGCGGATTTCATGACAGCGACGTCGTGCTGCTAGGACGTAAGCACGCATTTTAAATCACTCTGTTCTTTAAGTACTGCCTCCGTCTCGGTTATATGCTCGGCGTGAACAGAAACGTTCTAACTGACGAGTGTCTTTTTAACTAAAACTTTGTAGATTGCACAGCGTAGAGGGACGAAATAGCGCAAAATTTTCTTTCAGATAAATACCGAAATTCTTTGTCCTTCATGATAACACGACTAAGCTAAGTTTTATAGTTTGTATTCTTTCTTTACAGAGGCATATGGTGTATACGTGCGAGAGCAATAATCGATAAGCGTCCTGAGGGGGAGCGGCTCAAGACTGAACAAACATCACGCATCGCATCGATGCTGCGGTGTGTGCCGTAAATAATGGAGGATGACCACGCAAGCATCGGAATCGTCCGAGCAACCTGTTTACACACCAACAATGTTACGACGCAGATTTGAATACATTATTGATTCAAATATGGAAGGCGTGAGGTGCATTCACGATACTGAGCATTGCCAATGCTCAGGGCCTGGCGTCTTGAGACGCCTGGCTTGTCTGGGCCCACGAGGGTTCGCAATTCAGAGCCCCGTCTGTGCTACTCGGCTTTGCATTTGTAATTATTGCATACAGGTCCACCTCGGGAATGGAATTTTTATTCCTTCGGCAACGTGGGCAGCAGTTATGGTGGCACCCAAAGATTCGCGTTTCTGCAAGGACGCAGCCTTTGGACGACTCCACAACTCCTGGAAAGGAGCGTTACAGGGCAACCTTGCCATCGGAACCTGAAGTCAGAAGCCTCCACAGTGGGCAGAAAGCCAATGACCCCTGAAAATCTACAAGCCATTGGCCGTAAGTTGCATGTCACAGTGCTCAATGCATTATGTTCCAAATCCACTTTATTTCCAACCTACAAGTTGGGGGTCCCCCAGGCAAAAAGCTGTCTCAGACAGCTTGACTGGGCCCTGGGGGCATACAGGCAGCATCATGCAGTGGACCTCACAGCACTATAAAAATGAATATGAACATGGAAATGCAGTGCTTACATTTCCTAAAGAATTACACACACAACAGATATCAAGAAGAATATGAACATGAAACTTACAAACAGCATATACAGTGTTTACACTTCCTGAAGAGGTATACAATAATATCTCAATATAATATATTTGATTGCAATACGTTTAAAAAGAAACAAACCAATGCATGCTAGCACATTATGATGCAAACAAAAGTTAAGGCAGCGTCACGCAGTGGACCTCACAGCACTATAAAAATGAATATGAACATGGAAATGCAGTGCTTACATTTCCTAAAGAATTACACACACAACAGATATCAAGATGAATATGAACATGAATCTCACAAACAGCTTACAAACATCAGTTTTCCGCCGTGTCAGTGCCCAATTAAATGATAAGCTCGGGGCATTATGTACTACCAATTATATTTCCAGCAGGTGCTTTTGACTACTTCATTCGCCAGCACCCTGTAGAGACCCCAGCGCCGGTACATCGTCGCAAAGAGTTAAATTATTACCTCAGTGAGCTGGTTCAAGACATGCGAAAAAAATAAACACGTTTTGGAGTTTTTGATGCAATATAATACTCACCAAGGTACCAATACTTGGTAAAAGCTGGGAGCAAATAACACAATTGCACATCGACAGCAATACGAGTCGCTTATAATCGCAGATTACCAGTTTCTGAGGCTCTGTATATTGCAGCATTTGTCATGTATACTTATGGCACCAGTTTTGGGGCAGATTTAGTCCAAGTGGGATATATTTGAAGCATTTTATTCCTGCCTTCGTCCTGTGATACAGGACCCTCCTGTATAATACGGGCCTAGCCTGTACAATACAGGACTGTCCTGTATGCCGGTATCAATTTTAAACCTGAACCACATACCGGCTTATTGTACAGGATTTGCGATACCGGATTACCGGAGTATCCTGTACAAAACAGGAGAGTCCTGTATTATACAGGACTGTCCTGTTTTATACAGGATATTCCGTTAATCCGGTATCGCAAATCCTGTACAATAACCCGGTATGCGGTTCCGGTTTAAAATTCATACAGGATTTTTCAGTAGAGGTGGGAACGGGAGAGGAGAAACTGCAAGTCCACTGGTAATTTCTGTAGTGCTGGAACAGTGCTGCAAGCGGCTCCGTGTCACCGAAAACCCATCTGGTCCTTGCGACGCCGCAGCCCTCAACTGCGGTGAGCGCTCTACGATGGGAAGAGAACCTGAGGGAAACGGGTAATTGATGGCTCCGTTCCTTTGTTTCGTGCAAAAACTGGTTTGGTTCGGTTTATGGGGTTTAACGTCCCAAAGCGACTAACGCTATGAGAGACGCCGTAGTGGAGAGCTCCGGAAATTTCGACCACATGGGGTTCTTTAACGTGCACTGACATCGCACAGTACACGGGCCTCTAGAATTTCTCCTCCAAAGAAATTCTAGCCGCCGCGGCCGGGATCGAACCCGCGTCTTTTGGGTCAGCAGCCGAGCACCATAACCCCTGAGCCACAGCGGCAGCCTGTTTCGTGCAAAAACTGATACAGCCATCAATAATGGCCTGCTACAAATCTTTGATTGCAGACAGGTGGCTATCGGTCACAGTTAGGAAGTGAACTACAAGAATTAGTTAAACAATTTACTGCTTAACAGAGTTCGAATATGTTTAGACCTACGCCAACACTGATATTACTACACAGCAAAGAGCTTCCCATTATACAAGAACCCTGCTTTTAAAAGTTAATAGCCGGCTTCCCTGAAACGCCTAATATATGTCTCCAAGCGCGACATGGTTCACAAAAGGAAGAAAGAGAGGGGCTAACGAGAAAATGGTTTGGTTTGGTTTATAGGGTTTAACGTCCCAAAGCGACTAAGGCTATGAGAGACGCCGTAGTGGAGGGCTCCGGAAATTTCGACCACCTGGGGTTCTTTAACGTGCACTGACATCGCACAGTACACGGGCCGCCAGAATTTCTCCTCCAAAGAAATTCTAGCCGCCGCGGCCGGGATCGAACCCGCGTCTTTCGGGTCAGCAGCCGAGCACCATAACCGCTGGGCCACCGCGGCGGCTAACGAGAAAATCCCCTGCTGGCTGCCGCAGACACTAGGGCGGTGACATGGGAATTGAGAACAATCAGAAATAGTTAAACACACTGTATTTTGATGCACAAGATGCCGTAGATCTGTATATTCAATGAACACCTTTATGGAGCTGGGCGCGGCATAGCCTGCGTGAATAAATGCCAGATGACTTTTTTAAACTTCTCAGATTTTTATTTAAAAAAATTTGACAAGTAAGTCGGTGCGGTACGTGCAGGTAGATTTAGAGCGGAACATATATTATGGACTCATAATTTAAGAATAAGCACACACCTAGCTAACGTTAAGTAATCACCTTTTTTTACATTTTAGGAGCAAAAGTCAAAATTCAAAATTTATTGATTTGGGTAGTGGATCTATTGTCGGAAAGCGACCGAGTCATGAGGGATGCCGTAGCGCAAAGCACCGGATAATTTCGACCACCTGGGGTTTTTTAACGTGCACTTACATCGTCTTTTGGCTCCATTTAAATGCGATCGTCTTGGCGAGGATTAATCTCGCGTCTTTCGGGCCAGCTGCCGAACAACATAACCACTGAGCCACCGCGGCGGCTCGTAGGAAACAAAAGAGTCGAGCCCACATATAGCGAACACAATAGTAGAGCTAATTGCGTTCGTTGTATCCGAGGTTCGTAGCAAGTGTACTTTTAATTTCCGGCCAGACATACGAGGTCCGACGAAAGAAACTGGTTTCTTAGATACGTTCAATTGCACGTCGTGTCCTTCGATGTACCCGTAGAAGATGTCACGACGCTTTCGAAGTTCTGAAAAGCGTGCGTAAGTATGTTTCCGTCCGAGCCCAAGCAAGAAGCTGCTTTAAGAACGTGAATTCAGAAATCGTGTTTAAAGCGTCTATGGAAGCCGGTGGCAGCCCGGCATCTTCCTCAGCAGATTCTTCAGATTCGGGGAGTGATCGTACTTCGCGAACAATGGCTTTGGCACTGTAACGCTTTGCAGTGTCGGCGTCATGATTCGCATGTGTCGAAGTCAACCCAAGCGAATTCATGTCTAGCCGTCTATCTGTGCATCAACAACGCGTTGTTACCATTCAACATGTGTTGAATCACGCGCAACTTTCGCCGCGTCTTCTGCCGCATCTTGGCCTATGAACTGTGTTTCAGGGAATCAATTTCCTATGAACGCCGCCTCATTCATTTCCATGGCGGTGAACAAAGATATCTGAAACGGAGCATGGCCACCTTCAGCATCGTCTGGTATGAGCACGCGCTGTGTACAGAGCCGATGATGAAACATACTTAGGCCGTGAACGACTCGCATCTCCGGTGGCTGAATCCTGCAATTTTTATTCGGTGGCGAGGAGACCATTGCCACCATAATCTTTGAAGGAAACACGTGGTGCGTACCAAATCCGTCAAGAACAAGCAGAAGCTCCCATATTTTTCGCCACGTCACGGATGATTTCAGAAGCCACTCGACAAGATAATCGTGTATGGCCCTTATGAAACGCGTTTCTTGTTGCACACTCCACGAATAAAAGCATAAAGACAGGCATTATGCATACAGGACCTCTAATTCGGCTCGATGCGTACGAAAGCGCACGCCCCAGGAATATCAGTTGGCTGGACTTGCCGATGAGAATGGAGAGCTGCCAGTTCGTAGCCGGTATTGCTCGTTAACGGAAAAGTTTGCGGCACCTTCCAACCAGCGCAGGTGTCGCCTTTCAAGGCATTTGTTTTTGACTGCTCGATTGGGTAAAACTGTCTCTTCGCCGTCAACTTGTCGCTTTTTCTACTGCATTATGTTGGAACGCAGTCGTTCAGAGGGCGGGTGTCGTGAGTGGTCAGAGCCAGTATTCCAACTCCACAATTAACAAATAAGCGGGTTTCCGGAATGTGCGGCCGAATCTGCTGCTCCTTTCCGTTCATTACGGTGTCCTCAGTTACGGCGTCATGGTTGTTCGTTGTATTTGAAATGGAGTCCCCATTGCACTAATGCTTATTATAACGACAGCACTACAACTACCCTTGTTCGTAATAAGCGAGCGTTCGCTGTGATGCGGTCGTTATGAGCAAGATAGACTGTTTGTGTACCGGCATAAAGTTTTCACGATCGATACGTACGGCACGCATCAGGTAGGAATGGAGGTACAGAGACGCCCGCATGGGGCGAAAGTGCAGCCTTACGCGTTAGGTGGCGCAGAACATAGTTTTGCCATATTTTGCCACACTTTCCCAAGTACCACAATACTGTGACTGCCACTATACTGAACAGCTTTGCGACGGCGATAGCAACAACGATCTCTGCTCTTAGCCGCACTAAATTCAAAGCTGAGAAAGAACTGTCTAGGTAATGAGCGAAAAGCAAGTAGCTACAATGTCTCATGACGTAGTACCAGTAGCGCTTAAATGCGATAATTTGAGATAAATATGGCACCGCTTCGCGAAGTATCATAAGGTCCGTACTGAGCTTATGAAACAAAACGTTACAAAACTTCACGGCAATATGATCGATATACTAATAATGGCAGAGCTTCTTTCTTCAGTTCACTTGGCGCACTAGAATTGGACCTCCCGCAGTTAAAGATATACGCTACCTTTGCAATACCATTAATGGCTCGCTGAGTGACAGCTGATGAGCCAGTTTTTTAGGTGAAAGAATGCATAATCCAGGAACTTTCCACTTCTATTCCCGAACCGGACTTCTCGTGATTACTCTGCGCAGAAAACGTGATATTTGATGAAGGCTGCCTTGATTGTGACAACGCGTGCTACTAGTATGGGGCACGTAGGAATGCATGCTGCTCTCTGTGACACCCGCACAAAAAACATCAACCGAGCCATGTGCAAGAAAACAAATGTACTCACGTGGGGTCTCCTCAGAGTTGTGTCGTCGGCGTCCCAGTCCTACTTGGTCCTGCAAGGTAAAGTGGGCGTTGTACAGCGAGGTAGAACCGCTTGAGTTGGCTGCCAGTGAAGTGTCTAGAAAAATTGCGAGGGCGAGAAATTTGACTATTTGAATGCTGAGACCAGTACGTTTTCTTATGAGTATTGTTATGCTTTTCTCATGACATGTGCCTCAAGAAGCCAAAGGTAAGCAAAAAGAGAAAACTGCGGGAGGCGTGCTGGCCTACATCTCGTTTTGAAGGCGTAAATTGTGTAGAAAATTTAGTATTTGTTTTTAAAACAGAGCGCAAAAAACGGACAATCGAGGATATAAACAGAAGCCACACTACGTTCGACAAAACCTTTCATTTCATGCAACCTGGAATACATATTAGCGTTGAAAATATCGATATTGCGTGAGTCGTGCACAAACGAAAAGGAGGCATGCAATGTGTAAGAGAACAGTGTCACTCACAGGGGGTCTGCGTAGAGTTGGGTCGTCACCGTTCTAATCCTGCTTGGACAATGAGTGGAATATGGACACGGCACAGCGGGCTAAAACTGCGTGAATACGCAGCCAGTTAACAGCTGGACGCCGACAGAACTGTTAAAAACTTTGCTGAATCTCGGTTACACCCCGTGCTGGTTGTCTGAACACCACGCCCACGTTGTCTGAAGTATTTATGTGGCGCCACTACGCAGTAACCACGAGGAACCGAACTTCGTGGTGCGATTTTTTCTTCTTCTTTTTTTTTTATTGAATATTATCATGTGCCTTTTTCTGGCCAAGTCAGGATTGGGTACGCTATGTGTAAAAAAAAAATTCTTTGGAAGCACTTGGATATCTCTTAAGTACGGGAAGGCGCAAGGCGTTTGCGACTCATTCCACTGATTTGAATTTGCCGTACTTGAATTCACTTCACTACATAGCGATGAGCGTGGCGAGAGAAAGCGGTGACGTGGCGCTGCGCATGCGCTGCTCGTCGGCATTTGTTGCTTGGCGGCGGATCACCGTGCTTCGACGCCCCTTCGGCTGATGTGACGTCATCGCGTTGTTTTCCTCGCCTTTGTGCAATTTTTACCAAAATTATAGGTGTTTCAATTATATTATGTCCTATTTACGCTTAACCACACATTGTAAATCAAATTTGACAGAAATTCGGCCTTTTCCCTCCCACATGTATGAGCAGCGCGAACACAAACCAGGAAGGAGGAGAAGATAGTACAGAGAGCTGAACTTCCAACTTTTATTTGAGCAAAAACTGAACCCGCATTAATATACACACACCGGGTAAATGCCCACCGGGGGGAGTGATGAAAGCGCGCGATCGAACTGGTACCCACACGATGTCCAGGGCTGCAAAACGATAACAAGAATCACACTGCACACTCGGATGCATGAAATGAAGCACTGAATGAAATGCAGAAAAATCGAAAAAAGGAAATAAAAAAAAACAGGGTTGAGTGTGCACGAACGACAAAAAAGATGGAAGAAATGAAAAAACAGGCTTGAAGGCGCGAATTTTACTAAAATCATGAGGTGGCGAGAAGACGGTGGAAAGGTTAGCGATACAAAGGATGAGCGCCAACAATTAACGCGGCTAGAAGGAAAAGAAATGTGTGGAATGTGCCTCTGAAGACCAGGTAAAATCAGACAAAACCAGAGAGAAAGGTGCTTTCTTTTTCAGAGAGCGAGATTGATGTCATGCTTACGCAACCTTCCTTAATCCATGAGATGTAGGCGGTTTCAACGATTTCGCGCATCAGTTGGTTTTTATGCTTTTTCAAGACTGTATATTTCCTAAAATTAAAAATACATTTCTTTTTGCTGTCACATATTCGGCAATAGGCAGGCATGTTCCCCAATGGCGCCCCAGTTAAATCATTCTTATGTTTCATTAACCTTTCATTTTAACACCTGCCTGTTTGGCCTATGTACGCCTTACGCAAGTTAAAGGGATGGAGTATACATCACCCTCCGCACAAGGCACAATAGGGTCTCGTTGCCTGGTTGTGCAGCTACTGTTCTTTTTCTTTTTGTTAACTTTGTTGCACAGGATTGACAGGCGCATAGGGGCTGGAAAGATTACGTGTACCTCTGCTTTTCTACCAATTTTCGTCAGATTACGCGATATCTAGTGCAGGTAGGGCAGAACGGCGACCCTTTTGTTCCGCTGTCGCGTATCATCCGGGGCTTTACTTTCATGCTTCATACCTATCAGGACTTTTTTTTGCTACAGATGAAAGGCGGGATTGCGGGTACCGTGTTTGCGTCAGCCTCACCACTTGGTTCAAAAAGATGTCTTGCAACTTGTGTTCACAAGATTTTGTGAGTGCATACTTAAAAGTTGAATTCACGATGTTCCTCTTTACAAGCTTTGAGTGGGCTGAATCGTTGGGTAAGATAGGCTTATGGCCTCTTGGTTCAAATAACCAGCCCACGTAGTTCTCCACGATAAGTAGCTTTAATTCTTGAAACCGTAGAGCATTTTGCTCTGGGAATTTATGGGTAACCTCAAGAGGTGCCATAGTATGAGAAAAAACCTGGAGGACTTGAATTGCTTCTGTTTTAGATGCTTCAGTGTCACAATCTAAGAGAACCAAGAAGTCATCACCGTACCGGGAAGTTTTGAGAACGCTTGAAGTCTCGAGCTTGTCTTTGAGGGATCTGTCATGCATAGCTAGGAAAAGGTCGCTTAAAATAGCGGCAATACAAGAGCCTATACATATGCCTTGCTTCTGTATGAACCTCTAACCGTTCCACAGAGTTACTGTTGATTTTAGGTAAGCGCACAGGAATGAAGGCGCCCGCAGACACGCCACACTCATTTTGGAAGGCCACCACGCCGTGTCTGTTGATCGCGTCACGAACACACTTTATGAGGACATCCTGAGGAATGGAATAAAACAGGTCCTTCATATCAATAGAAAAGCCATTGAACGACTTTGCTCTGTTCTCGTGCAGGAATCTGACAACTTCTTCGGTAACTTTTTCGGTAACTGAGTGGAACAGTTCGAGATTCATACAGAAGTAAGGCATATGTATGGGCTCATGAATTACCCCCCTTTTGAGCGACCTTTTCCTGGCTATGCATGACAGATCCCTGAAGGACAAGCTCGAGTCTTCAAGCGTTCTCAAAATTTTCCGGTACATTGATGACTTCTTGGTTCTTCTTAGATTGTGACACTGAAGCATTTAAAACAGAAGCAACCCAAGTCCTCCAGGTTTTTTCTTATTCAGTTAGCCATTTCGGGGGGCGCCAGGGATTCTAGTAGCAGGGGCAACAAGAAATGTAATTTTACGCTATGAGAGACCGACCAGCGCAATGAAAAACGGTTTTCGAGTGTTTTTCCATCAAAATGGTGCGCAGTTAGGGCCCATCATGGTGCCAGCAGAATGATGCATGTTTGCTTCGTAGCGCTTTACCAAACGTATTATCCCAAGCAATGTCATGATCGCATAACGAATTATGCTCAACTTGCTTTTTTAAACCGCAGCTCTTCGCCCCCTTCCCCCCGAAGGCGATCATCTAGTTAGGCGGCGTACCCGGGTTCCAACCCTCCCTCGGCGGCCCCTTTACGAAGCAGGCTACGCCTGTGTGCTGTGCGATATCAGTGAACGTTTAAGATCGCCATGTGGTCAAAATTATTAAGGCGAAAGACTTTCTTGGCTAAGTCGACGATTTCGTGTCCGCACAAAGTGAATTAAGGGACTTAAATGTGAATAAAATTAATAGTGAATTACATGCGAATTATTATAAATTAATAATGGTTTATTAGGGCTTAACGTCCTAACGGGACTCAGGCTAGGATGCCCGCCGCAATGAAGGGCTTCGGAAATTTCGACCACGTGGGATTCTTTAACGTGCACTGACATCGCACAGTACACGGGCCTCTAGAATTTCGCCTCCGTCGACACTGGGACGCCGCGGCCGGGATCGAACCCGCGTCTTTCGGGTCAGAAGCCGACAGCCGTAACTACTGAGCTACCACGGCGGGTCAATTATTTACGTAGTTAGGGGCCTTCACTGTGTTTAAGATGAAATATGTTATTCCTTTGTCGACGCGCCGTCACATTGTGTCCAGAGGAGCAACTAGAGGCAAAGAGGAGTAATTAGAGGCGGCGAGGAGGCGTCAGTGCTTCCGCATTACTTCAATGCGGTTTGTGCAGTGCCCTGTGAAATTTTTCCTTGGGCCCTCCACTTCGGCACCTCATTCTTTCTTCGCTCCCTCCTTTACCCTCCCATACAGCGTGGTTCGGGTATCCACCCAGATATGTGGGACAGCAGAGCGAAACGCCGCCTACCACGGCGAGAGCGGAGGAACGGAAATCCGGAAGTTGGCTGCCATGGGAAGAAGTTCCCGGAGGGTGGCTAGCAGCGTAACACGCCACCTTCACGGGCGGCAGGTGGCGTGTGAAGAGCTGCGCTGAAACTTCGATCGCATTGCCGAATATCGGAGTAGCCTTTCTGTTTTTGTGATTTTATTCATTTCGCTGTAACGGGGAATCACTTGTACACTTTCTACTGAGACCCCGCTTAAGCTAGCCGATAGATGCGCTGGCCATGAACAGTGGGCTCAAGCAAGTTTCAGAACTGTGCTCCATATCCAACCATTGTCGAGTGGTGAAACTATTTTCTTTGAATACATTCCTGAGGCATGGACTGAAAAAATCTGTTCTTTATTTGAATGTTGAAATGCAAATGAGCAGCTTAGATACAAGTACAGACATCATAGGATGAATTCAATACACGTGTGCTGTGGCGAACTACTGTGGCAATTTTATTGAAACTTGCATATTGCCCGCCGCCCAACATTCTCATTTTCACTGTAAGCAAGTACTTGGAAGATAGCTCTGCCTACCGACATTCCTTTCGGCTGCAGTTGCCATGAATCTTTTACATCAATTGGCGCTCTGTTAGAAACCGGGCGTGTGATGAGTGGCGAAGCCAGCCGTAGACTTTGCAGTTTATCAATGCGAACGCATTATATGGCTCGTCTAGAACGAAACGTGGTGTCAGCGTTGACCAGCGGCAGTGGTCACAAAACTGCCAGATGACGTCACTGTGGTGCACACAGAAAGCTAACAATTCTTCCAAAGATGCAGGGGAGTGCACCCAGGACTTTCAGATTGCGAGGTGAGCATAAAACCCGTGGGTCACAAAACCACTTCGCTTCTTGGCGAACATACTCGGGCGTAGAATATGCGTTTCTTGCCGACTGTATGGTAACGAACAGGTGTCCAATTACAGAGGAAGCGAAAATGATAAATATATAAAATAAAAATGAATACAAAAATGGATGCTTTTGAAGCTCTAAGCAAGAGAGTAGTCTGATGTGCCCTCCGCAATTTTTTCTTCGGATAAAAATCGAAGCACTGATGCTGTGTCCAGTTCTAAAATGTCACTTATCAGCAAGACAATGCAGCAATACGCGTCAAGGAATAAAAAATAAAGGGTCCGAAATCTTGCATTTATCTCTCTCCATTAGGAACCGAGTCGTAGAGTACGGATCTCCGTCAGAATTCAAGAACAATACGTCTCACGTCAGGTCTCATCGAGGGCGCTTAGTTATCTGGTAAGCGCATAGGACTGGACTCCAGCGGCAAGCGTATTTATTTATTTATTTATTTATTTATTTATTACCTCAAAGGCCCCGGTTGTGGGGCATTACATGAGGGATGGGCGGATTACATGCAGATTATATAAAGATTACAGAGTACATAAAGATCAGGATACATAAAGATTACAGGATACATAAAGATTACAGGATACATAAAGATTACAGGATACATAAAGATTGCTGATTACATAAGGATGGCCTCAATCTTTTTTTTGAAGTCGATGCAGTTGACGATGAGTACGGCTTCCGGCGGCAGATCGTTCCAGTCCCGAGATGATATGACAAAAAAAGAACGGAAATGAGATGTTGTTCTTGCAGCGGGTGGGTATACGGTCTTGATGTGGTTGTTGCGGTTAGAAGGACGATGAGCTGTTGATATGATAGATGACCCTAAAGGAGAATGATAGAACTTGTGGAATAGGCATAGTCGAGTTATTTTTCTTCTAGTTTCAAGGTTAGGCAAGGATGCTCTGGATTTTAAAGAGGACACGCTAGTATAATAAGAGTAGTCACAATAAATAAAACGGATAGCGCGGTTTTGAACTTTTTCAAGGATTATAGAAAGGTTAGATTGATGAGGATCCCATACTGCTGACGCGAATTCTAGTTTAGGTCGGACGAATGTTTTATAAGCTAATAATTTGATAGAAGGGGTAGTGACATTTGTGAGCCCATCTGAAGGTCAGTGCCCATGATCGGATACGTGCTCTCTGATGTCCTCTCTATTTGAACTTGTGAATGAGCACAGGGTACAGCGACATACCTCTGCGCTAGTGTGCGTCAGCATATGGCGCTTTAAAGTCCCTTGCTGGGACGCTGCATAAGGGCATATTTCACACTTGTAGGGTCTTTTTCCAGTGTGAATTCGCTTGTGTGAATTAAGTTTGAAGAGACTGTACATCTGAAAGGACACAAATCGCACTTGAACGGTTTTTCGCCACTGTGCGTACGCTTGTGTCGAGTGAGGTCGCCAGATCTAGCGGTTGCAAAAGGGCACACGTCGCAAAGGAAGGGTTTCTCGCCAGTATGCTTTCGCTTGTGCACAACCAGATTGTTAGAGCGAGCAGTTATATAAGTGCACATGTCGCACGAGAGGAGGTTTTGCCCAGTTTGCGTACGCTTGTGCCGAGTTAAGGTTCCAGAGTCTGCAGTTCTAGAAGGGCACATGTCGAACTTTAAACGTTTCTCAACAGAATGCAGAGTATCATGTGGAGTCAAACATCCAGACTCTGCAGGTGCAAAAGTACGCGTCTTGCGATTGAACAGGCTTTCGACAGTGTACATAGTATTGTTTGGAATGACACATCCAGATTCTGAAGGTGTAAAACTGCAACGGGCCACTATTGAACGAACTTTTGCCAGTGTGCGTATTATTATGTGGAGTGACATTTCCCGTGTCTGCAGCTGTAGATGGACAAGTGTCGAGATTGAAGGGGCTTTCGCCAATGTGCGTGCGTTCGTGCCTAGTTAGCGTAGCAGAACCTTCAGTTGTAAGAGGGCAGATATCCCTCTCATACGGTCGTCCTCCTGTTTGGCACCGCACATCTCCCTTACAGTTACATTTAGCAAACACCGCTGGGCCCTCGGAGCATTTAAATGACTCTCCTCCTGTCTCACGGTCCATGTGTCTCGTAATATCGGCAAAGTTTGCTGAAACGTAGCCGCAGGAGGGGCAGCTGAAAACATCTCCTTTCAATGCAGGTGTCTGCCGCCTGCAGGAATTTTGTTCCATGAGTGAGTACGGAGCGTGGGGTCTTTTCAGGTAGTGCTGACCACCCTCGCACGATGGTCTTTGTAGGTCAAGAGCCCAGAACACAGCTTCTCCCGTGGTAGTTAGGAAAGCACACCGCTTCTGCAAATAAAATAAATAGAATGTGTGGCATTAGGGACATCCTTTTTTTGGCCCACTTACTTACTCCGCAATATTTTCTTGCAATGGCGCAAGCATGCCAGAGTGTTTGCATGTTTGGCAATAAGTCCCGCAAAGATTGATGCTAAAATAAAACACAGGAGGTGAAGATTCTCAGCTAACGCACCAAGTGAACATCTGAAGCAAGTGTATTGAATTATTTTCCCAGTGTCACTTGGGCAAGGCCGAGTATAAAAGCTGCAAGAGCAGCTAGTCGAGTGCTCAAACCTCTACAGAGCGTGGCAGCAGACAGCAGTGTAGGGAATAAGCACTGATTCAAAATATACACAGATCAAAGTCAGTCACCCCTGCAGTGTGAGGTAGCAAACAAAAATGCAGAAAAAATGATGACACATATGTACGCGAAAACAAAAGGGAAGAAAAAATAACAGTTTTAATGTAGTTACAGGAGTACAATCAGTTTCAGAGTGATTTGCCCGAAATGTCAGCAATGCTGTCATCAACAACGTTCAGTTTGTTCGAGGTACGTGGCAATGTGTTTTTAATACTTTGTGTATCATATGTAGTAAAGAAAGACTTAGGAGCAATGCAAAGAGGGAAAGCAGCTGGTGAGGATCAGGTAACAGCAGATTTGCTGAAGGACGGAGGAGAGATTGGGCTACAAAAACTAGCCACCCTGTATACGCAATGCCTTGTGACCTCGAGAGTACCAGAAGCTTGGAAGAACGTTAACATTATCTTGATTCATAAGAAAGGAGACGTCAAGGACTTGAATTACAGACCGATCAGCTTATTGTCCGTTGCCTACAAGGTATTTACTAAGGTAATCGCTAATAGAGTCAAGACAACCTTGGAATTTAGTCAACCAAATGATCAGGCAGGCTTTCGTAAAGGTTACTCGACAATAGACCACATTCACACTATGAATCAGGTTATAGAGAAATGCGCAGAATATAACCAACCCCTATATATAGCCTTCATTGATTACGTGAAAGCATTTGACTCAGTGGAAACCTCAGCTGTCATGCAGGTATTGCGGAATCAGGGTGTGGAAGAGTTTTATGTGAAAATATTGGAAGATATTGTTACGTGGCGGCCAGCCGAAGAATGAGACATGGTGAACCATGACAAAGAGATGATTTAATGGCCGCTGGCCTAGCGCGAGCGCTCCGTCCCGCGCCACTGCCAGATTCGTCTTCGTCACACTACCCGGGGCCTCCGAGCGATCGTCCCGATCGGTGACGAACAGACGGCGAAATGGCGATGGTCTTGAGTGAAGGATCGAACAATATGTAGAAGATGGTGCAGTGCTGGCCGCCACGATGAGAAAGATGAGAGAATGTGTCCCGGTCCACGAAGCAACCGGGCCCTAGGGTGCCAGGAGCTGACGGCCGAGGTCTCTGGGCGCACCGAACGGCGGGGGCAGGGGGGCGATGTCTTCACGTTTGGGTCTTGGGTCGCTTGGGTCGCTTGGGTCGCTTGGGTCTTGAGTCGCTTGGGTCTTGAGTCGCTTGGGTCTTGAGTCGCTTGGGTCTTGAGTCGCTTGGGTCTTGAGTCGCTTGGGTCTTGTGGTCCGGGCGAGGGACGGTGCTGGGGTGAGCGGCGAGGTCGGTTCAGATCGGGCGGGCTGGGGCACGGCCGGGCGGCGCGGACCAGGTACTCACGGCCGATGTCCATGGCAGGCCCAGGACGCCGAAGCTCCGTGACCAGGATGGCGATGAAGGGACCCCAGCACCTCACACCAAATGTTACGTGGCGGCCAGCCGAAGAATGAGACGTGGTGAACCATGACAGAGATGATTTAATGGCCGCTGGCCTAGCGCGAGCGCTCCGTCCCGCGCCACTGCCAGCTTCGTCTTCGTCACAATATTTATAACGATTGCACAGCTACTATAGTTCTCCATAAAGTCAGCAATAAAATTCCAATACGGAAAGGTGTCAGGTAGGGAGACACGATCTCGCCAATGCTCTTCACTGCCTGCTTACAGGAGGTATTCCGGGGACTGGAATGGGAACAATTGGGGATAGGAGTTAATGAAGAATATCTGAGTAATTTGCGATTCGCTGATGACATTGCCTTGGTAAGCCACTCAGGACAAGAACTGCAAAGCATGATCAATCAGTTAGACAGGCAGAGCAGAACAGTGGGGCTAAGAATTAACATGCAAAAAACCAAAGTAATGTTCAACAGCCTAGCCAGGGAACAGCAGTTCGCAATTGGTAGCGAGGTGCTGGAAGTAGTAAGAGAATATGTCTACTTAGGGCAGGTACTGATCGCAGATCCGGATCATGAGAGAGAAATGACTACAAGAATAAGAATGGGGTGGAGCGCATATGGCAGGTTCTCTCCGATCATGAATTTTATCTTACCAATATCCCTGAAGAGAAAAATATAGAACAGCTGTATCCTACCGGTACTCACCTATGGGGCAGAAACGTGGAGGTTAACAAAGACGGTTCAGATTAAGTTAAGAACAACGCAGCGAGTTATGGAAAGGAAAATGTTAGGTGTAACGTTAAGAGATCGGAAGAGGGCGGAGTGGGTGAGGGAACAAACGCGGGTTAATGACATCTTAGTTGAAATCAAGAGGCTGAAATGGACTTGGGCAGGGCATGTAATGCGAAGGCAAGATAACCGCTGGTCCTTAAGGGTAAGGGAGTGGATTCCAAGAGAAAGCAGACGTAGCAGGGGACGGCAGAAAGTTAGGTGGGCGGATGAGATTAAGAAGTTTGCGGGGATACAGTGGCGGCAACTGACAAAGGACATGGTTAATTGGAGAGACATTGGAGAGGCCTTTGCCCTGCAGTGGATGTAGTCAGGCTGATGATGATGATGATGATGATGATGTAGTAGATATTTTAATATACCACTGTTCAGGGTATCTGCTGTGGAATTCACGAGTGTTAGTACGAAGGTATTCTAAGTAGCGGAGGTGGTTGGTAATATCCCGAAAGCATTTTTGTGTCAAGATTAATTGGACGAAGTGATTAATTAGTTGAATTAGTCAATTACTGTCCCAAATTAAGGTGTATAATTGAATCGGCGAACGAGTGGTTACATAATCACATAAAGACTTATTTTGAATTACATTCAATCACTCAAATAAATGAATTGAACGAATTGTGTGAATAACTACCCAACCTAATTACTTCAGTTAGTGACTTATTCGACACGGTCATCGGTAATGAAATCGAACTGATGATTTACTTTGTTACTTAATAATGAATTAGTACTTTGGTGTACTTGCCACACGCTCTAGCAACGAGACATATGAAGGAGGACAAAGAGGCGGAATAAGAGGAAAGGCAGGGAGACATGTGGTAGAACAATATCAATTGCATTGAGAGAAATGCTTTCCCATTACTGCACCTAAGAAAAATAAAGTGCACCTAAGGTATTTTTTCTAACTAGGTCAGCTCTGCAAGTGTCAAGCAGTGTTAAGTGTTAAAGGCCAGACATTTAGCCTATACTGATCAAAACGCTCAGCTGTGTGGGCGAAGAAACTCTGGTTACATATTGCACGTACTACTTTCTTAGGAAAAAGATAAATCTTGGGCTTATTATAGCAGTGGTAGTTGCCCACTACCACTGCTATAAGCAGTGGTAGTTGCTTATTATAGCAGTGGTAGTTCTCAATCTAAGTGCAGATCAGGTACAAGGGTAAGAACTAGACTCTCCAGGCGTCTAGCTCAGGATTGTACTCATGAAAACTTAAAAGTAGTGCCCGTTGTGCATCATCCACAGTATGTTGATATATTCCGTTTTGCATAGTGTGTTAAGGCAGCTCTGATATTACACCCAATTTAGGCAGCGTCATCCATGATATTGCGCTGAGAGAAACCACGGCGTGTGACGTAGTTTGACATTCACATCTTTTGCAGCGGTAGCTTTACTACTAACGTCCCGGGCTGAGATCGCCGTGCGTTGCCGATGACCTTCAATGCTCAGCCAAGGCCTAACCTTCTGTTTAAGTTTGGAGAATCGGTGGATGGTCAGTGGTCAGACCAATGGGGAAGCAGTTGGTCACGTGAAGGGTCAAGGTCAAGAGCCAAGATCAATGTGATTTCAAGGTCATGTCATGGTCAGCAAGTAAACAGGAAAGTTGGGCTAGTTGGTGCTGGGAAACTGTCCCGTCTGCTTCTCTGTCTCTGGTCGAGGTGAAGCCGGGGACGTCAAGGTCACGTCAAGGACAACCAAAATTTGGTCAGGTGACCGACTTAGAGCTTTCTGAAGAGCCTAAACGCGGCTTTTAGGTGATAGGGCTTGACGTCACGCCAATTTTAACCTAGTACGTGACGGCGGAGCTCCGGCGCGCCTAGGACAAAATTAACGGTGCCTTACGTTTGGTTAAACCGATTGAGAAGCGATATCTTCACAATGGTTTAGCCTAGAAAACTGTTTCTGTGCTGTGCGTTGAGCGTTTCTTTGGTATCTTCCAGGCTAAACCATCGTGAAGGTTTTGTTTATGGTTTAGGGGGTGTTTAAGGTCCCAAAGCGACTCAGGCTATGAGAAACGCCGTAGTGAAGGGCTGTGGAAATTTCGCCCACCTGTGAATCTTTAACGTGCACTGACATGGCACATTACACATGCCTCTATAATTTCGCCTCCGACAAAATTTGACCGCGGCGTCCGGGAGCAAACCCGCGTCTTTTGGGTCAGCAACCAAGTGCCACAACCACTCATCCATCGCGGCGGCTTCAGAAACCATCGTGAAGCTACCGCTTCTCACTTGATTTAACCTAAGATAAAGCACCGCTAACTTTTTGTAACGCTCTAGCCTTCTTAACTGAAGCGATCAGCGTCGTTTGAAGCTACCGTTTCAGCGTGTGAAACCTGCAGAATCTCCATCGTGCGATATTAGGGAAGGCAAGCAGCTAAGCGGTCTTGTTAACCACAAATAATTTGCGAATAGGGGATTCTGCAACCAGGAATGGATTCCATGCTAGAACAAAGCACAGGGTGAAGAAGCCTGGCTTTCATGTATTCAACGAGACATTCTTTGCAGGGGGCACAGAGACGCTCCTGCGTGGAATGGCTATGACAGATAGCTATGAAGATGTCACAGTGATCGCCATATTTAGAAGCGGCGTCGACATGAACTCGGGAAAGGAAATTTCCATCCAATGATTGCACCCAGACTTGTAAACTATAATGACGAAGGATATTCGGAGTCGTATACCTTCAGCGAGCGAGGTAACCTGAGCGGTCTTTCAAATTAGAAAAGCAGCGTATCGCCTGTTTGTCGCAGATATCCATAAGTGGCCTTCCGTACAGGTAAGTGCGAAATTTCTGCGTAAAGATGATTGTGGGACACCATTTTTCAGTAGTTCAACAGTCACCCTCCGCCTCTCGTACTAAACCCCTCACATAGATTACTCGCTCTAGTCCGCCCTTCCATCGAGTGAGCAAGGTGCCAGGGTTCAAGGTACCTATGTCAGTACGAATGGGGGTTCGGCTTCTTCATTAAAGTGGTAGCGATAATGAAAAACTTTATTTGAAGGCCTAAAAAAACTGCCGACGCTGACATCTGGGCGAGTTGATATGCATTCATACTGGTGAACAGCGCAAAAAGGCGGGACAACGACAAGACAAGCCATGACTATCAACTGGGTTTATTGAAGGAGGGAAGGGTATATATACGAAAACACAACACAAAGAAGTAAGATGATAGTGGGAAAAGGGCCGTGAAAATAAAAAAAACTGTCACATGGTAAGTGATGTATGCTAAGTTTTTGTTGCTAAGTGTCACGGAAGGATTCCTGATGCATTCGTCACCTCGCCTGTGGATGTGACGCGCTTCCATTATTTCGCGCGCGAACTTATCGTTATGGCGGAACAGAACTGAGTACAAGAAAACCGATGTTCTGTTCCGCCATAAAGATAAGCTCTCGCGACGACGAGTAAGCGCAGCTCATCACCTGTTTCCGCTTTTCGATGCACTGAGGCAAAGAATTCGGGCAAGACATGTATGTGCAATTCCGGACAACTTGTTATTTTTCTCGCATATTCCTTCTTCAAGAAACACTCCACTAACAGTTCTTGATTGCCATGAAGGAAGCTTTGTGGTCGGATGAATGGATATATGACCGACTAGGTGCACAAATGCCTGTTTCTCAAAGACGAGGTCTATTCAAATATTTCGCGAGGTTTTCACAGCCGTGGGAGGAGTTACAAGCGAGAGAAACTGGATGTTTTCTCGCTCAAGTGGTAAGAAATTCCGGTTTGTCTTTATATGTGCATTGATGTCCCAACTCACCCTGCCACCCTGGCAGGCGCCAGTTACTGGTTGATCGCTAGAGTTTGCTCACCGTTGCCAGCGCTAACGCATGCAGCCTACATCTCTCTCTCTCTCTCTCTCTCTCTCTCTCTCTCTCTCTCTAATCACCCCACGTACCTATAAGCGCGATTCAGGCGTCTGGTGATGCAGGGAGGCAGTTAAGCGCTCTTCCTTTCCTTAAAATCTGGTGATACAGGGAGGCAGTTAAGCGCTCTTCAGGCGTCAACGTCAAATGGCACAACGTTGCCAATGGCAACGCATGCAGTCCACATCTGTCACTACCGCCGCGTAGCTTCAAGCACGATTAAGGTCTCCACTGTTCCAGGAGGGCAGTTATGTGCCTCTTTGCTTTCCAAGCTCCCACTCAATTTGTTTCGCAGCTTAAACCGCTACTAAGGTGTGTGTCTATTGGTGATGTTGACGGACGACGGCGACACCGCGACACGCATAAACGGACGCCAAAGAGAGAGCTGCTCTCTAAAACAATATTATGCAGCAGCATTGCGGGCTGCCTTCAGGCTGCTGGTTGTGGCATCCAGACCGTGCCTAGACGCGACGTCCTCTGCCCAGGGTGTCGAACCGGAACCGAACCTGAACCCGGAACCGAACCCGAATTTTCACCCGGAACCGGAGCCGAACCGAACCCATATTTGTTTCGCCATCTTGGAGCTGAACCCGAAACGGAACGATTCAAAGGAACCGCTCCGAACCGGTTCGGGACTCGGTTCAGCCTCACTTTTTTTTAACCCGGCACACTTTTTTTTTTCAGACAAAAAGAGATAGTCTAATGCGTAGGTTTGCCCATCCGAAGCTGTCTGCGCTAGAAAATGCGAAAATGGCACCCAGTATATTCGACAACAAAACTGAATGGAGTGTGGTGTCTGGGAAGAAACCTAATTGAGGCTTCTGTAATGTACTGGCACCAATTTCTTCTATTTATTTATTTATTTATTTATTTATTTATTTATTTATTTATTTATTTATTTAGTCCATGAACCCGCACCTCCAGCAAATGAAAGGGGGTTCGCGTACTAGTGAACTCGGCGATACAGTTCACCAAACAGCTGGGCGGACGGCAGCAAAATCACAGTCAGTCTAGACAGCCAGAGAGCTGGAGCCGCGCGCCGGCACTTCGTCGTCAACTTCTTCATCTGCCATCGAGGCAACAAGAACAATTTTGGTACCGCAGAATTAGATTATATAATCGCTAACAACATTCTGAAGTAACTCGGGAGTTTGTAACGCATGCGATGGAAGCGGGAGGGTGGTTACATTCCTTAGCTGTCATGGGGATGAATGAGGAAGAATGAAAGTGGGTGCGACTGCTTGGCACTTCAACCTTGAACTGATGGTCGCTGAGGGAAGAAATATATGAAGGCGGCAGAAGTAGCGAGTCTCTGAGATGAGGGTTATAAAAGTAGATTTTGTGAAACAAACGTAAACATAAACATAAATAGATATAGACATAAACAGACATTGTACGTTTATATGAAATCTTAAGTTGTTACTTCTCCCCCTTTATAAGTTGGTGTAAGGTTCTAATAAAATTGTTATCACTGATCTAACTCAATAAAGGTCTATAGAGACCAAATTTTTGCTTGCGTGTTTCCTTCTTTCAAACGATGCTTTCGACATTGGTGCTCATGGAGCACCCCGTGGTATTCGCCTACTACCAACAAATAAATTATATTTGAATTTCTTCTTGACGCTGTTCTTGGTTTATCAACAGAGCGATGGCTGTGACGTGTAGTTGAATTCAGGTTACATTAGGCACGAAAAAAACGGCAATATAACTGCTAATATGTAGTTTGTTGTAATACTATATAGCCTATTAAGCACGCTGGATTAAGTGCAGTAGTGACTAAAAACAACGTATCAGCGTTTATATCACAGTTTTTCCGCACGTCACGTGACCTAAAGTTCAACTACACGTTATACCATCCTTCGGTTGATGAAACCGATTCCGAAACAGCATGGGAAAATAAATTCTGTTCTGAATTATTCAGCGGCCATAGGCGAATACCACACGGTGATACAGGTATTCTATTATCTAGTGCATCATTTGAAAGAATAAAATACGCATTGAAATTCGTTGTGCATAGTACTTTAAGCACCTATTTAGAATACCTTCCCGTTCTTTGCGTCATTTACCACAAATTTATGAAACATTAGCACAACGACCCAACGACGTTGTGGGGATAGATTTTGAGGAAAGGAAATGGCGCAGTAATAGTCTCACTTCTCGATGGACACATGAACCGTGCCGTAAGGGAAGGGAGGAAGTGGGAGTCAAAAAAGGGAGAATAGGGTGCCGTAGTGGAGAGCTCCAGAATAATTTGGACCAACTACGGACCGTTAACGTGCACTGACACCCCACAGCACACGGGCGCCTTTTGCGTTTCGTCTCCTTCGAAACGCCGCCGGGTTCGAACCCGGGTACATCGAATAAGTAGCCGAGTGCCCTAAAGTCTGAGCCACCGCAGTAGGTAGTGCAACATTTACTTTTTAAGCGCTCGTTGTCTCCGACAGCTGACGACACTGAGACTAGGGCGGCAGAAAGTAAGTCCCAACAATCCGCCTCACAGGTGGGCAATGGGGGGTGGGGGGACGGTGAAAGTTATCGAAAGTGCATTTTTACCAGTCAGTGCCCGGATGTGCGCCCACAGGGGTGAGGTGTGCATCAAGGGTGAAGGCTGCACGCACGCATGCGCACCCCCCCCCCCCCCCCGCAAACACAGTGTGGTTATTTTTGGTAGAGGAGGCTATAATGCTAACGCAGTGAAAAAAAAAAAACAAGTAAAACAGTATTCATACTCCGAGTTGGATTCGTACTAGTGGCGGCGCAACAGAAAAGCTCCGTTTAGAGAAGCCTTAGGCTACTCGGCCATGTCCTAGGCTTTTTGTTATCTTGTTTGCATGGCATATTAGCAACCTTTCTGACCCTCCTTGTGCCTCGCTTGATATCGTCGAATTCAAAGATCTCGGTAGAAGTCCTTACGCCACCAAGACTCCCTTACTCAGCCCGCACATAAAAATTCCGAAACCAGTCAGGAGGCTGAACTTGCACAGCATTTTCCTCTTGCTGTAAAGAGCACTGTTCTCTCAACAGTGACTTCGCTGAACGCGGCAGTTTTGCGTGTTCATCCATCATGCGGGTTTTCCACACGCTAAGTGGTCCTTAAACACGAGGAGTTCGCACGGAATTCCGAAGTCTTTCATCGCAGACAGAAATGTTGCAGTGAAGTGCATGATCTCAATGTATTTTTTTAACAGACTGCTGAATTATGTGAAAAAAAAACACAACATCACGACAAAAAAAAAAATCATTTTGTGGCTCAATGATTTCTCGTTGCTCGCACAGGTACCAGTTCACTGACCACGGCACAAACGCCTTCTTGGCGCGAAGGTACGGCCTAACGCGTAATGTCCATGTTTGAAGCGTGAAAAAGGTTATACACCGGCCTTTTGAAACTACAGTCGAGCCCATTTATCACGAACCTGACGGTCACGCGGAATCCGTTCGTTATATCCGATGCTCGTAGTAAGTTGACTCTCCGCACAACAGCCAAAAATACTAAGGCCGCTAAAAGTGGCGTTTTCTTCTTTAGAACTGCGTTATGCGCGCCTGCTTGTGCAAAACAGAGCCTGAAGCGCCTCTTTGCAGGCTATCTAGGGCAGTCATTTAATCTTCGTCGACACCCTTGTTGCCAACTATCAAATTTAGGGACTATGTATAACTAATCATGGTTGTAGTATCCACGGCAGCTGGTGGCACGCCGGCCACATAAATAAAATTCCTGGCAGTACGGGAGGGCTCGTACTTTGTGTTTAACGTCTTCGTCAGAGCACGGTCTTCTGCGATTTTGTGGTCCGCAGGAACTTAGTTATCCGAGGAAACATCTGGACAGCTAAGGGTCAACGAAGCATTTTCAAAAATTAAATGCGTCTGGTCACGTGTGTTTCGAGCTTCTTGTTCCGTTCCTGGGCTCATGCAGCGACGAAAGTAGCGCAGCGCTCGTGGCACCGAATGCATCAGTTGCAGCACCCGCTCAATGACGCTGCCTGCACTTAGTAGCAGAGCAAAAGATCGAGCCGACTGGGAAGGCAATGCATACCACGGGACTATAGCATGACTAGTAAGGCTTTTAAAATTCTCAAATCACTGCTGTTAATTGATCCATAACCATGGTCAGTAGCTTCACTTTCGGTGATGTCCCTTTACCACGCCCACCGCGCTTCTTCCACCTGGGATGCTTTGGCCAGCCGGCGAACACGCAGGAAAATATTGCCCTCGTAGGCCATCGACGCGGGCTTGGCCGGCGATTACTTACTGATTCAATAGAATTATACCATACCGTTACCGTGTTTACGCTACCGTTTACAGTGTTTCCAGACGCCGGACTTTCCGGTTAGCGCTGCGCACTGCAGTGCCCCCTTTTATTGCATTTTTGGATCGACATATTCTTTCCTGGGCGGTGTCGTGAAGGTTGAGAGGCGCTCTCTCATATCCGCGCTTACTGGAAGCACCACCTCTTCAACTCCGGGGGTAGTGTACTGCGCGTCCCCGTTCGCTATAACCGCGTGGTGCGGACAGTTTTTGACTGTATCTGCGACGAATTGCCATTGCCCTTATGCATATTTTGACGGCAGCACCGTACCCGTTCGTAATAAGCAAGCGTATATCTGTGGCTGTTATAAGTGGGCTCGATCTACATCCGCTGAATTCGCTTTAATATATTACACAGGTATCAAAAAGGCTAGGTAAGGCTGCAGATAAATGGGTAGAGGAAGCAATGACCGATCATAACCTTCATCTTCATTTGCCTTGTGGAGAGGTCGTACAGGTGTCCGAAGGAAAAGTGAATAGTGAGAAACCCGAATGTATTGGCATAAAGTTCTCTCACGACCATGTCCAGAAAAGACAGACAAGCACTTGATGGGCTATTTAGCGCAGTGGCCAGAAAGGGGTTGTTTCGTGGGTTTGAAAGTAAATCCCCTGAAACAAGTGTGTGGACAAATGGTGCACGGCTGATTCACCAGACTCTATCAAGGGCCCAAAAAATCTGTAGACGCACAGGCTCTCTTTTAGAGCGCCCCAGAAAAAGTTAAAAAAATTCTATGTAGTGCAAGCATATATTCTTCCAAGCAGAATGCTGCATTTACAAGAATGATGCAACACAACATCCCAACGAAGATGTTAGCAATTTGCATCCGTGCAGAAAAGAAGCGTTCTCAACCCATCCAAGAGTGTGTTTTGTTATCACACTCTTTTTATCATATCAAAAGACGTCGACGTCATTATAATAAGCTAAAGTTGTAATTTGTCCCTGTGCTATAGGGAGAAGCCACGATTAGCTGTGTTTTTGAAGATACATAGCTATAGGGGTTCAAGATATATAACACGAGTCGCAAAGACGATATCGAAGAGATGATTTAAATAAAATATGTGTGGTAAGCTCTGAAGAGGGAGAGCCAGTGCTCCCAAAAGGCTCTCGTTGGGTGGGGGATGAGCGGTTGAAGGGTTCTCGCATATTCCTGTACCATGTAGGAAAGGAGGGGGTGGGGGTGACTGCCAAGTCGGTTTCGGGGTGACGGAAAGGTGGCTGTCTGCATACAGGTGCCGATACATGACAGCTTCGTTTCTCAATAGTGCGTGGCAACGTAGAGGCCGCGTGCGGGGGTCATGTCGGCGCCCGCGTAAGTGCACTGCGCCCGAGAAATTCCTGACTGTCTCCAGCTTCAGGATGACCAATTACTCGCGCGACGAGTCTCCGAAACTGCTCAAGCTGGTGGGTTTTGTAGATGCAAGATCCACCGGCTTTGCGTCTTATACCTAATCAGACGGATTATAGTGTACACAGCCGATATACATTAATTTCGATTTCATTGCAATTTGCGGCTCTTGCCGTAAATACGTTTTTTGCCGCGGCCACTAAACAAAGTGGGTAAATTGAGAACATATCGCATTACACACATTTTTGCATTTTTTATTTTATATATCGATGCGCGGGAAAAAAAACTAAACAGCATAAAAAGGTTCATTAAAACCCATCTACGTTCTAAATTTTTTTCTGTACTGAACCCGTTTGAACCCGTTTGAACCGGTTCAGTATGGCCCGAACCGGTTCGAACCGGAACGGAATGCCGCTCTGGAGCCGAACCCGGAACTGAACCCGAAAGGTGTGAACCCGAACCTGAACCGAACCCGAAAAAATTCCGGTTCGACACCCTGCCTCTGCCCAGGCTACCAGCCGAAGTTGGAGACTCGGCTCGGTGGCGCACAAAGCAGCCTCCTACTGCTGCGGTCTGTTTAGGTGCCAAGAAGCAGGGGCCAAGTGTGCTGGGCAGGAGAATAGGATATGAGCGTAGTCGGCTCTAGGGCTGCCACAAAGCGGCAGGACGGCGAACGCTCCGGGTTGGAGGAGGGCAAGACGTGCGGGGGTGAGAAACTGTGGGCCTGAAGCTGGCTATACAAGCGTTACGTCTACAGCTTCAAGAGGGAGGGCGCATGATGACGTCTTCGAATTTACCAGTGCTATCAGCAAGAAATGAAACCGAAGAAGACAACTAATGCACGGATTGCAAAATATGCCGCTCTTATCCTGGGAATCTGAATACTAGCTCCTGCTATTTTAATTTCTAATGCACGAAGACTCTTCTTTTGAAGTGTTACTCAACTGCACTTGTATCCAGAAGGTAATACATTGGTTTTTTGTGTTGCCACATCAGTTTTTGTTGTTCGAGTTTTGTTCGTTGTTGTTAGTACATTTGGAACGCGTAAGCTTTTCCTTTGAACGAAAAAGCAAACGCCACTGAAGGCAAAGCCCACCGGGATTATTTGGCGGCATCAAACGAAGCACTGCAGGATTTGGTTGATGGCAGCGGGACTTTTGAAATCTTCCCTTCCGTGACGTCACACCCACCTTGCCCGCACTTCGCCGGTGCATTGAGGAAAACCCCAAATTTCAATCGGTGATCACGTCACTATTTTAATACAAGCGCAAAAACTCTTCACACGCTTTACCTACAGCCTATATGGATTTGAACCCTTGAATATCGCGGAATTCTCGAAATGTGGTGCAGTTGCTCTTTAATGCGTATGAGGACCCTTCCTGCAGTGTGGATTTTGGGCCCGTCGTGAACGAACATGACTTTAATCATGATGGCTGCAGACAGTACGCTGATGGAAGTGTTGCTTCTCTTGACTACCAGGTCTGACTTTGCGGCCATGAAATTTCACTTCAGTGTCGGTGGTTGCCTTCAAGATGCACCTTGGCCTCAGAGCAAGGCCAGTGCTGGGTCGCGTATCGAAATATGGCTCGGGCATGTCGTTGCAGTTTTTCCCGTTCGCGTCATTTGAGACTTTCATCGCGTCAATTTCGAGCTCATCTTCGTGTGCGGAGTCGTCACAGTGGAATGCGGTATCGTCCCGCGTTTTCCTCACTGAATAACCTTGGAAACTGCAATCGCGGCCACGCAAGTCGCGCAAGCCTGTATCTCGGTCCGCCGAGAATGCTGTAGCATCCGCTCTCATTACGCATTTGACCAAGCGATATGAACCCAATGACTGCAGCAAGACGTCGCACGCGCAGTTAGGAGCTAAAGTGACTATTTGGAGAGCCCGCAGGTGCGCTCTATAGAAATGTGATCGAAACATTAATGTCATGAAATTTATGAGCGTGAACTCAGCAGCGCGTGCCCGATACCCTCGAACCCTGGTCGTGGCGACACATGGCGGCTACTTTCACAAACAAACCGGAAAGCGAGGTGTGTCCTTCGGCGTGCCGGGAGCAGGTATGGCCGCTTAACCCTTTCCACCATGTTGGTAAAAGCAGCCGTCGCGTATTGCCGCAAGTATGCCTCGAGGCTATCTGCTACATGCTCCTGTTTTGTCGCACATCAACTTCATGACTGTGGTTGACAATCTGGCGGAAGCGATATCAGCTAGCACATTTTACGGTCGTCAAAGAACGCAACCGACCGCTGCTCTCAGCCGCGGTAAATTTAAAGCTAGCAAATTAACTTTCCAGGTAAGGTCCAAATGCTGTGGCTGTTATCTCCGCACGTCGTCGAAGCGGTAGCGCGGTACTGCGATAATTCGAGATAAAAGCAGCCGCTGTGGTTCACTGGTTATGGCGCTCGGCTGCTGACCCAAAAGACGCGGGTTCAATACCGGCCGCGGCGGTCGAATTTCGGTGGAGGTGAAATTCTGGAGGACAGTATTGTGGGATGTCAGTGGACGTTAAAGAACCACAGGAGGTGGAAATTTTAGAAGCCCTTCACTACGGCGTCCCAGTAGCCTGAGTCGTCTTGGGACGTTAAACACAAACCAAATGGAGATAAATGTAGTCGCGCTTCGCATCACGAAGTTATAAAGCCCCGTACCAAGGTTATGAACCAACAAACATCACAAAACTTCACGGTAATATAATCGATGCACTAATAATAGCGAAGCTTCTTTCTTCTGTTTACTTCGCGCTCTACAATTCCGCCAGCCGCAGCTAAAAATACACGCCGACTTTTTATCGCTAGAAATGGTTCGCTCGGTGGCAGCTGATGCACAAATTGTTTAGCTGAGATAGTGCATATTTTCGCAACTTTCCACTTCTATTCCCGTACCGGATTTCTCGAGACTATTCGTTGCTGAAATATGATATTTGGTGAAGATTGCCTGGTTGTGGATGCTACGCAGGATGCTAGTATGGGGCAGGTAAGGAAGCGTGCGACTTTCAGTGACACCCGCACAAAAAACACCCATCGAGCGATGTGCAAGAAAAAAATGTACTCACGTAGGTTCTCTCCGTAGTTGCGTCGTCGGCGTCCCTGTCCGACTTGGTCGTTCAAGTTAAAGTGGGCGCTGCAGACCGAGGTAGAATAGCTTGAGTTCGCTGCTTGTGGAGCGTCTGGACAAGTTTCGAGAGAGGGAAAGTTCACATTTTCACTGCTGCGCCACACCAAGGGCAAGGAACAAGAAGCAACACTGCGGGGCGCGTGTTAGGCCACACCTCGTTTTGCAGACTTAAGCTGGGTAGGAACAGCCGGTACTCTTTCATTAAACAGAGCGAAAGCAAAGGGCACACGAACAATTAGACAGCAGCGAAACTAAATTCGATAAAACCATATATTTAATATTACCTGGAATAGACACTGCCGCTGATAGCTCGGCCAGAAAGCGACCTGGGCACAAAAGACAGGAGGCGGACAATGCGTTAAAGACTCACACGCGGTCGCCGTTCATTTCCTGCTTGGTCCTTCAGTGCAACGTGGAATCTATACAGCGTGCTACAACTGCGTCACTAAGAGGCCAATGTAGCAGCTAAACGCCGTCGCAAGTCTTAAAAAGTTCTCTGGTTTTCAGTTGCGCCCCGTACTGTTTGTCTGAAAACCACGCCCCCGCTCCCTCAAGTTTTTTTTTGTCGCGCCATCATGTGGCAACCGCGAGGAACAAAGCTGCGCAGCGTGTTTTACTTTATTTTTTATATTCAGTACTCCCCACCGCATTTTAGTAGCCAAATCAGGAGCAGGTATATGACGTGTACAAATGAATGGTCTGTGGCAGATAACAAACAACAAAAAGAGAAAAGAAATCGGCATACGGTCAAATTTCTGCGGAAGAAACCAGCCCACAAACAAAATAAAAAAAAACGCCGCATTTGCATGCAGGGCAGGAAGCATCAAAAACATGATCTGTGAGAGTAAAACCAAGTAGATTAAACTTACTGGTTCGATCTGACTGCAGATAAAAATGCTTCGGGTGATGATGGGGTAGTGAAATCGTGAGTAACCAGTTCTAAAAGGCTATCGTACTCGGAAACAACGACATGTTGCACCGGTTCTGCACTGAGGAAGTGCAATTGCTTTGTCATGTTCGTACGCATGGTCTTTTGTGTTCTGTTATACTGCACATAAGTCTGAAATTCTTTTTTTTTTGTATGATGATTCATGATGGCGAAGATGGTGAAACGATACATTTTTAAACAACTTCACCAGCGCTGCGGCGAGGACCAAAGAAAGAGAAGGAAGGACCTGGACAAGCGCTGCTAACAACTGAAAGTTTATTTGAAAAAACACGCATTATATACTCACAACTGACAACCCGAGGAGCCTGCGGTTCCCGCAAAAAGGACACAAAAGAAAGTTACGAATCCAGATACGAAATTTCGCACTCATGTATGGTTACAGAAGGTGTGCTAACGCACGTGTCGCTGTTCTTGTGAATGTGATAGGCTTCACACAACTCCCTAGTCAACTGATCTTGATGTCTCAACTTAATCTTAGCCCTGTTAAGCAGTGGAAAGCATGCTTTTTTATTAGACACCTTGGGCACACCGGGTTTGCTCAGATGGTTTGGTTTGGTTTGGTTTGGTTTATGGGGTCCAACGTCCCAAAGCGACTAAGGCTATGAGAGACGCCGTAGTGAAGGGCTCCGGAAATTTCGACCACCTGGGGTTCTTTAACGTGCACTGACATCGCACAGTACACGGGCCTCTAGAAATTCTCCTCCAAAGAAATTCTAGCCGCCGCGGCCGGGATCGAACCCGCGTCTTTTAGGTCAGCAGCCCAGCACCATAACCACTGAGCCACCGCGGCGGCAGGTTTGCTCAGATGACAATGTCTGTAATGAAGGGACAGGGAAGTTGGGATGATGTACCAACTAGCTCAGACCACGATTTTGCTCAAGTATATTTTTAGACGAGATTCGAAGGTGGGAAAACTGGAGCGGCTGAGAAGTTTAGATGCTGATACCTGTCTTCAGTAGGCATGGCAAATCGCAGCACTTTTTTCTTTAACTCTCCACCTTCCGGCCTAGACTTCTAATGTCTATTTCTGTATGAGGATACCATCTGAAATCTGCACGGCGTTGTGGACAAGTAAATACTGTAAATATAGCTAATATAGTCTCATTAAACACTGCGAAACGGAGAGTCAAGGTGATAAAAATAAATTATGGGGGCCGCTTAACGCAACATAAGCGGGCGATGCGATAGCGGTGTGTTCTGAGTACAATGAGCACGGATAGAAGTTGATGAAGACGGCGACATCCAAACCACAGAGGCACGTGCAGTGCAGATTGGCGCGTGAGACTGGTAGTTATGCACGCGGGATGTGCAGGTGCGGCAATGGCGTAGTGGACCAATGCAGGCGCCACTGAAGCTTTTCTGTAAGTGCTGCCGCATGTTCGAAACCCAATCCCAGCCATGAATTTCTTATTTTATCTGTTTATCCACCCCCCCCCCCCCCCCCCCCCACCACCTCCCCGACATGCCCTCGCAAACTTGCCTTCTCTCGCAGGGTCTTAGCTCCATCGGAGGTGTTGGATTTTGAAATTTGGCTCTATCCTTTGATTTCACGTGACCTTATTGAAAACACAACTCTCTCGACCAATCACTGAACTTCGTGACATAGAACGCCAGGGTCTTGCATCCATGATAGGTTAATCAGTACCGCATAATTGACACAAGCAATACTAAGTTGAACCAAAGCATTTAGTACAAGCAACGTGGGGTATGTAGTGCTCAGAATTACAGAAAGCCCTCCTGAATCCTTTGCTTTGGTGCTCGGCTGTTGATCCCATGGTCAAGGGATAAAATTGCGGCTGCAGCACCTTCATTTAGTTCAAGCCAAATTGCAACGACGCCTATTTCCTGTGTGGTGTTACTGCACGGTAAACATCCGTATGCAGTCAGAGTTATCCTGAAGCCTATACTACGCTGTCCCTGTCAGCCATGTGTGCACTCGAAGCCCTATGTACCATGCGATAAAGAGGCGCAACTGCTTAAGATGGATCCAGATTTTGAAAAAAAACAAATTTTTCCAGACAGAAATTCAGTGAAACTTGACAGGAGTTATGTAAAATACCGGCAAGAATTTTTTTGTTTCGCCTACTTTAAAAATTAGTCGACAATAATTATTTAAATTTTAAATACTACTCTAAACTATCAGGAGTTAGCAGAAAATTTGCCCTGAATTGTCAGAATGGCCAAGCCAGGTTCTTGCGACTAAGTGTCCACAGCCTTTTTTACTCGACAAGAAATAAAGCCCGGAAAATTTATTAAATACCATGTAACAGCAAGCTCCAACAGCCCCAGTGCGCCGCTATTACAGTGCTCTCATACGTTACTTGGTGAGGCGTCCCTGCTTTGAGCTTTCTGAGCTACCTACGAAGCAACTTCGCGATGCGCCTGGTTCCGATATAAGCGAAAGCGGATGGACACAGTAGAGGAAAGGCTGAGCGAAGCCAGTAGCCTTGGTGATAAATGCTCCCTCATGCTGGCAGAATGCATGCGGAAGAACGGTGCTAATATCACGTATTTGCAAAAGAACACTGTGACAGTAACCAGTAGTACTGCCTATTAACCTCGAGGAAAATAATGGGCAAATGCGGTGTTTCCCGCTAAGGAACAGAATGTTAAAAGGGAACATAGCGATGAGTTGGCGTGTGCGGTAGTTTGTCGTCGGTAGGGTACATTTACATTCATAGTACGCGGCTTTGCACAAACGTGGGGTTAAAGAACCCCAGGTGGTCGAAATTTCCGGAGCCCTTCACTAAGGCGTCCCTGAGAGCCTGAGTTGCTTCGGGACATTAAACCCTAATAAACCAAACCAAACCAAACCAAACTCTTAGAGGCGAAGCCTAACATCTTAACAACGCATCAGTGCCACAAGCAGCAACACCGCTCTTAAGGCTTTCGCCTCACCGCACTTTAGGTAAAACAAAGTGCCCCCCTGAATGTTTTCTCATTATAGTGCTTACAGTACGTTTTCCTCCGCAATGCCACATTCAGTATCTCTTGGAAGCCTTCCTGTTGTCCCCTCCTGCCGCTCCCAAGGCTAAGACCATCCCTGACTTCCGTTCACTTGAGTAGGGCGTGCTTGATGTATTGTAATCGAGAACTTCTTGAAACGGACTGGGTTAGTCCAATCACTGAATTGTCCGGGATACTACCCTCCTTGTTTTGTCATGTCATCCCCTGCATTATCACGCTCAGGTTCATGAGAACGGGTCCACGACATTAGCAGTAAGGGCGTCCTTTGATGGGGAAAAGTCGCTCTTTTGAAGCGAAAAGCTTCACTACGCTAGTCAACACCGAGCTTCGCGTGAGCCGGCGTATGTAGGAGCACGAGTGTCGTCACGAACGGCGCAGGCCACTACGCATGTGCGCTGCCGATTCTCCACCGAGCGCTGTGCGCGTTTGAAAGAAGGGGTATACAAGGCGCGCTTGCCCATAGAACAGGCGCACGCGGCCCCGCGCTATGCGTCATCGTTTGACGGCCGCCGCAAGCGCATGTTAATCGCTGATCACCGCAGCTTTTCGCTTCGAGATATCAAGGCTTAACCTTATCTAAGCCGCAGCCAATTTTTTTTTCTTCTCTTCTATCCGACTGTTGCACATGTAAGCAATATGCGGGATGGTTTATGATCTGGTTTATCATTTGGTTCGGTTTATGAGGGCACAACGTCCAAAGCGACTTAAGCTGTGAGGGAGGCCGCAGTGAATGGTTCCGGAAATTTCGACTAACTGGTGTTCTTTAAGGTGCACTGACATCGCACAATACGCGGGCCTCCAGCATTTCGCCTCCTTCGCAATGCCAGGATCCCGTGGCAAGGATCGAACACGCATCTTTCAGGCCAGCAGCTGAGTGCCATAACCTCCACGCCAAAGCGATACACACACATACACAAGCACGCACCGCCAGCTTTCCTTGTAATGGGATTAGTAATGCTCTCGCATTAGAAGTGCGTCTTTCTGCTCCTACCCAATCAACACCATAGAATGTGTAGAGTCGGCACCGGGCGGCAGTCGTCTCGAGACCGTTTGGTCGGAGTGTTAGTCTTTTCTTTATAATTTAGGCAGGTCTCTCCCGAAATGATTTCCTTCCAGTGCTTATAAAGTACCGCAAAAGGCGTAATAGAAATGAAGTAAAAACACTTTTGCCGTATTCGACTTGCACAAAAAAGTCAGTCGGTGAGAATACAAAGAAATGAACAGGTTCCTTAGTGGAGGGCTTCGGAATATTTTATATCACGTGGATATCATTAACGTACACTAGAAACCTACAGCCGAAAGGCCATTTTTCGTTCGCCTCCAAGTAAACGCAGCCGCTTAGGCCGCGATTAAACCCGCATCATTGGGCTCACTACTTGGGCTCGGGTATTTTGGCGATATGAGAAATCGGCCAGCGCCATGACCAACGGCTGTCACAAATAAATTTCCAGCAAAATACTGCACAGATGGGGTCTATTCCGGTGCTGCCGAAATGATGCACGTCTGCTTTGTAGCTCTTAAGCAAAGCTCTTACCCAAGTAATGAGAGGCACGCATAGCGAATTATGCTCAACATGGTTTTTAAACTATGGCTCTTCCCACCTTACAGCTGCGGCAGGCGGCGTGTGAAGAGCTGCGCTGAAATTTCGCCATATCCACGATCGGAGTCGTCTCTCAATTTTGTGGTTTTATTCATTTAGCTTTAACGGGGAATCTCACTGTTACGCTATCAACTGGCAACCCGCATAAGATAGAAGATCGATGTGAAGGGGATGGATAGTGTACTGAAGCAAGTTTGAGAACTGTGCTCGATATCCAATCAATGTCCAGTGGTCAGACGATTTTCTCGTGACACATTCTTGAGACATGTACTGGAGAATCTGTTCTTTATTTGAATGTCGAAGTGCAAATGCGCTGCGCAGATACAACGACAGACATCGCAGGAGGAAGTCAGCGCAAGAGCCTGCTGGCGAACTGCTCTGGTGATTTTATGGCAATATGCAGAATCTACGCAGCCCGAGGTTCTGATTCTGACTGTAAGCTAGTATTTAAAAATCAGCTCTGCACAGCTACCCTGGTTTCGGCTGCAGTTGACATGAATATTTTACGCCAAGTGACGCTGTATTAGAAAAGGGGCGTGCGCTGACCACCCTAGCTATATTTAATGCGCAGTTTATCAATGCGAAAGCACTACGTGGCTCATCGGGCACCAAATAAGGCGTCGGTGCTGACAAGCAGGAGTGGTCCCGAAAATTCCCGATGACATCACCGTAATATGAATAAAAAAAATTTCTACCCAAGGAGCTGGGAATCGAACCGAGGAGTTTCAGATTGAGGGGAGAGCATATAACCATGGGCCATAAAACCACGCTGGTTCTTGGCGAACAAAGGTGAACGTAGTCTATTAGCTGCCTTCCGACTGTATGCTAATGAGTATGTTTGTGATCACACAGGAAGAAAATACAATAACTGGGTAGATAAAATTAAAAAGAAATTAAAATAGAAAAAAAACGCTTTTGTTATTTTTTGCAGATAAGTAGACTTAAGTGCCCTCCGCAATTTTTGAGACACCTCCTTCAGTATACAAACGTTTATTTTCAGGCAAATATCAAAGCAGTGAGGCTGTGTCTAATTCTAAAATGTCCCTTATTACTAAGACAATGCAGTACATCGCTGCATTTAACAAACAATAAAACCTGCGAAACCTTGCATTTACCTCCCTGCATCAGCAACCAAGAAGCTAATATTGGACGTCCGTCAGATTCCAAGAACAATACGTCACGCGTGACGGCCAATCGTTGCTTGAACGTTCATTGCAACACGGACACTACAACACGGGGCTATAACTGCGTGCTATAAGCAGCCAGTGACGGTGCTGGACACCGTCACAAGTGTTAGAAACATTGCTGTTTCTCTGTTACGCCCCGCACTGCTTGTCTGAATACCACGTCCCTGCTCTCTCATGCTTTTTTATGTGGCGCCACCACGTGCCAACCACGAGGAATACGACTGCGTGGTGCATTTTTTTTTGTACTCAATACTGTTGGTTTCCTATTGGTGGCCGAGGTAGGACTGGGTGCGAGATGTGTAAAATGCTTGGTCCATCGCAGACAGCAACAAATAAGAAAAGAGAGCACATGAGCATACTGTCAAGCTTCTGCGCAAAAAATGAGCTCGTAAAGTACGCACAAAAAACACGTATTTCTATGTAAGCGTCGAAAGCACCGCAAACCTACACTCCAAGAACCAAACGAAGTAAAAGAACCTTGCTGGCTTGATCTGACTGCAGATAAAAATACTTCGGGTGATGGTAAGGTGACCGCGCTTCAAGGTAAGCTATTGCAACCGGATATCGTTGATAGAATAAATGACAGCTTGTTTGAATTGGTTGTGCACTGAGACGTTAGGGTTGCTTAAGACATGTTTGTGCACAGTCTGTCGACTTCTGGTGTACTGCAGATAAGCCTTGAATTGTATTTTGTATGATAATTAATGATTCTGAACGACATAATCAAGCGATGCATGTGTCGACGATATTCCGGGGTGGGTAAATCGGATTAGCTGAGATGGTGAGATAGCAATACCTGTCTTCTGTAGGCGAAGTAAATGAATAAAAGTGGTTCGCCCCCTCCCCTCCTCCCCCGAACTCCCCCTCTCCCCCCATTATATACATATAATGTACGTTTTCGCGTGTGGGTCTTGCATTACGTCTACACCGCATAGTGCACGGGAAAATATTTAGAAACTGCTGATATCCTCTATATAAACAATGCAAGAAAGAGAGAGAAGAACAAAAATACTACGGGGTCGATTAACGCATCTTAATTAAGACGACAGTTAAATGTGGGTGTGTTCCGTCTCCATTGCGCACGGATGGAAGTTGTGGGCCCTGGCTCCATCGACCCCTTTGTTTTGCTTCCCCTCGATGCATCCTCTTTCTCCATATTTCTTATATCCGCCGACGAAATCCCCATAAGGACCGACCCTGGATCCTGCGGAGAGATTGCAGAGCCATTAAAACTAGCTATCGACCCAGTACAATCTTTTGTGCACGGGAATAGTGGTGCAATTTCACCGGCTGAATTGGAGCTCTTAGTTATAAGGAACAAACAAGCCTCACAGGCGAAACCCGACCCTCGTGATTCCATCGAGTTGTACATTGACAACCTACCGATAGCCCCGGTAGCCACGATCAGGGTTCTTGGCATGTTGATTCAGAACAATACAACACGGATGCGATACGCATCTACGCTTCACGACGCACCGCGCGGCGCGCGGGTGACACGTATTGCCACCCGTCGCAGGAGCATGAGAGAAGCCCACGTGGGCAGGATCACGCAAAGCTTGATAATTAGAATCATGTACGGTTGCCCCTACTATCATGTGAATCGCAGAGACGACGATTCACTTAATATCATCATTAGAACAGCGTACAAGGCGGGCCTTGATCTGCCGATATACGCCAACTCAGATCGACTGCTGCTGTTAGGAATTTTTAAGGGATCCCGGTTTAACTTCGCAAAGCGACTGGGCCGATAAGCGACGCCTTAGTGGAGGGCTCCTGATATTTCGATTACGTGGGGCTCTTTAACGTGCACTGACATCGCACAGTACGCGGGCCTCTTGCGTGTATAGCTTCCATCAAAACGCGACCGCTGCGGCCGGGATCAAACTAGCGCCTTTCGGGCTACTAGTCAAGCACGACAACCATTGCGCCACCACGGAACTCACACATGGCCAGATTTTCTTGCAATAGAATTAGTAATGCTTTCGCATTAAAAGCGCGTCTTCCGATCTTACAAAATCGATTTAAAAAAAACGCCTAGTCTCCAACGGACGGCACTCCTCTCACGACAATTTCCTCTGAGAGTTTATTTATTTATTTCCTCAAAGGTCTCGGTTGAGACATTACAGTTAGTCTTTTCTTTATAATTCAGATTTCTAAGAGACAAATAGTTCACGAAATTTTCTCCTTCCAGTGGTTGTAAGGTAAGGCACAAGGCATAACAGCACAAACTACACAGGGAGAAGGAAGTAGACGAGAAACACACAGTGCGGTCTTACAACAGGAGGTTTATTTTTTCAGGCACTTCGGTAAAAATATACAGCAGCAACAAGAAATTAAGTAGAGGAACTTAGTTTAATAAACAGTCATCGCCACCAGAAATCAAACAGGAGAACTCAGATCATACAGCTACCGATAAGAACAGCAATTCTTTATAAGAGCTAAGGGGGGGGGGGGGGGGGGGGTGACACAACTCTCTTTAAGATGCGCGATTTTCACGGCTTCAGTGATTACTCGCGTAGGTTTTTCATCGCATCTACGCAGCACGTTCCCGCTGCCCAGCTCAGGAGCGTATTTACAATCTGGGCAGTGAATGCCCATGTGGCTCGACATTCGTTGCGTCACATTGTATTTGTGCTCGGACAATCTCTTATTTAGGCACCTTCAGGTTTGGCCTACGTATGCATGGCCTCAAGTCAAGTGAGTAGAATACAGGACGCCCTGAGCACAGGAAACGAACCGGTCGCGATGATTCATGGTGCATCCTGAGTGCTTACGAGCCATTTGATTAACGAGCTTACAGAGGCTTGACAAACGATCCGGAGCTGAAAATAAAACATCTATTCCTACTCTTTTTCGTATCTTTCTTAAGTTGTGTGGAATGTTGTGTGCGTAGGAAACGACTGCTATTTTATCCTTATCTCATATTCTTGTTTCTTCTTTGGCTCTCAAAACGGCTTCAGACACTGAAGATAAGAGGGTCAGCGGGTAACCTGCCTGGAGTAATCGGCGCTTCTGGGCTAAAAAGCTATCTCTCAGTTTATGGTTGCAGGATTTTTTTGAATGCATTGTTAACGCATGAATTGTTGATGCTGCGCTTAACTAGCTTCTAGTGCGCTCAATCAAAAGAGGGAAGAGGTTTGTTGGCCCGAGGCACAGAGGCCCAGCAGGCGTGATTGGGGTTAAAATATATTCCTAATTCTATAAACCGTGTGCAGCCATTTGTTGGTAGTTCTTGAGCGACCATCAATTGGTTCAGAATGCTTGGAAATTTACTAAGAACTTTGGAAGCTTCGGAAGGGAGGACGTCCTGCTAGCATTGTAATATCACAATGTAATCATCCACGAATCTAAAGATTTTTTTCACATTGCTGGCCTGAAGGGACCTTTGTAGCGCTCTTTCTTGCATGGCTAAGTAAAGATCACTCAGCATAGGTGCAATGGATGAACCGATACAAATGTCATTCTCTTGAATCGAAAGCGAACCGTGCCATTATGCGCATGTCGATCTTAAGTACTCCACAGTAGCTCAAGGAAGCCGGCAGTTGAGATCCAACTCGAATTCTGAAATATTACAGCTCCATGCTGGTCTATGCAGTTCTTGATGCAATTGAACAAGTCGTCATGAGAGATGGCATAATATAAGTCTTTTATGTCTATAGAAAATGGTGTGACTTTTTTTTAGAGTTATCTTTTAGAAAATCAACCACAGGTCCTACATTTTTGACAAAAAATGGATCGTCGACAGACAGTAGCTGAATTTGTTTTTGTTAAAATGATGCAACTGACTTCTGCAACATAAATCCTGCAACCACAAACTGCATGATAGCAATTTCGCCCAGACGTGCGGATTACTGCAGGCTGCTTACCCGCTGACCAAGTTATCCTCAGTGGCTGAGGCCTTGTTGAGAGCCAAATAAGGAAAAAGAATAAGATATTAAGATAAGAACGCAGACATTCCCTGCGCACACAGGGTTTCACACAACTTAGGAAAGATAAGAAAAAGAGTAGGAATAGATGTTTTGTTTTCAGCTCCGGATCGCTTGCCAAGCCTGTGCAAGCGCGTTAATCAGACGGGTCATTAAGTTCTCCTCCGGCTCAACCTGTTGTCATCCTGTTTCAAAATCGGCCCTTCAGAAGCTAGAGCGTATACGCTCCCTACTGATACCTTGTCTATAAGCTCTCTACGCTTGTTAGAGAATCTGCACAACAGAGGCTTTACTCTATATTTCCAAAGGTTGCCCTCTCACATAGCAGTCAGAGGCAGTGAGATGGCAGACAGTCTCGCCCATAAAGCACTGTCATGAAATTCATCAAACAAGTCCGTCCAGCTGCAAAACGTTTCTTCATAAAAAGGGTGCTCGATTATTTCAGTACCCTGTGGAGTGCGCCCCACAAACCATGTGTGACCAAGGGTCTGAGAAGATGCCCGGACAGTCTACTACATCTAATTCGAACGAGCAATGCTCGTACTCCTGCCTGGATGCATAAGATGGGCATGGCATCGTCTCCGCTATGTTCTATATGTGTTATGTGCGGGTATATAGAACATTATATTACGTACTGCCCAGAGTGCAGCGCGGAAAGATATGGGATGCTAGCTTCCTTCAAGAGGACAGAAGCCCTTCACAGTACAGTTTAGGATATCCTCTACCCGAGTGGAAACCAGACATGGAGAAGAGAGGCTCCACGCCTTCTTTTAACATCCCTGCAGGACACTGATCTTGACTCTAAATGGTGACAGCAGGGACGGTCTATGGTCTTCTGTGATTTAATGTGTGCGTAGATGGTGCCTTCTGGGGTGGTCTATGTTATTCTGTGAGTCAGTGTGTGCATGGATGCTGGCTCTGCAATGGACTATGTTCTACAGTGACTGAATATATATATAGATGGTGACTTCTGGAGTGGATCATGTTGTGCTGTGAGTGAATGTGCGCATAAATGGTGACTGCGGGAGTGGCCTATGTTCTATTATAAGCGACTGTGTGCATAGCGGGGCAGATCTGACCGGTTTAGAACATTATTAACATATAAGTGACGCTACGGTGGAGCAATTGCAGGCGGAATAATCAAGGCTAATTCGACGAGTAGCATGCAACAACTCAACTAAACTCAACTAAGCACTGAGGATGCACCATAAATCATCGCGACCGGTTCGTTTTCTGTGCTCAGGGCGTCGTGTATTCTATCCCCTTGTCTTGCTGCCACGCATACGGAGGCGAAACAGGCAGATGCCTTAAAAAGAGTTAGAGCATAAATACAACGTGACGCAACAAATTTCAGGCAATCTGGGCGTTCACTGCCAAGAGAGTTGCATCAGCACCCCCTCCATAGCCCTTATAAAGAATTGCGCTTCTTATAGGTATCTGGATGACCCGAGTTCTCCTGTGTTAATTCTGTTGGCGATGGCTGTTTTACAGACTCGCTTGCTCTTCTTATTTCATTGATACTGCTCTATATATTTACCGAAGGGTCTGAAAATATTAACCTTCAGGTTAGGTCAGCACAGTGTGTGCCTCGCCTAGTTTCTTGTCCTTGAGTAGCTTGCGCTGTTCTGCCTTGTTATGAACCAACTAGCCCGCGATGTGTCATTCAAGGTGATAAGGCATCTTAAAGTGCGCAAAAACATGAACTAAAAGCTGACAATGCAGTCGGTGGAAAAAGCAGAGAGATAAACAGCTGCCGTAGTGGAGGGCTTCCGAATATTTTGGATCACGATGATATTTTTAACGTACACTGACACCGCACAGCGTACGGATTCTTTTCACTTTCGACTCCAAGTAAACACTGCCTCCAAAGCCAAGATTAAGCCAGCATCATCGGGCCCACCAACCGAGCGCCCTAATCAGAGAGCAATTTTGGATGGCGGAAGGGATTCCTGTATCCCTTCAAGTGTGGCAAGAAAAGTATTTTGACGCTCTCACAAACGAGTCAGCGCAATGACCAATGGCTGTTCCAAGTAATTTTCCATCAAAATGCTGCGCAAATAGATGTCATCTTGGTGCTGGCGGAGGGATGCATGTTTGCTTCGTACCGCTTTACCAACCCTATTAAGCCTAGCCATATCAGGCACGAATAACAAATTGGGTTTAACATGCTTTCTTAAACTACAGATATCCACCTCCCTAACCCTGAAGGCGCTCATCTACTGAGGCGGAGTACCCGGGTTCCAACCGTACCGCGGCGGCCGCATTTTGATGCACTTGCGGCCTGTGTGCTGTGCGATGTCAGTGCACGTTAAAGATCCCCATGTGGTCGTAATTATTTCGAAGCCCTCCACTTCGGCAACACTTGCTTCCTTTCTTCTTTAACTCCCCCCTAACCCTCCCCTTCCGGCGCGGTTCAGTTGTCCATCGAAATATGTCAGACAGTTACTGCGTCATTTCCTTTCCTCGAAGCCAACTAATTAGCCACTGCTCATGGATTCCCCATCGTTGTCGTCCCTGTCGGCGTTGCCATACCCCACCACCTAACAACCATGTCTGATAGTAGAAGAGCGAAACGCCACCTGCCACGGCGACAGCGGAAGAACGGACAACCCGAAGGTGGCTGTCACGGGAAGATCCCGGAGGGTGGTTAGCTGCGCAAGACGCCACCCTCCAGCTGTGGCAGCTGGCGTGTGAAGAGCTGCGTTCAAATTTCGCATTACCGACTATCATAGTCGGCCGTCAATTTTTGTGGTTTTATTCATTTACCGTTAACGGGGTATCACTTGTAGGGTTTCTATTGGCCCCCCGCATCAGCTGGTGTAATGAAGCGCGTGCATGGTGTATTGAAGCGAGTCTTATGTTGAATTCCAATGGCAGATCGGGATCAAGTTTTTCTGCTCGGTTTAAATCAGTCGTATTCCAATGGTAAAATGGGAGCGCGAGTTGTATGTTCCAATGGCAGATCGGGATCAGGCGTAAATCCCGGATCGCTCCATGGATAAGCGATACTTGATCCGCCGACATCGGCGGATTTGACCGGAACCTCGCGTGGCGTTTTCTTTTCCGCCGCGTCTGCTTCCTGTCGCGACAGGCAGCGGCGGCTTCGTTCCTGTCATCGCTACGTGGTTAGCCGGGCAAGCCCAACGTTACTAGGGCGAGCCGGGACAGCCGGGCACTTTCCAGTCAACAGTGGACGGAAATGATCTTGCTTCGCGCCGTACGGCACTAATTTTGCTTCATGGAAGTGACAGTTCCGACTCGGGCACTGAAAGCTCAGAGTCCAGCAGTGAAGATTCGTCTTAAACGGACATCGAGCGTGAAGCTTCCGGCCTGTATGCCTGCCGCCGGCGTCAGAAATATGCGCTAATATTCTTTGTTCGTGTTACCAAGCCCTGGAGTAGAGGAATGTCAAAAATGAATCATTTTTGAGGATCGTTGGCCAATACCGAGTTGCTGGTAGAAGTGATAACTGCGATAAAAGCAAATTTCTTCTTTATGCCCAGTGCGGCTGGCCTGTTGTCTGCTAGCTCCGCTGTTGAAGGCGCCGCAGAAATCGATCATGTCTGATTTATTATGAGACGAGGAACACAGTAAAACGGTGACGCGAGTAGCACCTTTACTACAGCGCTGGCCAGTTCCGAAGCGCCCTGAGCTGCGGCATCGAGGTGAAACAGTTAGGCTTAGCGAAGACTACGACAGCCAGGCAGCAACGCAGTTCATCGCTCGGCGTGTCCGCGGGCGGCGTCGTTGCCGAAAGCTCGAGTGCCTCGCTGATTGGTTCAGCGGCTTGCGACAAGCAGTCGCAAGGCTGGAAAATGGAGCAGCGAGTGACTTTCCTGCGCGTCGTCTCTGCCACTTCTTTCGTGAACGGTATAGGACAGGCTCACTGGCGCTCCGAAGACCGCGGCCGCATACTCGCGTGTTCTCGGTAAGAGTGGATCATCCTGTGCATACGCATTGGTTTTGTTTTAAGCATGAAATGCTTTTAGCTCCCGTTGTCGGCAGTGTGGTGACGTCGCGCCGAGACTGAGAGCCAACATCCGGGCACTGAATTCCACTCATCCGGGCACTGAAACGAGAGCATCCGGGCACCGTACGAGATTTAACGAGACTCTCTAAGAGAGAAGGCCGCGCTTCCGCGCCGTCCCCAAGGATGGCGCTGCGGTACCACACTCACGCATGTAAAAGACCGGCCGCTGGACCTTCAGCTCATGAAGGTTCCCCCTCTGGCAGGCAGATGTACACACGCTCGCGGAGTATTCGGACGCGCTGCAGATACATTCTTGACAGGCCTGCGTCTCGTCGTGTCCGCGTACGCTTCTGCATCGTCCTGCATTTCATTGCCGCCACCGTCACAGCTGCTTAAGCCAAGCAATGGAGCCTGATGAAAGGAGAGATGGGAAGCGTCTTGCGGAAAGCGATCGCTTTGCGAGTGATACGCCACAACAGACTGCTCGCCCCTGCCGACAACGCCATGATTATGCGGCCGCTCCCGAAACCTACAAGGCCGCCACGGTTCGTGGCTGCCTACATAAGCCCGCACTATTGCATGCGATCGCTTCGACTCAACAAGAAGAGTGTGGTGTGGTGTGGTGTGTCGAACACTGGACCCATTCCAAGATTTTGACTAGTACCATCTACAACAAATATGTTATGCCCGTAAACATTTCATGCTTACTCTGCTCTCGGTTTCGGGAGAGGCAGAGATTTTTTTACATTACGGCCTTCGTACTACCTCTTTTTTGTTTCGCCGAGACGGCGTCTGTCAACGCGAAGATTGCGCCTCGCGCAACTCCTGTCGCACTTGAACACGAAGCTAGCAGGGCGTCCCATAGAGTTTCTTACTTTTACCTAGAGGGAAAGCTGGCGGCGCTGCACTTCAGCCACCTTGGACGCTCAAAGCATCATGGGGCGATGAGCACTTGTTGCGTCACAGTCGTAATTTTTCGGGAATACGGAGTGGCACTACTGACATATTTCATTCCAAAAACGCTGTTCGTGTGTGCGCAGACGACCTTCGCGCGAATGCAGTGTGTAAAAACCATAGTAGTAAAACCGCAACGACACACAACGCCAATAAAAGGTTTCACATGTCCAAAATGCCTTTAAAAACCTTTTGAAGTATTTAAGCAACCAAATTTTTTTAAAAACATATTTTCTTTAAAAAACGCGCCTGTTGAGCACGAAATATTAGTTTTTATAATGTTCAATACTTGGCCAATAGAAGAGCGAGTCACCTCTTATTTTGGGCAAACTTTGCAATTAAAGGCTTTTCTGCTCGTTTGTTGCAATTTACAGACAGGATATTGAATGTTGGGACATTCGTATTTATCGAACACCTTTATTTTTGCATTATTTTTTTGGCCAAACGTTGTACTTCTGCAGTCGGTAGCTCACCGCCCCAGGATGCTTTGAGCGCCCATGGTGGCTGCAGTGGTCACGAGGGGCCGCCCAGCAAACTCCCATAGACTGCTTGCCAGCTTTCCCTCTAGGTAATAGTAAGAAACTGTATGGGGCGCCCGCTCCGGCGGCGCACCTAGTTTCCGCGGCTCGCCGCTGCGGCGCTTCCGTCGCGCTCCCCAATTTGATACTCCAAGTGCTCCCTAGGGAGCACTCGAACTGCAATCGCAAAATGGGAGGTGGCGAAGCTACGCGCTCCGACGCGCTCTGTACGCGATCCGACGGAGCGGTCCCGATCTGCCATTGGAGTTCAGCATTAGAGCTCTGCTTCATATGCAACCAAGTTCGAGTAATCTGACGATTTTCTTGTAACGCATTCTTGAGACGTGCAGTGAATTTTTATTTTTCAATGTCGCAGTGCGAATTTGCAGCTTAGATACAACGGCAGACACCACAGGACGCAGTCAACACAAGAGCCTCCTGGCGAACTACGTTGGTAATTTTATTGCAACATATAGAATGTCTGCAGGGCGACTTTTTATTGTCACTGTAAGCGGGTATTTGAAAATGAGCTCTGCACAGCGACATTGATTTCGATTAAAGTTGTCGTGAATGTTTTACGCCAAGTGACGCTCTATTACAGAAAGGAGCATGCCCTGAGCGGCCAGGCCGGCTGTAGTCTACAGTTTATTATTGCGAAACCAATATGTGGCTCATCGGGAACGGAACGCCGGCTCAGCGTTCACCAGCTCCAGTGGTCGCAAGACTGCCAGATGACGTCACCGTGGTATACACAGAAAAAAAAACGTTTCTTCCGAAAATGCAAGGGATTGAACCAAGGACTTTCAGATTGCGAGGCGAGCATACAACCACGGTACTGCTTGGCGAAAAAAGGTGCACATAAGATATGCGTTGCCTTACGAGTTTATGCTAATGAGTGGGCGTGTCATTTCAATGGAAGAAAAATCATCACAACATAAATGGAATTAAAGAGATTAAAATACAAAACCAATGCTTTCACATTCATAGCGCAAAAGTAGGCTTAAGTACGCTCGCAATTTTTTCGACAAATCCGTCAGTATACAATCTGATTTTCAGGCGAATATCGAAGCAGTGATGCTGTGTCCAGTTCTAAAATGTCACTTACCGGCAAGACAATGCAGCAGCGCGCAAAGGTGAACAAAGGTTAAAACCTGCCAAATCGTGTGTTTATATACCTGCATTAGTAACCTACTGTAACACTGACAAGTAACAATACTAGTAACAATTGTTACTAGTAACAATACTAGTAACAATACTGGATGTCCGTCAGATTTTACGAAAATACATCTCGGGTGACAGCTAATCGCGGGCGCTTAATTATGTGGTAAGGCGCATGAGATTGTACACCAGTTGCAGGAGCATTATCATGATATAGGCACGTCTATATGAAGATTTCACTGCCTGTGTCCGTACTGGTGCTCCCTGAGGCTCTCCTTATCTAAGCACGTGAATGAAAACCGGGTACAGCGATAGCCCTCTGCGACAGTGTGCGTTAGCATATGACGATTTAAAACTCCTCGCACTGACGCTGCATAATGGCATATAACACACTTGAAGGGTCTTGCCCTAGTCTCAATTTGTTTGTACCGATTTAATTTTGAAGACTCTGCACATGTGAAAGGGCACAAATTGCACTTGTACGTTTTTTCACCGGAGTGCGTACGCTTATGTATAGTGAGGTTGCTGGAGCTTGCAGCTGCAAAAGAGCGCATGTCGCAGTTGAAGGGTTTCTAGCCAGTATGCTTTCGCTTGTGCACAGTTAGAGTGGAAGATTGCGCAGCTGAAAAAGCGCACAGGTCGCACTTGTACGGTTTTTCGCCGGTGTGCGTACGCTTATGTATAGTGAGGTGGCTGGAGCTTGTAGCTGCAAAAGAGCACATGTCGCATTTGAAGGGTTTGTCGCCAGTATGCTTCCGCTTGTGCAGAGTTAGAGTGGAAGATTGCGCAGTTGAAAAAGCGCACAGGTCGCACTTGTACGGTTTTTCGCCGGTGTGCGTACGCATATGTATAGTGAGGTGGCTGGAGCTTTTAGCTGCAAAAGAGCACATGTCGCATTTGAAGGGTTTGTCGCCAGTATGCTTCCGCTTGTGCATAGTTAGATTCGAAGTATGCGCAGTTGAAAAAGCGCACAGGTCGCACTTGTACGGCTTTTCGCCGGTGTGCGTACGCATATGTATAGTGAGGTGGCTGGAGCGTGCAGCTACAAAAGAGCACATGTCGCATTTGAAGGGTTTGTCGCCAGTATGCTTCCGCTTGTGCTTGGCGACAATGTCAGAGCGCGCAGCTGTAAAAGCGCACAAGTCACACTTCAACAGTTTTTCGCCAGTGTGCGTACGCTTGTGACGTGTTAAGATCGAAGAGTCTGCAGTTCTAAAATGGCACATGTCGCACTTTAACGGTTTCTCACCAGTGTGCATGGTATCGTGTGTATTGACGCATCGAAACTCTGCAGCTGCAGAAGTACACGTGTTGCGATTAAACAGGCTTTCGCCAGTGTGCATAGTATCGTGTGGAGTGACACAACCAGGATCTGCAGGTGTAGATGTACACGTGTCACGATTGAACGCGCTTTCGCCAGTTTGCGTACTAAAATGTGGAGTGACATTTCTCCCGTCGGCAGCTGTAGAAACACACATGTCGCGACTGAAGCTGCTCTCACCACTGTGCCTACTATATTGTGTAGTGAAATGTCTCGGGTCTTCAGCTGTAGCAGGACACGTTTCGCGACTGAAGCTGCTCTCGACACTGTGCGTACTATATTGTGTAGTGAAATTTCTCGGGTCTGCAGCTGTAGATGGACACATGTCGCAATTGAACCTGCTCTCGACACTGTGCGTACTATTTTGTGTAGTGAAATTTCTCGGGTCTGCAGCTGTAGCAGGACACGTGTCGCGACTGAAGCTGCTCTCGACACTTTGCGTATGATATTGAGGAGCAAAGTTTCTCGGGTCCGCAGCTGTAGCAGGACACGTGTAGCGATTGAACCTGCTCTCGACACTTTGCGCACTATATTGTGCCGTGAAAGTTCTCGGGTCTGCAGCTGTAGCAGGACACGTGTCGTGACTGAAGTTGCTCTCGACACTGTGCGTACTATATTGTGGAGAGAAATTTCTCGGGTCTACAGCTGTAGAAGGAAACATGTCGTGACTGAATCTGCTCTTGACACTGTGCGTACTATATTGTGGAGTGAAATTTCTCGGCTCTGCAGCAGTAGAAGGACATGTGCCGCGACTGAAGCTGCCCTCGCCACTGTGCGTAACATATAGTGGAGTGAAAGTTCTTGGGTCTGCAGCTGTAGAAGGACACATGTCGCTATTGAAGTTGCTGTCGCCGCTGTGCGTTGGCTTGTGCCGAGTTAGTGTTGTTAGATTTATGGTTTAGGTTTATGGGGTTTAACGTCCCAAAGCGACTAAGGCTATGAGAGACGCCGTAGTGGAGGGCTCCGGAAATTTCGACCACCTGGGGTTCTTTAACGTGCACTGACATCGCACAGTACACGGGCCTCTAGAATTTCTCCTCCAAAGAAATTCTAGCCGCCGCGGCCGGGATCGAACCCGCGTCTTTCGGGTCAGCAGCCGGGCGCCCTAACCACTGAGACACCGCGGTGGCTGTAAGCACGGAATTAATTAAACAATGAATTCAGTTGCATCCAATCAAATCGCAATTAACATTAGTGAACTGGATTATTAAATAATTGAACTAATTAATGATTTAATTTTTTCAACTATTGAATTACTTCACATATCCATTGGTAATGAATGAAACTGAACAATTGCTTAATCACTGAATAATGAGTACTTTGGCGTGCTTACTACACGCTCTGCCAACGATTCCCACGCCTTCAGATGTGGTAGAGCCGATTGGCAGCAGTAAGAGAAATGTTTTCGCATTACTGCACCTGAGAAGACTTAAAAGCACCTCTGGAAATTTTTCCAAGTAGGCCAGTTCTGTAAGCATCAAGCAGTCGTAAGGGTTAAAGGCCAGATATTCTGGCTACGCATATTATTCGCATAGAAATGCTTGGCTGTGTGGGCGAAAATAGTGGTTTCATATTGCTCGTAAAACTTCATACTGAAGCAGATATATCTCTCCATTAATATGGGCGAGGACAGGTGGTGCCTGCAAACGGGACTAAAGCTTCTTGAGCCCTACGATTTGCGGTGTTTGCCATTGAAACAGAACGTCTACTTTTCTCGCCTGCGTCAAGAAGCGACGGCATTGCGACAATGGCCCTTTACGAACCCTTCTGTATCGATAGGGTTGCAGCCTAAAAATGCTTCCAAACGCCTTCCTTGTCGGTTGGATTCGAGAAATATGAAATAGGGATTGTCGTTCCTTAGCCGGATCCCAAATTGGCCTTGCTGACAACGAGGACAAGGTGCGGTAGGCGAAGCGGAGCCTTCCTGACTTCAGCCTAAGTCCGAAAAGTATGTCTGCGTCTATCACTTGCTTCAGCCTCTTTAAGTGTTCCTCGAAACTCCTCGCGAAGAGCATAGCGTCGTTGAAATAAACAACAGAGCTCAACCACCACAGACCTGCAGACCCCTTGCCCGCGATCCGCAGAAAAAATGCACTTGTGGTCCAAAGTCCAAATTACATTCTATTGGACTCAAATACGCCGTATGGCGTCATCTTGAGAACCACCGACGAGAAGTACTTCGAGTTGCAGTAAGATCAGGGTGCCTTGGATAGAGGCTAGTGGTGCAAACCTTAGTTATGATGTTGAGGCTACTGTCATTAACGCAGTACCAAAGAGTGTCATCTCTTCTTCACGAGAACAAAGCATGACCCTAATGGGCACTTAAAGCGCTTGATCACGCCGTGCCACATCATTTTTTCGACCTCATATCTGATAGCATCACGCTCTCGTGCTGTCACTTGCTATGGGCACTGAGAGACAGGTCGCTCGCGTACTCGTCAGTTATGATGAGACGTTTCGTGACTCCGTGGTTTCTCCTCGGGCTTTCCTCGTGAATTAAGGGATCCTCTATGCGCCGTTAGGAGGTCTCTCAATTCATAAGAACGTTCTAGAGTGCTTGAGCTACTGCAGTCGTTGAATAAACATCTAGAAGAGTGAATCCCTTGCTTTCCTGGCACTATCATCTAACAGCGCAATTATCGTGCTCTATCACAGCTTTGGAGATTCAATGCAATGTTAGGAGCCAAAACCTCAGCTTCGCAATTTCCGAGACATACGTCACCTGTTGCAATGCCAATCCTCGGTCCAGGAGGAACTGTGTGTTTCACTCTACGATGCATTCTTTGCAATTCTCTGTAACCCCAGGAGCCACGGGGATTGCGACGGTTGACCAGGGTGAGAAGATATCTGCTTCGATGGAGGCAAAATTCTAAATGGCCGTGTACTGTGCGCTGCCAATACACGTTTAAGAACCACAGGTGGTCGAAGTTTCCGGGGTCCTTCACTATGGCGTCCCTCATAGCCGGAGTCGCTTTGAGACGTTCAACCTCAATAAACCCTAAACCATCATCGAGCACACATGAGCAATGTTATTTGCAGTGTCGCCTGAGTGTTGCCTGGGTATCTACCTCATTTTTACTAAGTTCTTCGACCTCATAAATCATGATATTCTTTTTAGATTACAAAGGTATGGTGGGCGGGGCCTAGCGCTAACCCTATTACAATCTTACTTATCTCACAGAACCCAATATGTAGATATAAACACAGCATCTTCTCGTACCCTCCATATAACATGCGGAGTGCCCCAAGGAAGCATTCTTAGGCCTTTGCTATTTTTAGTTTATATAAATGACATCGTCTACAGCGCTAGTAATTTTCAGGTTGTGTCATTGGTGGATGACAACTTTTTTTGTCACAGGTACTTCCGAGGCCGACGTTGAACGCAAAACAAGCGAAGCCCTTAATAAACTGCACACATGGGCACATGCAAACTCCTTGCGCATAAATCGGTCAAAAACACAAATTCTGTTATACCGCCCTAAGAGAAAGAAAATATCTAGGCCTCTCAAAATAGCCCTAAACAGCCAATCAATAGAGCTTGTGACTTCTGTAAAAACAATGGGAGTTATCTTTTTTCACAACCTAAATTGGAATGGGCACGTAGAACACAATTGTTCGAAAATTTCCTCAGCTCTAGTTATATTGATCGCTTTAGACATATTTTTCTAGTAAGGGTAAAGATGGTGCTCTTCAACGCGTTAGTACTAACTCATATCCAATACTGCAGCTTGGTTTGGGTTTAACAGGGGTAACAAATATTCACTGATTGCATTTGCTGCAGAAAAAAGCTGTCCGGTCCATAGCAAATGTGCCATTCCTTTTCCCCAGAAGAAGTATATTTATAAAGTATGATATCCTTCCAGTCTTCGAATTATACTTTTACAGGCTTTTGTTATGCTATAAATACTCTTCACAACAAAGTGATAATCCGTTCACTGTACTTGGACAACTGAGAGAAAATAGCAGCTGCCGTAACACTAGACACAAAAAACTTGGAATCACTCCAACATCAAGAACTTACTCTATGAACCAGTCCTTAAGTTACAACCTTCACGTCTTGCTAAACAAACGAATCCATGATAATTTTGATATTACCAGAAATTCAAAACACAATATCAGTGACTACTGCCGAGACAATTTCAGTCTGTGAAAGAAGCAGACATGAATTTCCTTGTCCAAAGTTTGGGACATCTATTCTGTATATTCTAGTTATTTATAACATTTGCTTTGGGTACATGTGTGTATTGCGATTGTGAGCGCCAGCTCATCCCCGCCGACGGAGATCCTTCGCCGGAGGGCGAGCAACCCGAACTTTGAGTCCGAGCAACCCGAGCCGCCCGTGGGAGGAGAGAGTGATGTGAGGAGAGGATGAGGAGGACGAGCGCTTGCGCGGCGCGTAAAGAACAGACTCAGGTGTTGGACACGAAAGAAGCAACACGGCCTCTTGTTAACCCAGTGACCCTTTGTAACGGAAAGACGAATAAACGTCTTTTGAATTGTTCTTTTACCCTAACAATTCAGAAGTGGGATACAGTCAACGTTCGCCCGAACTTACGAAGTTAACCGGCAAGCCCCACCATGCCTGTCACCCGCACCGGAGCATCTTCAACGAATGTGGCATACGAAGATGGCGGACGACCGAGCAGCGATGGCGGGAGCGACGACGCCGACGACTCAAGCGAAGGCGGATCTGACAACGCGGTGACAAGTGGAAGCTTACCTCCGATACCTCAGTCAACGATCAACGTGGCGGAAATCCTGCAGGCCAGCGTTCAGGCATCAGTGAGAGAAGCCGTCAACGGAATTGCTTTGCTTCAGACGCAGCAAGCAGCGGCCACACCCATCATCGGCGCGGGAGAGACAGCTCGGTTAGTGCCATCGTTTGATCCAGTGTCATCCAGCTCTCCGACAGTCGACGCTTGGATAAGACGCGTGGACGACTTGGCACAAGTCTACCAGTGGTCCGACCGGCTGACATCTGGAAACGCACTCTCGAGGTTGGAAGGGCCTGCAAAGACATGGTATGACTCCCTCTCTTCCGTCAACAAAACATGGCCGGAATGGAAAGAAGAAATTAAGCGCGCCTTCCCCACGACAGCGGGATTCCAACGACTCCATCGGGAAATGCAGGAGCGACGGCAAAAGCGCGGTGAGCCCATCGAGTGTTATTACTACGACAAGCTCTCGAAAGCTCGCCGTTGCAACCTCACAGATGAAGCTTGCATTGAATACCTCATCACGGGGCTATACGATGACGACGTGATTAGAGCAGTGAGCGTACGCACGTACGAGTCGCCGGAAGACCTTCTGCACTGCCTGAAACGCCTCCAAGAAAGATTGGGAAACACTGCCTCCAAAAGTTCAAAATCAAGTGGTCCCCCGAACTACTCTCGTTTCCCCGCATATGCCAACGCCCATGGCAACAAAAGCGAAGCAATGGCGTCGGCCTTGAACACTACCGACCACAAGAACCTTTCTCCGAAGGCGAGGAGGAAGCCGCCATGGAATGAAAGAGGAGAGCCCCTCTGCTTCAACTGCAGCGAGTACGGTCACGTGTCCCTCAATTGCCCGGCCCCACAGCGAAAGGCGAGATGCAACGCCTGCGGACGAGTGGGCCACGGAGAAAAAGACTGCAGGGCAAAAACGGAGAGAGGAGCGCGCGTCGCTCAGAACGCGTTGGGCTTTGACCTCCGAGCCGCTGAAGAGGCGAACGAAAAGTACTTTATGATGGCGAAAGCGAACGGCTGCGACATACGAGCATACGTCGATCTCGGTAGCCAATGCGTAACTCTGCGGAAGGAGGATGCCAACCGAATCGGAGTCGCTTACACGAAGTTGACAAAGCCGTTCACTATCGTGGGCTACGGGTCCGGACATGTGACACCGTGTGGGGAAACGAACATCACCCTCACGGTCGACCAAGCTACAGCGGACGTTCCCGTGCTGGTCGTGCCGGACGCGTCACAGTCCATACCCCTACTTGTGGGCCAACCTTTCACCGAGCAACCACACGTCACGATTGTGAGGCGGAAGAACACAGTGCGGATTTTTGAGGAGCACAGGAACGAGGACAATAGAGACGACACGCTTCAGTCCATTGAAATTCCAGAGCTCCCAGAACGACCTGTGTGCCTATGGGCGAAGGAAACAACGGTTGTGCCCCTAAAATACGTGGGTTTCGTTAAGCTCTACGCCACTGGTAGCGCACCACGCTCAGATGTCTTCGTGGACATGCAGCTCAGGTGCCAAGAAGGTCAAGAGCATTGCATACCACGCTGTGTCCTCAGCGTTGACGGGACCAACGAAACAGTCGTCCCTATAATGAACATTTCCAATCATGAACTGACCATCAAAGAGAACGAACGAGTCGCACGAGAGGAAATTTGCTACCCAGACGATGCATCGCCACAAGAGGGTGAGTCGGACACCAGCATTCTCCAGCCCTTAATGATAACGAGCAAAGAGTTTACCTACGACATGGAATATCGTAAGGGGGCGGCAATGGCTCATGTTGATGCACTAAGCCGCTCTGCATACGACCCCCCAGAAGAGACGGATATTGTTCCTGGCCTTCACGTCCTTGCAACATGCACAGCGACAGAAGACGTGCTAACCGTTGCCCAGCTGAATGATCCAAAGGTTCAAGCTTTGAAGGAAAGGCTAAAAAAAAAAAAGAAAAGAAGACCTATCCAAAGAAGACAGGCGCGTCAAAAACGAATACCGGTTGCGTAACGGCAAAGACTGGGACTCTGCGTTGCCTCAGGTGATGTGGGGCATAAACAATACGCTCCACAAAGCCACTAAAACTACTCCGTTCGGACTGCTCTTCAACTTCAGGCCGCGAGGCATCAAGGGCGACACCGTGGAAGACGCCCTCGCCGAGGAATTTGACCAGGAAGTTGAAACCAGGCGAGCCGCAGCGGCGGAGAATATCCGAGAAGACCAACGCAAGCAACAGGAGCGGTACAACAGGAAGCGGGTGGAAGCGCCGACATACAATCCCGGAGATGTTGTACTAGTTGAGCGAGAACCGGCAGCAAGTGGGGAGTCAAGGAAACTGAAAGAAAAATACAAAGGACCGTATATCATCCGAGAAAGGCTTCCCAACGACCGCTACCGCATCGAAAACGTGCCTCCGGGGCGGCAAAGGCGAAGAGCTTACAGCAGTATTGCACCGGTTGACAAGCTGAAGCTTTGGAACCGGGAATTCAACGAGACAAGTTCTGAAGAATCGGGCCGCGAGGACGATTCCGACCGGGGCGGTCGGTGGCACAGGATGGCCGAATGTGAGCGCCAGCTCATCCCCGCCGACGGAGATCCTTCGCCGGAGGGCGAGCAACCCGAACTTTGAGTCCGAGCAACCCGAGCCGCCCGTGGGAGGAGAGAGTGATGTGAGGAGAGGATGAGGAGGACGAGCGCTTGCGCGGCGCGTAAAGAACAGACTCAGGTGTTGGACACGAAAGAAGCAACACGGCCTCTTGTTAACCCAGTGACCCTTTGTAACGGAAAGACGAATAAACGTCTTTTGAATTGTTCTTTTACCCTAACACGATTTTTGCATGTGTGTTCGCGCTTAGCGTAAATGTGGAACTGCATCGCATACCCATGGCATTACGAATTGATGTAACAGATGTGACCCTCACCTTCCTTCTGTACTGCCACTGTCTAAAGGAGTCGCGACCTTCAATCAAGCTGTTATAATAGCTTTTAGTCCCGGCTCCTCCTTTGTGAGAAAGCAAAATAAACTTGAACTTGAACAGACCTCTTAGTCCATCGAAAGGGAGATGTGCTTGGATCTGAGGTCATTGTATTTTTTTTATGGTCTCTCTAGGAAGCCTGTGAACATGATATTGTACTGAGAACACAGCCGCAGAGCAAGCAACAGAGCAAGCAACTACGTCTGTTCAGCAACACTCGAGTAAAATTTGGTCATTAACTGCATAAGTTTTTGAAATCGATGAACTTTAATTGTCGAATGCAGTGTGAAACTTGCAGGTAAAGAATTCGAAATCCTTTAGGGCTAGCATTTGAAATGGTGACGCAAAAGCTGATTAAAATCTATCATTCAAGCTTCTCCGGTACACACAGTACCTAGTGTGAGGGCACAGGATGATGTCATCGGAGGTACCCATATATTTCAAACCATAATCGCTTGCGTTGAAAGAAAAACCACCACCGCTGAAAGCAAAGCCCACGGAGAGTTGTTTGCCAGCATCAAAAGAAGCATGGCAAGATTTGGTATACGCCAGCGGCAATCTGAAATCTTTTTTTCCGTAACGTTACACTGAACTTGCCCGCATTGCTGCAGCGCTTTGAGAAGAAGCCTAATATTATCTCTTGATCACATCACTATTTTAAATACAAGCGCAAAAGCACTTGGCATACTTTACCAACACCCTATATAGATTTGAATCTTTGAATATCGGACAATTCTAAAAATAGTGCAGTTGCTCTTTAAAGCGTATGTGGACCCTCCATGCAGTGTGGATTCAGGACTTGTCGTGAACGAACATGACTTTCATCCAGATAGCTGCAGAGAGTCCGCTGATGCAATGTCGCCTCTTTTTACTACCAGGTCGGTAACCTTGCGGCCATGAAATTCCATTTCAGTGTCGATGGTGTCCTTCTAAATGCACACTGGCCTCTGATTTGGGCCAGTGCTGCGTCGCGCATCGAAATATGGCTCGGGCATGTCGTCGTAGTGTTTCTGGTTTGTGCCATTTGTAAGACAGGCCTTCGGCTCCCGAACCTTGGGCGGCTGGCGTGAGGAAGAAGAGGACGAAGACAGCGGCGCCGATGCTCGAGCGTGTGCGCTGATCGCTGCCGCTGGGACTGATCGCTGCCTCTGGACTGAGCCGAGACGTACCGCTAGCCGTTCGCGACGCAGCGCCTTCGTAGACGTCCTACACTACACATTTCATACTTGCTTCACGTCACTTTCACGCTAAACTTTGTGTGCAGAGTCGTCGCAGTGGAATGAGGCGTCGTCATGCGTTTTCCTCGGTGAAAAATCTTGAAAACTCAGCCCTCGGGAGCCGCAAATCACGCAAGCGAACTCAAACGCGGTGACTGCCGCAAGACGTCGCAGGCGCAGTTCAGAGCTAGAGTGACTGTATTTGCAGAGCCCACAGATCCACTCTAGACAAATGTGATCGCTACAGTAGTTAACAGTCTACCGTAAACGATAGCTACTAACCAATTTTACGGTAGTTGAACACAACCAGTCGCTGCTCTAAGCCGCACTAAACAAAAATTTGGCAAATGAACTTTCGACGCAAGGCCCAAATGCTAGAGCTACTATAGAGCTACTACCTCGCACAACTGTGAAGCACTTGGTACGAAGACAGTGGAAAAACGACAACCACAGGGGAGTACAAGACACAAAAGAACGCTTACTATCAACTGATTTGTCATCAAGACACATATATATAACCAGCCAGTCACATCGCACGTAACACTTTGCAGTGCCAGCTATCTTAGACTAACAGAAGAGAAAGGTTTAATCACCTCTTCAGCTGTTAACGCAGCTATTCTCAGAGGCATTGCAAAAAGGAAAAAGAAGAATGAAAAAGAAAGAACAGCGCATGTCATACGACCAGGCAAGGAAGTAAAATCTGTTACAAAGATTTTTACAAAAACTGCCAAAAAACCACGCTCCGCTGAGTACCGGCATACAGCTGGATCGCTAATGCAGTGGTCCGCCTTCTTGTCGATATGCAAAGCTTCGAGCAAAAGGCTTGCTTTTATGGAAAAACTCCTGGCCAGAATCTTCGCTTCTTTGAAGTCGGATACGCAGTTGCATGCCGAAACATGCTCCGCTAAGTCGGCGAGCTTATCTTTTTTTTGTTGTATTTTGAGAATTCTCCCTTAAAAGGTCATTATGGCAACGCCCTGTCTGCCCGACATAGCATCTTCTGCAGGACAAGGGGATCAAGTAAACCACGCCTATGGCACATCTAACAAATGCTTCTTCATGTTGCTTTTTTGCAACCGCGCTCGCCCTCCTCACATATGCGGGGGCACAGCTTGGCCAACTTGTTTGGCGCAGAGAAAACAAGCGGAACATTGTGAGTGCTGGCCACTTTTTTCAGGTTATGTCACATCTTATGAATATAAGGCATCACCTCTGGTTTGCCTTTCGCGCGTTCAGAAGCAGCCGAATTTTGATGGGGACTATGTTTCTTTATCAGTTTTTCAGCAGCACCCGTTAAGACCGAGCAAGGGAATCCAGCAGAAAAAAGCCTGCGTACCTGATAGTCAAAGCTAGCGTCCATTTCATGCGGACAAGACTTCCGAAGCGCCGACTCCAAACAGAGTAAAGCAACAGTTCTTTTTACGGTCTTAGAATGCGACGAGTCATATGGTAACAGTTCTTTTTTTTTCACGTGGGAAATACGACCAACAAGTGTGTCTCTTTGAGACCCTCAGGCTCAAGTCTAAAAAACGTATCGCTCCATTCAGCCGGAAGTTCGTAAGTGAAAGTGAGGGCTTTACCATGCTCAATAAACGCGTTCTTTTGTGGCTTGTCTTCCCATATGATTGTCGTTTTTGCGCTGTCTTCCTACCAAGTATGAATAGCAGACTAGCCCAGCACCATGTTTCATTGATTTTGAAAGAGTAGCATGTAACTACGATAATTCGAGAGAAAAGCCGCAGCGGTGGCTCAGTGGTTATGCGCTCGGCTGCTGACCCGAAAGACGCAGGTTCCATACCGACCGCAGCGGTCGAATTTCGATGGGGATAAAATTCTTCAGGTCGGTGTATTGCGCAATATCGCCTTGTCCCAAGTTGCCTTAGGACATCAACCGCATAGAACAATTCGAGATAAATATGGTCGCGCTCAGCGTCACAGTCATAAAGCCCCGTAACAAGGTTATGACGACACAAACATTACAAAATTTCACGGTATTATATCGATACACTAATAATGACGCAGCTTCTTCTATTCACTTCGTGCTCTAGAATTCGACCAGCCGCAGCTAAAAATATACGTCTAGTTTGCATCGCTCGAAATGGTTTGCTGAGTGACAGCTGATGCACCACTTCTTTAGCTGAAAAAATGCATATTTTCGGTGCTTTCCGCTTTTATTCCTGCAGCGGAATTTTCGAGAGTAGTGCGTGCAGAAAATGTGGTATTTCATGAAGACTGCCTGGATGTAGCCAGAACGCGGGCTGCTAGTATATTGCACATAGGAAAGCGTGCGACTTTCCGTGAAACCCGCACAATAAACACCAACCGAGCGATGTGCAAGGTAACAGATGTACTCACGTAGGGTCTGTCCAGAGTTGCGTCTCCGGCGTCCTAGTTCTGCTTGGTCGTTCAAGGTAAAGTGCACAGCGATGTAGAATGGCTGCAGTTGGCTGCCTGTAAAGTGCATAGCCAAGTTGTGAGAGCGAAAAAGTTCACTTTTTGACTGCTGCGCCGTACCAAGGGCAACAAGCAACAACACTGCAGAAGCAACAAGAAGCAACACTAAAAGAAGCAACGTACAAGAAGCAACACTGCAGTTCGCGTGTTAGGCCACACCTCGTTTTGCAGACGTAAAGTGGGTAGGAACAACTGGTACTCTTTCATAAAACGGAGCGAAAACGACAGGCATAGGAACAGATAGACGGAAGAAACACTGAGTCGACCAAACCATTTATTTCATATCACTTGGAATTGATATTGGCGCTAGAAACATAGCTATAACGCAACCCGGGCACAAAATAGAGGAGACGCACAATGCGTAAGAGACTCACACTGGGTCTCCCTAAAGCTGGGTTTTCGGCGTTCAGGTCCTCCTCAAGTCAAGTGTGCAACTGCGTCACTAAGTAGCCAGTGCGGCTGCTACACACACCGTCGCCAATGTTAAATAGTTCTGTCGTTCTCTGTTGCACCCCGCACTGTTTGTCTGAGCACCACGCCCCATGTCTCTCAGGTTTTTATTTTGGCGCCATCAAGTGGCAACCACGAGGAACAAGGCTGCAGAATGTGATGGCTTTTCTCTTTTTTTATCTATTACTGCCCGCCCCTTTTTGGTAGCAAAGGCACGAGCAGGTGTATGACGTGTACAAATACATGGTATATAACAGATAAGAAACAACGAGAAAAGGAAGGAAATCGGCACACAGTCAAATTTCTGCGGAAGAAACCAGCCCACAAACAAAAATAAAAAAGCGCCGCAGTTACATGCAAGGCAGGAAGCATAAAAAAAATGCGCTTCAAGAACGAAGCCAAGTACAGAAAACTTACTGGCGTCATCTTACTGCAGATAAAAATGCTTCCGGTAATGTATGGTAGCGACATCGCAAGTAACCAATTCTAATAGGCTATCGTACTTGGAAAGAACATCTTGTACGCACTGGTTCTGCACTGATGGACGGCACTTGTTTTGTCATATTCTGTTATACTGCATATAAGCCTGAATTTTTTTGTATGATAATTCATGATGGTAAAAAACATTATCAAACGATGCATTTTTCCATGAGATTCAAAGGTAGGGAAAGCCGAGCGGCTGAAAAGGTGATACCTGTACCTGTATTCAAGGCAAATAAAGCACAGTGCTTTATTTTTATCCCCCCTTAACACTTCTAGAGTCCCCTTTTCCTATACGGATACCATTCCATGTCTACACGGCGTTGTGGACAAGTACCGTAGAGATAGCTAATACAATCTCATTAAACACTGCGAAACGGAGCGTCAAGGTGATAAAAAAGATTATGGGGCTGCTTAACGGAACTTAAATGGCCAATGCGGTAGAGGTGTTATCTGGGTCCATCGCGCACGGATAGAAGTAGTATGAAGACCAACGTTTTTAGATCCCTTTCAGTTTGCAAGCTCCCCCCGCGCCGCGCCCGAGAAAGCGGCCCCCGTCCGCTTCCACTCACCACGCGGCGCTGCTGTCGCTGTCGGCCCGGAGGCGCCGGAGCGCTCGCGCTTGGCAGTTGCTGTGACAGCCTGTTCTCATCCGCGATAACATTGGGAGCGAACACGTCGAACTCAAATTTGCTGTACTTTTGGAGCTGTCACATTGAAACTTCAGCCTCATGGTTAAAGAAATGTTTCACCTGGCTAGTAAGGGTAAGATAAAGAGCAGGCTGATGCCAGTTCGCAAAAAACCAATCGTTCGCATTGCGCTTTATCGCATCACGTTTGCGACGTTTAGCGCTGATGATATGCGTATGTTGGAGTAGAGCTATCAATATTTATTCGGGAGAATGCACGAAACATTAATGAAAGGATAAAACTAGCGGTGTTCCGCTTCTAGATCAGTCACGAAATTCCGCGCTATATTATCAACGAAGCACCGCACATGCGAGCAGCATTTTGCACGTTCTTTAGAATTCCAATTTCAGAGAACACAAGTATAAATGCAGACACACTTAGCTGGATGCAGGGAGGGAATAACTATAGAAGAGCTTTTTATTTGCAATGATAGCACAGACAGGAGCAGCGTACTGCACTTTCATTTTTAGAATGTTAATTTCATTGAACACAGACAAGCATTAAATACAGACACACTAAATCGGAAGCACGGAGGGAATGGCTACTTGAAGGCGAGCTTTTTTATTTGCAATGACAATATTTCTCTGTTCTCTAGCCGACGGTTCACGTCTCTCGCCTAGAAGTGGACGCGTGTCATTATGACAAAATGCAGCACTTGGCATGTAAAAGTGGCCATATGCTCTGCACATCCAAGCCGAACAAGGTTTTGCAATTCAAGCTCGTCTAGCAGCTCCCAAAAAACGTCCCTTTCAAAAACGGGACCTTCCTTCAAAGAAATCGGGATTGCTTTGTTTACAATGTTGGTAAACTCTAGCATCTTTTTGGTGGGATGCTTTAAGCACCCTTGCTTGAAGCTTTTTTATACTGTAAGATAAGCGTCACTGCCAACAACTGGCACAGGACAGCTGATATCTTCCATGCTGATATCTGCTGGCTGCTCCAAATCAGGCGGCGGTGACCATGGCGTAGACGCGAAGGGCCACGCTGGTCGGGCAAACAGCGTGGCGAACGCCACCGCACGGAAGGAAACGGAAAGGCGACAATCCGCGCACCGAAGCTTTCAAACTGAAAGGGATCTAAAAACGTTGATGAAGACGGCGACATCCAAAGCACAGAGGCACGTCAAGTGCAGATTGGCCCCTCAGATTGGCAGTTAAACACGCGGGATGTTCAGCTGCGACCAATTTTACTAGATTACTTTGGTTGCGGCGATGGTGTAGAGGTGTAATGCAGGGGCCACTGAAGTCGTTATATGAGTGCCATCGCCAGCTCGAAACCCATTCCCAGCCATGAAGTGTTCATTTTATCTGTTTATCACGTCCACGCCCCATCTGACACGCCCTCGCTAAGCTTGCCCGCTCAGATGGTGATGTCGATACTGCCGCAGCGTCCCAGCTCGTTCGGAGGTGACCGGTTTTGAAGTTTGGCTCTATCCTGTGATCGGTTTTTTGATGCCACGGAACCCTAATGATGACACAACTCTCTCGACCAATTACTGAATTCTCTGACAATGAACGCCAGTATTTTGCATCCATGTCAGCTTAAATAGTACCGCATAATTCAGAGAAGAAGTACCAAGCTGAACCAAAGCGTTTAGTACATGCAATGTGGGGTATGTACTGCTTACAAAAACAGAAAGCCCACCTGAACCCTTGGCTTATATGTTCGGCTGTTGATCCCATGGTCAAGGGATAAAATTGCGGCTGCAGCGTCCGCATTTAGTTCAAGCCAAGGTGCAACGACGCCAATTTACTGTGTGGTGTTGCCGCACGGTAAACATCCGTATGCAGCCACAGTTATTCTGATACCTACACTAAGCCGCCCCTGGGAACCATCTGTTAACTCTAAGCCCCCTGTTGCACACGATAAAAAAGCACAACTATATCCAGAGTGCCCTGGCTAAGATGGACCAACATTTTTAAATTCAGACTGAAATGCAGCGAATCTTGTCAGCAATTATGTAGAGTACGCGCCATTCCATTTTTCATTTCGCCTACTTTAATAATTAGTCGAATAAAATTATTTAACTTCCCAAATATTACTTTAAACAACCAGTCGTTACTAGAAAATTTGCCCAGCACCATCAGAATGGCCCAGCAAGGTTCTTGCGACTAAGTGTCCTTACGTAACCTTTTTTTACCGGGCAACAAAGAAAGCCTGCGAAATGTAATAAATACTACGTAATAGCATGCTCCCTGCGCCCCATTTAGCCGCCATATCAGCGCTCTCATACGCGGCTTGGTGAAGCGTGCGTGCTTTGAGCTTTTTGAGCTGCCTACGAAGCAGTTTCGCGCTGCACCTGGTTCCGAGATAAGCGAAAGCGGATGCAAACAGCAGAGGAAAGGCTGCGCGAAGCCAGTATCCTTGGTGATAAATGCTGACTGATGCTGGCAAAATTAATGCTGAAGGAAGTTGTCTATATCATGTGTTTTCAATAGAACGGCGTGACAGTAACGAGCAGTGATGCATAATAACGTGCAGGAACGTAATCGCTAAATGAGGCGTTTCTCACGAGGGAAAAGCAAGACAAAATGAGGCATACCTATGACTTAGCGTTTGCTGTACTTTCTCGACGGTAGGGTACATTTAATTTCATAGTACGTGGCTTCGCATGAAAGTCTGTAACAGGCAAGGGTTCCAAAGAGCCCTAAGCAGCGATATTCGCCTAAAGAGTGCGCACGAATCACCTGAATTTTTTAGCAATCAACACAGGTACCTGAGCAAGGACCAAGATTATGAAATGCAGACTGAAATGCAGTGAATGCTGTAAGGAATTGTGTAAAGTACACGCTAGTATATTTATACCATTACATCACAGGTAACTGAGCAACACCAGGTTGCTGATGAGACTACCAGGTGTCTCGTTGCAGTGTTTCGCAATTTCAGCCTCCAGGGCTTGTGGCGTAGTTTTCAGGATGCAGTAGACATTATCCTCCCCATAACCCTACAGAAGTCGAAAAGATTGATGTGCGGTAACATTGCTGGCCAGGCCACTGTTTCACTCGTCCCGATCGACTGGTTCTTGAAAGCTCCGTCAAGCCAAGCTCATGCAAGTCTACTGCTTTCAGCCGGGCAGGCCCATAGTGCTTGAACTAAGGGGTGACTAGAACTGCAAGAGGGAGGCCCAACGAAAATCTTTGGCTGAGGCTCGCTGGTGGATAAGTGCCGCTGAGCAATGAGCATGCCTTCATGAATTACGAGTCCAATTTTTCTTCTGTCAAAGATCCCATAACAAACTTTTAATGACCACTGGAACCGGATTTTTATTCTTCCAAACAGTGTGCGTTCATACCGCTCCTGTATTACAAGTTGTGAACTAACAGTTGACTGGCATTTCTGGAAAAGCTAGAAACATTATTCCAAAGCACCTCGTCAATAAACTCTAGTATTTCGTCAGTCGTCATCAAGATCCCGTTCGCGAAGGCGTGCCAACTTGATAGATCTCTGCGTTCTAAGTTTTGGAACTGCTGGAGATGATACGAGGGCGTTCCTGCCTGCAAAAAAATTTTCGACTCTTAAGACTGTCCAACTCAGCAGCCACATCTAGTACGCTGACATGAAGGCCTGCTGTGACGAAAGCCAAAATTTCTGCTTGCATCTCTCCAATGATGGTCCCCTTTACGTTCCGCGTCTTACTAAAGCTGCCATTCTCTATCGGTGTCATGTTATTCCTTATTATAGTCCTTCCAGTTAATCCGGCATTCCGACTGGAATTATCCCGGCCTTCAATGCCGGGATTGAACCCACATCCTCGGATTATTTCTATCGTCTTTACCTATGTGAGGAGTGTAGCATGTTTATAGCCTTTCCTAATTAACGTTTCTTGATGACTACAGTTTATGTCTATTCGCATTCATTTTTGAAACTTGCTGTGTGTTGAGTGACTGCTCAAAGGTTGCTAATACTTGTGTGTTCCTTTATTAATTTTTTTCTTGACCTGTAAAACACTTGTGCCACAAATGTATCTGTGTGTCTGCAAATTTGTAAGGGGGCAGGACCTGCGTCAAGCCGTTGTCACGGCTTTTTGTTCTTTCTCCTCCTCTGAAAAAAAAGAAATGAAAGGAACTGAATTGAAAAGCGCCCTATTCACCGAACCATTTCTGAGGGCGGAAGGGATGCTAGTACTACTGCAGATGCGACGAGAAGGTATTTTGATGCTAAGAAAAATTGGGCATCGCAATGACAAAAGGCTGTCTCAAAACATTTTCCACCAAAATGGTGTGCAAATTAGGCCCATGGGCTGGCGGAATGATACACGGCTTCTTCTTAACGCTTTAAAAAACGTATTATTCAGTGCAATGTGAGGCTCGCTCAAAGAATTACGCTCAACTTGCTTTTTAAACCGCAGATCTTGGGCGGTCGTCTACTGAACCAGAGTGCCTGGGTTTGAACCCAACTATGGCGGCTGCATTTCAATAGAGGCGGCGCCCGCTTGCTGTGTGCTGTCAGTGCACTTCAAAGATCCCAAGTGGACAAAATTATTCCTGAGATCTCTACGGCAGCGCATCTTTCTCCGTTTATTCTTTCACTCCTTCCTTTATCCCTTCCCTTACGGCTCGGTTCCGATGTCCATCGAGATATGGAAGACAGTTGTTGCGCCATTTCCTCGCCAGAAACCAAACATTTGGCTCCTGTTCCAGGGTTCCTCATCATAGTCGTCAGAGTCGGCGTTCGCTTAACACACCACCTGACAACCATGGCAGGTAGTAGCAGAGCGAAACGACAGCTGCCACGGTGAGAGAGGAGGAATAAACAACCGGAAGGTGGCTGCCGCGGGAAGATCCCGGAAAGTGGCTAGCAGCGTAACACGCCACCTTCGAGCTGTGGCAGGTTGCGTGTGAAGAAGTGCGCTGGAACTTCGCATTACCGACTATGATAGTCGTCTGTCAATTTTTGTGGTTTTATTCAGTTAGCTTCCTCCGGGAATCGCTTGTTTGCTTTCAGCTTTCTCCCCGCCGGGTATGCATAGTGTACTGAAGCAAGTTCGAGAACTGCGCTCCATATCCAACCAATCTCTAGTGGTCAGAAGATGTTCTTGCAACACATTCTTGAGACATGCACTGAAAAATCTTTTCTTTATTTGAGTGTCGAAGCGCAAAGAGCAGCTTAAATAGAAGAACAGACATGACATGATGAACACAATGCACAAGTCGCGTGGAGAACTGCTGTGGCAATTTTATTCCAACGTACAGAATGTCAGCAGCCCGACTTTCTCATCCCCTCTGTAAGCAAGTATTTTGAAACGAGCTCTTCGTAGCGACACTGATTTCGGCCTGCGTTTCTAATGGATGTTTTAACCAAGTGACGCTCCATTAGAAAAGGGGCGCACACTAAGCGGCCACGCAGGCTTGATCTCCAGTTTATCAATGCGAGAGCATTATACGACTCATCACGAACGAAATGCGGCGTGGGCGCAGACCAGCTGCGCTGCTCCCAAAAATACCAGATGATGTCACCGTAACAACAATCAAAACCAAAATTTCTTCCCAATTTGCTGGAAATTGAACCCAGGTCTTTCAGATTGCGAGGCGAGCATTAATCACAGGCCGTAAAATCACGTTGCTTCCTGGCGAACTAAGGTGAATGGAGAATGTGTGTTGGCTCACCAATGTACGCTAATGAGTAGGCGTGTCATTCCAAAGGAAGAGAAAATAATAACAAGGTAGCTAAAATTAAAAAGGAATTAAGATACGAAATCGATGCTTCCGCATTAGTAGCACATATGTAGACTTAACTGCCCTCCGCAGTTTTAGAGACATACCTCGTTTAGTATGCAAACTTTGACTTTCAGAAAAATATCGACGGAGTGATGCTGTGTCCAGCTCTAAAATGTCAATTTTTAGCAAGACAATGCAGTCGCGCGCTACGCTGAATAAAGAATAAAATCTACGAAGTATTGCGATTACCTCTCTGCATTAGTAACCAAGTCATTAAAAGTGGATGTCCGTCATATTTCAAGAAATATACGTCTTGCATGGCGGCTAATCGTGGACGCTTATGTTTTTTAGGCGCATGGCATTGTGCACCAGTGGCTGGAACATACTCCAGACATCGGCATGTCTATTTGAAGATTTCACTGCCAGTGACCGGACAGGTGCTCTCTGAGGCTCTTCTCATCTGAACACATGAATGAGCACACGGTACAGTGATAGCCCTCTTCTCTAGCATGCGTCAAAGTATGGCGGTTTAAATTCCCTTTCTGAGACGCTGCATAAGGGCACATGTCACACTTGAAGGGTCTTTCCCTTGTGTGCGTGCGCTTGTGCCGAGCTAAGTCTGAAGAGTCTCTAGTTGAAAAGGGGTAGATATCGCACATGAACCGTTTTTCGCCAGTGTGTATACGCTTGTGTCGAGCGAGGTTGCCAAAGCTAGCAGCTGCAAAAGGGCACAAGTCGCAAATGAAGGGTTTCTCGCCGGTATGCTTTCGCTTGTGCACAGCTAGACAACCAGAGCGAGCAGTTGTATAAGGGCACATGTCGCAAATGAAGGGTTTCCCGCCAGTATGTCGTCGCTTGTGCACAGCGAGACTGCTAGAGTGAGCAGTTGTAAAAGGGCACACGTCGCACGTGAGCAGTTTTTTCGTAATGTGCGTGCGCTTGTGCCGAGCTAAAATTCTAGAGTCTAAAGTTGTAAAAGTGCACACGTCGCACTTTAAGGGTTTCTCATCACAGTGCATACTGTCGTTTGAACTGACTTTTTTTGATTCCGCACCTGTAGGACACGTGTCGCGATTGAAGTTGCTTTCGCCAGTGTGCATAGCATCATGTGGAGTGACACTTCTAGACTCTGCAGGTGTAAAATTGCCCATATCGCGATTGAAGGGGCTTTCGCCAGTGTGCGTACTGTCATGTGGAGTGACACGTCTAGACTGCGGAGGTGTAAAAAAATACGTGTCGCGGTCCCTGGGGCTTTCGCATGTGTGTGTACGCTCGTGCCGAGTTAACGTTGCAGTCTTCAGTTGTAAAACAGCACATGAGACACTCATACAGGCGTCCTCCTGTGTGGCACCGCATCTCTCGCTTACCATCGCACTTCGCGAACACCGCAGGGTCCTCGGAGCATTTAAATTGCTCTCCTCCTGTCTCAGTGTGCATGTGTCTAGTAACATCAGCAAAGTTCGCTGAAACGTAGCCGCAGGAGGGGCAGCTGAACACATCTCCTTTCAATGCTGGTGATTGTCGCCCGAACGAATTCTGTTCCATGAGTGAATACAGGTGCTAGGGTTCTTTGCTGCTTGTGTTCACAGCCCTTCCATGCTGGTAATTGTCCGCCAATTAGCCCAGAACACACTTCCGTCGTGGTAGTCAGGAAAGCACGCCGCTTCTGCAAATAAAATTGACAGAATTTGTGGCGTTAGGGACAACCAGTTTCTTTTTTTTTTTTGTCGCGCTTACTCCGTCCGCATTATTTTCATGCGATGGTTTAAAAATGCCAGGTGTCTGGCTGCATGAAGAACAATTCTCGCTAAGATTCATGCTAAAACAACACACCGTTCGCGCACATTTTTAGGAAACGCACCACCTCAATGACATCTCCAGTATTAAGGAGAGAATTCATGGAGCCTTTCAAAATAGTACCTATAGTGTATCAACCGTCGTGTGCTGTTAAGACAGCTCTGGTACCACACATAAAGTGGGCAACGCTGCCCATGACATTTTGCTGTATAAACCACTTTATGTGGTGGCGTTTTACTTTGACGTCTTTTGTAACGCTTTAGCCCTTAAAGCTTGAAGCGGTCAGCTGTCCAAGTTTTGTGCTGAACGTTGGGTTTGATACTGTATTTTATGTGCTTTGATGCGATGAACTTCAAGCTATTTTCCTCCTGCACGTCAGCCCTAACGCAAAAAAAAAATTGGCTGTGGCTTAGCTAAGATTAAGCCCGGATATCTCGAAGCGAAAAGCGAAAAGGGCACATCTTGCAGTTGAACGTTTTTTCCTCAGTGTGCGTACGTTTGCCTCGAGTTAAGGGTGAAGAGTGTGCAGTTGTAAGAATTTCTATATCGCACTCTGAAGGTTTCTCGTTGGGGAGCGTACTGTCATGTAGAGTCCCACTTCTAGACCCTGCAGGTTTAGGACACATGTCGCGATTGGTGGGGCTTTCGCCAGTGTGCGTATGCTTGTGCCGAGTTAATGTTATAGTCTTCAGTTGTGAAAGGGCACATCGGACACTCATACGGTCGTCCTCCTGTGTGGCACCGCACATTTCTACTACCATCTCACTTCGCTAACTCCGCTAGGTCCTCGGAGCATCTAATTGGCTCTCCTGTCTCACGGTGCTTGTGTCTCGTAACCTCGGCAATGTTCGCTGAAACGTAGGCGCAGGAAGGGCAGCTGAACAAATCTGCTTTCAATGCAGGTGACTGCCGCTGAACTGAATTCTTTTCTATGAACGAAGACGACGCTAGGGGTCTTCCCTGATTGTGTTCTCCACTCTTTGACGATGGTCGTTGTTCGCCAATGAGCCCAGAACACACCTTCTCTCGTGGCAGTCAGGAAAGCACACCGCTTCTGCAAATAAAGTTAACAGAATGTGTCGCGTTAGGGAAATGAGTTTTTATATTTCGACTTACTCAGTCTACAGTGTTTTCTTGCAGTATTTTAAGCATGCCATATTGTTGGCTGAAACGAAGAATAATTCTCGCAAATATTGATGCTAAACTAGCACTCAGGACACAGACATTTTAAGGAAATGCAGCACGTTAATGACATCTCAAGCATTCGACAGTTGTCTCAAGCAAGATTTCAAAATAGCGCGCGTAGTGTATCTACTGCCGTATGCTCATGTACAGCCTATGTTGAATCGCGTTAAGGCAGCTCTTATGTCACACTTTATCATAAACTTTATTTCGTGCGCTCGTTTTCTTTGTGGCAAGGGAAAAGGCGGTGGTGGTTCAGGGATAGCAATTTGGCGCAGAAGCTTTATCTTAAGATATTTGGGGTGTTGCATAGAAACCGGAGTTATGAATAGGCTTCAAATACGCTTTTAACCTATGAAAAAATTACAGCCTCTCATTACCTGCACAATGTATTTAACATTCAGCATGTGAATTCCTGCCGTTCCGAGAAAAGTGCTCTGGCCACAGTTTGATTGAAAAACGTTGGCGAGCTCCAGTGGATCACCTCTGCGGCCCATCCTGGGGTTCGTTTCACTTCACGGAGAAATTCCACTGGGGCGCCGGAGGTTTCCCTTCCGACATGACCTCGCATAGGGCACGCCTGGTTTGAATGGAGCGGCTGTTTTGTAGGTTAGCTCTGCGTAGTGTTGTGATAACAACGGGGACACAGCGCCAACAGCATTGGCGGAGGAGGTGTGAAAGGTTGTCTCCTTCTGTGCAGCTTGATCTAGCTTATTTCGTTTTTGTGACAACTACTCAAATGTCGATAGCTTATCAACCATGGCCATTTTGACACCTTGAGTCCATCAGAAAGAAATGTAGAGGCGGAAAAGCGACGGCCCAACACCGAGACGTAATCATGTCTCTATATAATTTCACCATTACAACTACAAACGTCAGAATACCTTAGTAAGCCTGTTGTCATCGCGTTTGCTGTTTTTCGCCTCTCCTTTCCTTCTTCGCATACAGAACCGGATGGTTATGCCTCGTGCAATTTAATATTTTTTCTACGTCAGGAGAAAAGTGGTTACAGCACAATCATTACAGCCCGACTAGAAAGCAAATAAATCTCATATTTATTTTGTATGCCCTCAGTGACCTTCTGTCACTGAGCCCTTCACTACGGCGTCCATCATAGCGTGAGTCGCATTGGGACGTTAAACCCCAATCAACGAATCAACCTCTCACCCTCCTTCCTTTCAGCATTCTCGGTGCTTTGCTGGGCAGGGGTGCCGATGGAGGTGTAAATGGAAAAATCACAGGACCACCAAATTACATCACGGGTCGGGCACGAATGCGATCGCATTCGAATCTGTATGTGCATTTGCTGTTCGGTTTGGTGATATAAGTTGCCCCAAGCCAGCCAGGTAACTTGATAACCGAGGACACAATTTTTCCCCCTATGATGCAGCTAACACTCTCAGATTAGAGAGCGTTCGGATGTGCGGTCTCAGTACAGGCAAAGAATTCCCGGTGATCTATATTGTTAATGCGAGAGCATTATATGGCTCTGTTGCGTAAGCAATAAGTGTCCGAAAATTTGTCTGCACGATTACGTCGCTCTCAAGATAAATGTGTGAAAGTTGAAAGTATGATCGTTACAGATAGTGCATGATAAAATCTTGCTTTGGGAAAAATTTGGTTTATGAGGTGTAATTAGGTGATTAATTAAACGCGAAAAAATACACTTAGACATCAAAATAACTATGGACGTCGATATGGTACATAGACGTCAAAACAACCACGAACGTCATAAAGCCTGTGGACTTTCCCTTTCGAATTGCTCAAGTGCGGGTCGCCGCAGTGATCCAGAACTTTTTCGTAGCCCTCCACTACTGCACCCCTTGCTGTCTTTTTACTTTCGTTGTCTTCTCCATCCTTTCACGGCTCTGTTCGTGTGCCTGCCGAGAAGCGTCCGCCGCTACCTTTGCCACCAGTCTAGACTGGCAGCTAATGGGGTCCTTATACAGCTATGGCTGAAAATTTACCAAGTCTACTCCAAACTTTTCCATGACAAACGTTTCCATGGCGCGAAAAGTCCTCCTGAGGGACCTGCTGGTTGTTCCTGAGCCCTAACGACTGCATCAGTCATCCCACCCCTTATAAGCCAGCTGCTTTTCATAACGGCGGTCCTATGCCGTAACTCGGTCTACAAATACCAGGGGCGTTTTGCTTAGGCGCACGAGTACCGCAACTTCTTCCTGCTGTGTCACTGCACCACTTGCTCAAGTCAAATGGCGTTTGGAGAATGTTGGCCCTAATAGAGACTGCAGCCTTTCCTGGCGTTTCAGTCTCTTCTCTTGCTCTTTTATCAGGGGTGGAAGGGCACTGGTACCCTTATATCCTGTGACTGGACACAACCGGCTATGTTCCTGTGTCAAGAACGCTATGCTTGAATGCAATGTCCTGCTCTGTATATCTTCTTCTCCAGTCGCATCATCCAACAGCTCTTGCGACAGTGCAGCAAATCTGTTCTTACAACCACTAACAGTGCACTTTGATTCCGTCGCCCTGCCCCTTCTAACTCGAGCTTTCGTTTATCTGTCGGACACTTAAAATAAGTGATTTCATTGGGATCATATTTGCATAAGCCGCATTCGAATTTCGCCGCTCCGGATTCTGCCACGTAGTCTGGTTTAACTCCATATGGACAGAATTCTTGCTGATGCCCTTCTCTGTAGCACCTGTAGCTGTGCACCGGTGTAGGTTTCTACGTTCTCTTGGAATTCTGTGTTTTTATTCTATTTTCGCGCGTGGTCAAAAAAATGCGTGCGCACGTGAAGCGCTCGCACGTGACAAAGAAGAAGCATCCTTCCTGCAGCGTCGGTCATGGACCTCGACCCTCCTGCCAAGGATGGCACGAAGACGCCAAAGTCCTCCAGAATCTCCAAGAAGGCGACAAAGAAAGCCCCCCAACACGCGAAAGACACAGAACAGGAGAAGGACTCATCCAGAGCCTCGCGTAAGAAGAGAAAAAGAGGCGCCGAGAGATCACCCGATCATCGCAGCGACACAAGAACCCACCAAGTCGCCGATGATGGTAAGCAGGCTTGTGACCAGGCAGGCAAGCATGAAGCGCTCGCCGAGACATCGGCGATTAGAGCTGCAGGCGTTTCTGGTGGTACCAGAAACGATGAGCTGCCAACGTCGTCCCAGCTCCCGACTACTGAGCGTGGTGACGTCACCGCGAGGCGATTACAACCGCTCGGCCCCACGGAAACAGAGCGCACCATCATGCCAGCTTCGAGCGAGGGCCAAGCGATGCTCCCAACAGCAAGCGACGAGCCAGCTGCTGCTGCCACAGGCGGCGTTCCTGGTGACCTCGCCACCGTTCCAGCTGAGCAAGTCCAGAGCGCTGACGCAGAACCGCACTACACGACGCGCACCATACGCAAGGCGTCTGCAGACCAAGTCGGCGTCGAGGAAGCGACGAAGCCGAGCTGCCCTGCAGACCAGCCGAACGCGAGGTCTCAGAGCGCGCGGCCGCAGCCCACCGTGGAGCGCCCTCAAGATGGGAAGAAGCCTTCGGGGTTTCGGATTACGGTAAGCAACCCACTGCGAAAAACGAAGGATAGGTTTTAACCAATTTCCATGAGTGATGACGTCTCTAGCGCTGTACTACTTTCATCACGAACCCCATTGGGCCCAACTAAGAGCACCGCAGGGAGCCTACTGCATTTCAAGTAGGAGATATTTTGCATTGTTGCAAGTTCGTGGGCAATTAAATATGTTCATGAGCTCATAGATTTTTTCAGTAAAAATTTCCATTTTAACCCTTCATCAAGGAGGCTCACAGGAAACCATAGTATTAAAATGAGTCAATTTAAACGTGCGCCAATAATATCCTTTTGAATCAGAGTGCTTATGTCCCACCATTGCTCCTGCTTTTCTAGTTCTGTTGTTTCCCACTCGCTGCTGCTTGCTGCCTGCTGTTTGTGGCCTAAAGCTCCGTATTATCAAAATTTGGCTGGTCTTGTCCTGCAGTGCTGCATTGCCGTGTTGTGGCACGTTTTAATATTTTTGTGGAGGATGTAACTGAGAGTTGTTGCTAAGGAAAAGATAAAAACTATGTGTACTTGAACGCACACTGCACACAGGAAAACAACAAACGCCGCTGAAAAGTTTCGTTCCCAGATGGGTAGTAACAGGCTGTAATGTCTACTGGTCATGGCAGCTACCGAGAATTTTGCACGTTTTTGACCACTACGGTTACATTCGGCGAGCTTTATATTGACAATAACTGATGCAGGCAGATCAGTTAATCCATACTGAAAACTGCGCAAAAAACGAAGACAGAACGAGAAGGCACGACACGGGCGCGAACGAGCGGATGGCGGAGCATCGTAGGTCGTTGAAGGGCGCGGCTTCCTCCAATCTCGCCGTGCATTGCAAGGGTTGCGAAAAATGCTACCCTCATTTGAACAGGACCAGCGTCTTGTTCAAACATAGCGATCAGGTATGTAGGGAGATGGTGGAGGCTTACCTAATCAAGAAAGACTCGGATTCCTGTGTGGCATCACCATCTGTGGCCTTGCTTGACAGGGAGATAACCTTTTTGGCCAGATTTCTTAAGGCGAGCAGGCGATATGGGTCTTTGGCGTGACCGTTAAGGTTGTCGTGATTTTGTTTGTGCGCAGTTTTATGAAAGTGTAATTGACGGGTGCATCACGGTGCACGCGAAGGGATAGTGGGTGATTGTGTTTTGTGTTGATTATCGCGGTTGTTGTGTTTTTGTGCTTTCTCACTGTGGGTAGAAGATACATATATAGGCCTCTTCATTGAATAAAAATTCAGTTGATAGTCAGCGCCCGTGTCGTGCCTTCTCGTTCTGTGTCTTCGTTTTTTGCGCAGTTTTCAGTATGAATTCCTACCAACTAGCCCAGTTTACCGTTCAGATCAGTTAATAATGCAATGCGGACAAACAGTGCGTATATCGTAAGATTTAAACGCACACCATAGGCAAAAAAGCACAAGGGACGCGCGTTCTCTGGAAAAAATTTGCTCCGGGTTTTCGCCGCTGCCCAGTCGCCCGGTATTAAGGCGAAAGCCTTTAATGCCTCATACGGTCGTTAGCAGCCGTGTCGGCAGCCGTGTGTCGGCAGCCGTGTGTCGGCAGCCGTGTGTCGGCAGCCGTGTGTCGGCAGCCGTGTGTCGGCAGCCGTGTGTCGGCAGCCGTGTGTCGGCAGCCGTGTGTCGGCAGCCGTGTGTCGGCAGCCGTGTGTCGGCAGCCGTGTGTCGGCAGCCGTGTGTCGGCAGCCGTGTGTCGGCAGCCGTGTGTCGGCAGCCGTGTGTCGGCAGCCGTGTGTCGGCAGCCGTGTGTCGGCAGCCGTGTGTCGGCAGCCGTGTGTCGGCAGCCGTGTGTCGGCAGCCGTGTGTCGGCAGCCGTGTGTCGGCAGCCGTGTGTCGGCAGCCGTGTGTCGGCAGCCGTGTGTCGGCAGCCGTGTGTCGGCAGCCGTGTGTCGGCAGCCGTGTGTCGGCAGCCGTGTGTCGGCAGCCGTGTGTCGGCAGCCGTGTGTCGGCAGCCGTGTGTCGGCAGCCGTGTGTCGGCAGCCGTGTGTCGGCAGCCGTGTGTCGGCAGCCGTGTGTCGGCAGCCGTGTGTCGGCAGCCGTGTGTCGGCGGATGTGTCCGCGTTTTGAAGGGTGTTCACCGAGATATGCGAGACAGTTATTGAGAAATTTCCTTTCCGCAAATACAATTTTTAGTTTCTTCATTACCGCCCGTCTTTCTTCTCTCACTCCCACTTCCTCCCTTCCTGTACGGTGCGGTTCGAGTGACCACCGAGATGACAGAGAATTTCCTTTCCTCAAAAAGCGTTGCGTTCAAAGGGCAAGGCATCGCACCGAACGTGTGGTGGCGTTCCTCCCTTCCTTTACGATGCCGTTCGGGTGTCCACCGATATGACAGAGAATTACTGCTCCATTTCCTTGCCTCAAAAAGCATTGCGTTCAAATGGCAAGGCATCGAGCCGAACGGGTGGTGGTGTTCCTCCCTTCCTGTACGGTGCGGTTAGGGTGTCCACCGAGATGACAGAGAATTACAGCGTAATTTCCTTTCCTCAAAAAGCGTCGCGTTAAAAGGGCAAGGCAACGCGCCGAACGGGTGGTGGCGTTCCGTGGACTGCCTGGCAGCGCTACAACACGCTGTCGCGTTCCACTACTAAAGGCGAGCTTAAGCGTCATTAATTAGCAGTTAATTAGTATAAAGGCGAAAGCCTTTAATGGCTCATAATGTCGTTAGCAGACGCGTCGGCAGCCGTGTCGACAGACACGTCGGCAGAAGTGTCGACAGACGCGTCGGCAAATTCGTCCGCCTTTCGGCGTCACTGCTTAAAAGGCTCAAGGATCCAGCATGAATAAAGGCGCATCTAGTGAATGCATGGGCTTCATAAATAAAGTAAAAGTAGTAGTCAAGAAAAGGGGAAAAAAAGAAGAAAACAAAAAACAAAATAAAAATAAGATGTGGAATTAAAAATAAAAACAATAAAATTAAGAAAAGAGCAAAAAATTAAATAGAAACTAAATATGAAAAATAAAAAGTAAATAAAAACAAACAGTGGCCAGGAAACGCTTTCGCCTTGCAGCACTTTAGAGAGCCAAAGTGCCCCCTGATTTTTTTTAGTCATTAACCTGTAATTAGTCGCTAATTAGTAATTGGTCATTACTTCGTCATCAATTATGTGTGAAGTCATCCAGTGGTGACGTCACCAGTGTCATATAGGCAAAGTGGTGCGGAAAACGCTTTCGCCCCTACGCACTTTAGATAGACAAAGTGCCCCTGAATTTTTTGTTTCTGCAGGCTACAGTATGAACGGTCCATCATACCATGAGACATTTTAGGCGAGTGGATTACTAGACACCTCCGAATAAACTATTTGCCTGATATTCACGTTCCATAAAAGTTTTTGTGGCCATAAAAGGGGATAGTGGGGCAGAACGAGGCACGGAGCAAAACGCAACAGCTTGTTACTCACCACCCCGTCGTATTTAAATGAGCTAACATGCTACCTTGGTATTTATGCGTTATGACCCGCCGCATGAGCATCACAGAAAGCTGCTGAAAAGGCGCAGCATTTTGTCCTTTAGACTTGTCAGAACTGTGCAGCTAAATCAACCTGGTATCCAAGGTTAGTGCCGCCGCGGTGGCTCAGTGGCTATGGTGCTCGGCTGCTGACCCAAAAGACGCGGGTTCGATCCCGGCCGCGGCGGCTAGAATTTCTTTGGAGGAGAAATTCTAGAGGCCCGTGTACTGTGCGATGTCAGTGCACGTTAAAGAACCCTAGGTGGTTGAAATTTCCGGAGCCCTTCACTACGGCGTCTCTCATAGCCTTAGTCGCTTTGGGACGTTAAACCCCATAAACCAAACCAAACCAAACCAAGGTTAGTGCAGGTTAGGAATTACCGTTGTTTATTGGTGTCATGTTATGCAAAGTTATAGAATTTTCGCGCCCCTGGTGACTGAGATAAAATCATTTTAGCAGCATGCTAGATGCTGAGCAAAACGCGATATTCTATCGTAGTTCGGTTGGACTAAAGTAAATGTAATGGCTTTGTTGCTTTCTCTAAAAGCTGTGCGCGTGTTTTTCCGCTCTCTAGGAAAGTCTGAACGTACAAAAGAAAAAAATTAGGCAGTGGCTTAGCTCTGGTTAAGCCTGGATACGCAAGCGAAAAGCTGCAGTTATGCTTGGTTTGACGTTATGGCTGTCGGAGTTCGCGCACAATGCACTGGGAGCACGACGATAACGGTGGAGGCGTTCGGCCGTTCACACACTGCCTGTGCGGAGGCGGAGGAGGAGACGGTAATCGGCGCGGTTAAAATTCAGGGGGCACTTTGGCTCTCTAAAGTGCTGCAAGGCGAAAGCGTTTCCTGGCGCAGTTTTTTTCGTATTTTTTTTTTCATTTTTTGTTTTTTCTTTCTTATTTTTTGTTATTTTTCTTTTTTCATTTTATTTTCATTTTCATTTCTTTCCTTGTTTTTCTTTGGCATATTTTGTTTTTCAATTTATTTTGATATTTGTTTCATTTCTTATTGTTATTGTTTTTAGTCTTCCTTTGCTCACTTATATTGTTTTTTATTTCTATTTTTTTATTAATTTTACTTTATTTATGAAACCCGTGTATTCACTACATGCGCCTTTATTCATGCTCAAAACTTGAGCATTCGTTGCGGAGTGGTAGCGTCTCCGCTTCAAATGCCGAACGCCCTGGTTCGATTCCCATACACGACGCAGTTTCTTTCCAAGTGAAACCCATGCATTCACTAGATGCGGCTTTATTCACGCTCAAACATTGAACCTTAGTGACGGAGTGGTAGCGTCTCCGCTTCAAAGGCCGAAGGCCCTGGTTCGATTCCCAGCGTCTGCGCAGTTTCTTTTATTGCGAAAGCAATACTACTCGCACTTTCAAGCCTTCGCGTGAGCTGGCCGCAGTTACCTTTAACCTTTAGCGGAGTGAATATGGGCGACCAATTCGCTGCTTCAGATAGCCCGGCTGCAGTTACGCCGCGCCGCGCCGCGCACCTGTGGCGCTACTGCCGCTGTGACCTCATACCACCTGTAGATTATGGGCGACCAATTCGCTTCTTCAGAGAGCCCGGCTGCAGTTACGGTGTGTGTTTGCCGCGCTGCGCACCTGTGGCGCTACTGCCGCTGTGACGTCATACCAGCTGTAGATTGTTTTCTTTCTCTCAGTCGCAACAACATCAAAAACAAAATATAAAAAAAATTACCGTAGACGATTTGAGTCGCCGCGCAGCGGCGGCCGGTAGCCACGCGTGACCTGTAGACGCGGCGCACGGCGTTCATTCAGTTGGAGGCGCTGCGCTTTTGCTTTCGCAACCTATCAGGCTTAACCAAAGCTGAACCCCTGTCAATTTTTTTTTAAGTAGTGACGAGTAGGCGGCGACTGCTGCGGCCACCTGCGCCGGGTGTGACATCACTCCTTTCGCGCATGAGCAGAAGTGGCAAATATGGCTCCGGCTCACGCGAGGCGCGGTTACAGTGCCTAGAATACTAGAATACTAGAATACTAGAATACTAGAATACTAGAATTCTAGGCACTGTAGCGCGGTGTTGACTATCCTAGTAAAGCTTTCCGCTTCAAAACAATGAATGCCGACCAGCGCACCGAAAACGTCAAGAAACCTGGGCGGAGAGGCAAGCTCGGAGATATCTGGGCTCTACCCTGCGCGGTAAATTTTGGGTGGGGATGTTCAACAAGTGCCAAGCAGGGGTGTGAATCTTGCCTCTGGCAATGCTGGACAGACTCGTTTAAGATGTATTTAGCATCCCAATGTGCGAGGGCTAAGGCGATGGCTGCCTCCTCTGTCACCTCAGGCGTAGAGCCCGATGGAAGACTGTGACTTAGGGAGGGGGTTAGGGTTGGACTGTAGCCACCTGTTACAGCGTCATGCGTTGTTCCTGCGGCGTCTAGCCAATTGGTGTCCTGAGCTTGTCCGTAATACTTGTAAAGGTTATTAGGAAGGGGTTGAACACCGAGAAGTGTATGGATGTAGTAAATTTAAATAGGGTTCGTTGTGCTTTTCAGGGGGCCTCAGGCCTCTCCAAAAGTGGTGATTCGGCGGTGATGAAGAAGGAGACTACTGATGATAAAGATCATGAAACAAAGAAATACATTTACAGAATTTACAAGGGTAAAGAAACTGAAAGTTAAAGAAACTAAGTCACGCAGACAAATCAACAACTGCAAGTTATATAAAAAACAACCTCCAACAAAGAAATAACTTACAGTAACTTACTTATCGACTAAATGCATTAGTTAAAACCTAGGTGCTGTGAAAGATGCGGCCAAGAACAGAGGTTCCACCTAGACTGATGTCCAAAACTTTCGCGCCCCATTTTAAGGGTTCCAGGAATAAGGAAGCTAGGGCGACAGTCTATCTCTCGAGTAGGCTCTAAAAGATTGCCTATAGCAGTTAATGGAGCCAAATTCCTATGGTTTCGTTGCAGGGAAGAATAGTGTGGTGATTTTACTCAGTCGGTCTTGTGCACTGTTATATTTTACCTCATAGAGTGGGGCAAAATGCGACATTTTAATGTTTTAAGTTTAATTACATTTGACTGTGTTCCTATTAAGCAGTAGTCTTCATCTTTGGTGAACGTGATGCCGGGATGCTAGGGAATGACTCGGAAATATGTTTTTTCATGTCTGAGAAAAAATACGGCGACAGTTTCCATATTTATCCCCCTTTTTCCCCACTCCTCCCAAGTAGTCAGTCGCCTGAAGCATTATAACAAAAAAAATTCTTTGTTTGCTACACTCCTGAATCATTCGCAATGTCCACCTGACTAAGCAAAAGGCCCCGGCCAAAACAAGATGTGCCCTTGCTTTAAGCAGTGTGGTGAGCCGAGAATCTTAATAGAACACCAATGAAAAATGGTTGCAATGATGGGCAATAAAAATTCAAATCCAGGCGTATTTACTTTTACGAATCATGAATTGGTTACCGCATCCTCAATTAAGTCTTTATGAAACCTCAGTCATATCGGGTTCGATCCTGGCAGCGTGTTCGCCAAATGCAGCCGGTACAGCCAGCGATGACAGCGCCGCCCACCGGCAGGTAGCAGCCACCATTAAGGCTGGTTATAAATATTCATTCAGAACGACGGCTTGACATCGCCGCTATGGCGCAGTGGATTAGAGGCACGTGTTGCGTATTGAAGGTCGGCCGTTCGACTCCGCTCTCTGTACTGTAATTTTATTGTTTTTTTAATGTCATTTTTAATTTCTTTTCCTTTTTAGGTCGCAAACCGTGATGCATAGTGGCATATAACGCCGTTTAAGATTTTCAATAAATTTACTGCATACTTTTACACAGATTATTCACAGCGCTGGAATATCACTTTTCAATTTAAACTAAACATTACATGGTTAGTAACAATGGGTTGGTATAGACTTTTAAGCATTATTTAGGGAATAATTATCCCTTTTACGTAGGCCGTTGTGACAATCTTCAGTCACCGTGATCAATTCACCGTGGTTTCAAGCCTTGTGGCTGTACAGGCTGCAGTTGGCGAATACGCTGGCACATCCTGGCCGCGGCGGTCAAATTTGATTTGAGGCAAAATTCTAGTGCCCCGTGTACTATGCGATGTCAGTGCACGTTAAAGAATGCCAGGTGGTCGAAATTTCCGGACCCCTTAACTACGGCGTCCATCATAGACTTCGTCGCTTTAGGGTGTTAAACCCCCGTAAACCATAAAATGTATTCTATATGACTCAGGTTTAAGAAAGTCTTCATTGAGGATGCGGTAAAGGATTCATGATTGTTAGAAATGAGTAGGCCTGGATTTAAGCTTTTATTGCTCATCATTGCAACCTTTTTTCATTTGTGTTCTATTAAAATTTTCGGCTCTGCAAACTGTTTAAGCAAGGGTACATTTCGTTTTCGCCGGGACATTTTGCTTGGTCAGATGGACATTAAAAGCAGGAGTATAGCAGACAAAGGATTACTTTATACACATTCATGTGCTTTCTGATATATCGCACATACAAAACTCTTGAGCCCGAAGTAGCGGCGACCTAATTCATTTTTCTGTGGTGCACCCTTTCAGAGCCCTGAGGTCCCCAAGAGGCGCATCTGCATCAAATGTTGCGCCGGGACATCCTGCCTATTACTAGCCGTCTTCGCCACTGTGCTTCTGGCATTTCGAGGCCCCTCCCATGGACGTCAATACAAGACCTGCGACACGCTGGCATGCGCCGCCTACTCGAAGCGGCTGCAAGAGTCCATAAACGTCTCTGTGAACCCTTGCGACAGCTTCACACATTATGTATGCGATGGCTGGAACAGTCGCTACGAAGCCAGTGTCAACGACATTGCGCTCCTGTCCGCTCTCACTCGAATGTACCACATTGTTCGAGATATGAACGTACCCAAGAGTGGTCAAAATATGATGCAACGCGCCGCAGCGTTCTACCTCAGTTGCGAATGCGTTGGAAGAGGCCGCTGCAACGAACTACTACACGTCGCGCTGGCGCTGGAGGGAGCGAACATCGTGTGGCCTCTCAAGGCGCACCGTCCAGATTTCCTACACTCCCTGCTGCACGTGTCCATGAAACTTCGTTGGGCAGGTATCCTTACTTTCGAGGTAATTAATACTAAGCGAAAAAAGTACCTGCTGCTGCGACCACCGCTAGCTTTCTTCATATTAGGCCGCAGGGCAAAAGAGCAACTTCGTTCCCCTGGCAGCAGGGAGCATTATTTCGAGGTATTGAAAACAAAATTCAATGCCGCAAGTAGCACCGCCATTCAAGGTGACCTAGTGACATTTGAAGAAACACGAAATGTCGAAATAAAGATATGGGACGAGCTCTGGAAAAACGCTACCGCACATCCCACGTTCAAGATGAAAAAGGAGTTATTCTACAATTCCGTCCCAAACCTCACGCTGGAGCGGTGGAAGCGAGCTTTGAACGACTACGGAGTGTGGTTGCGTGACGATGAAGATGTCGGGTTCCTGAGCGAGTCAGTGCCCTTTCTTCGTGCCTTCCTCAGTTTGTGGAAGAAGTACGGGGAGGAACAGATGCACCTTCTGATGTCCTGGTGTACGGTTCAGGTGGCGGCGTGGTTTGCTAACCAGGAGCTGCTAGTCAACTTCTACGGCACCGAGCAGAAGGTGCAGCTCATACACCGCGCGTTCTGCTTCAGCAAAACTTTCATCGTCACCGGCGACAGCCTGCTTCACAGGTGCGTTGTAGTGTACAATACTTTGATACTTCGGTTCCTGACTGCAGCGATAGTTCGCGGCTTTTGTCTATCAGCGACCATACCTCGGCAAAATCACGAGTGCTCACTCAGTCTCACTCACAAAAATTTGGTCAACCTACGCGCTCACTGAGCCTCACTGTCATAAAAGCCTCGGCACATTCCAACTCATGAACTCACTCATTTACGATTACAACTCACTTGGGATCACTCAAACTCACCTCCCTTCAGGTGTCAAGAACTCATAACGAGTCACGCCTCACGCAGACTCACGACTTATCAAGGCTCACTCAATCTTTTCAACTCACGACTCATTTGGTCTCACTGGCTCATTTCGACTCGCGACTCATCTGGGCTCACTCATTTCGACTCATGACTCATGTGGACTCACTCATTTCAACTCACGACTCGTCTAGGCTCACTTATTTCGACTCACGACTCATCTGGGCTCATTTAAGTGCAATAGGTATTACGAGTGAACACTAAACGCGACCGGACTGACCACTATTTATAAAATCTCAATGTCAGCATGCATCACCACGACTCGGATCATGATCTGATTGTGAGCTCAGACTTACCTCGACTCAGATCATGATCTGAACATGAGCCCGGACTCACCTCGACTGAGATCATGATGTGAATGTGAGTCCGAACCCACAGCTCAGATCATGATCTGAACGTGCTTCTCGACTCACTCACGGCTCAGGTCAAAATCTGAACGTGAGTCCGGAATCACTCATGACTCAGATCATGATCTGAACGTGAGTCTAGACTCACTCACGAATCGGATCGTGGCTTGAAATTAGCATGAGTGAGCCCGGGTGAGTCCACTCATTAGAGTTCACCCACCTACGTCGGCGACCCACAATCAATTTCTTGCATAAGCCGGTTCCAAGACGCGTGCAAGCATGATGATCGGTTTTTCGTCAGGATTCCGGAGCAAGCTTCATTTTTCTTCTTTACAACCTAACTGAGACAGACAGACAGACAGAGAGGCAGACAGGGCAGGGCAGGGCAGGGCAGGGCAGGGTAGGGCAGGGCAGGGCAGGGCAGGGCAGGGCAGGGCAGGGCAGGGCAGGGCAGGGCAGGGCAGGGCAGGACAGGACAGGGCAGGGCAGGGCAGGGCAGGTTTGCTGCAAGTGAGTAATTCGTATGGAAGAAGCTAGTTCGCTTAGGTAAAAAAAAGGAACAGTGTCTATATTAACAACTGTCTGCAGTCGTTTGGCGTACAAGCTGCCTCCAAAATAGTTAGGAGGTTTTTCATCCCGCCTAGCCTTTCTGTATAGCTGTGCAATCATTGGGTCCGAAGACGACGCAGTAAAGACACTAAAATTAAGCGTAGTTCACAGACTCATCTGTCAACAGAGAACCGTCAGGAAGAGTTTCAGAGAAGCACTGGGTGCTTTGCACTCTAGAGCCGTTAAAAGCGCTGCCTGTGGAGACACACTTATTTTCCGGGCTTAAAATGACTCAAGCAGCTTGAGATAAAAACACGAAAAAAAATAGAAATAGTACTGCTGGTCTTGTGTTCGTTTGTTTCTTCCAAATACGAGGAAAAAATAGGTTATCAAGCAGCTAGCAAATTAATTAACGGCAAGTTACTTTCATTATATCGCTTTTTTTGCATTGTAACTTAGGAGACTGAAATGAGCGCAACCCTGCCCATTCAAGATTTTAACGGCGCGTGATATATTCCTGTGTTATGCGCTGTGTGTCACGGTCAACGGTCAAGAATGTACTGCCGTACTGCCCTCACTCATGTGTATATGTCCGCTTTGCGCTGAGCGGGTTCGCATGACGATTTAAGAAATGAGAAAGAACTAAACAGCGGGCTGCTTCCTCAACCCCACGGTTCTTCAGCTTCATTTTAACATAACGCCACGAGACGAAAGTGACACATAGTGCACATTTACAGATTCAGCGACGCCACTCTCCCTGGGGATCTTCGGCCTCAAGCACAGGCGCTTGTTTGGGACGTCCGTCAGTCTCTGCATGGGCAGCTTCTCCGCTGGAAGCATTATGATGAGAACGTGACTGTGGTCCACGACTGGAACTCCACCTCTCTTGCACTGCAGTACTTGGACAAACCAGCCGGAGAGGACTACGACGGCGAATCAGGTACGTATACGCGCGGATAGGCACCCGGATAAACACTTGCCCGAAAACAGTTCCCGTTAGTCCTAGAGTTTCCCTGCGAACCCTCAAGTTGGAGTATATGTCACAGGAAGTGAATCAGTTCATTAAACCCCAAAGTTCTAACTTTCTATGATAGCCCGGTGGCTGCAAGATTTGTTCCTGTTCCTAAATCCAGTGACACTTCAAATGGGTGCAAATACAGGGTCTGTTCTGAAAGTAGTAGGACTGGTTTTTTCCTGGGTGAACGGGCGGACGAGAGGTGTTTTGCGCGTGCAGGATCGTTGAAGGGTGATATTGGGAATGCTGGGTAAAATGGGCAGTCGGCTCTCGGCCGTTGAAGAGAGGAGGTCGCTTGTACTGCGAACCCCTGTCAAAACGTCTCGTCACGCAGAATCGTCGAGCGTTGACTGGATCAGCGATACGCGATCAAATTTTGAGTAAATCTTGATAAAAGGGGCAAAGAGACTCACAAAATGATTAAGGAGGCCTACAGTGACGCTTCCATGGGTAGATCAGGTGTTTTTTGAGTGGCACAAGCTGTTCCGAGAAGGTAAGGAAAGAGTGGAGGAAGGCGACCGCTCCAGACGCCCTTCGACCAGTAAGACCAACGAAAATGTGTAGCGAGTGAAACATTTACTTAACAAATAGTGATTATAGAATGAGTATCAGAATGATTGCTGATGACTTGAGCATTCCTCAAACCCAAGTTTTTGAGATCGTGACAGAAAACTTATCCATGAGGATAGCGTGCGCGAAGTTGGTGCCGGGAGTGTTGTCAGAGGAGGAAAAGGCGAACCGGTAGGATCTTCTTCATCATGTGAATGAGGACCCCGATTTTTTGCCCAGCACAAGGCGGCAACGATGCCTCAGCCCCCTACAGCCTCGACTTGGCCCCGCCAGACTTTTTTCTATTCCCGAGAATAAAATCGACGCTTAAGGGGGAACATCACGGATCGGTAGAGGTGGTTCAGCAGGCCGTGACAAGGGAGCTAAATAGCATTCCGGTCCAGGCGTTCCTGGATTCGTACGAAAACTGTAAAACTCATTGGCAGCAGCGTGTAGGTTCGGAAGGGTGCTACCTTGAAAAATTGTAATGGTTTGTACTATTCCCTTGAATAAATTTTGTTTAAAAAAATGAGTCCTACTACTTTCAGAACAGACCATGTATGTCGCCCCATTTCACCTACCTGGGCTCAATCGAATATCAATGAAAATATCCTGAAGCTCCTCGTGACAATCATTGGCAAAAACAATCTAATTGTTTCTAAAATGCGGCTTTAGGAAAAGGCTACGAACTACAACCCAATGATAGACGAAACTGTCTTGGACGTCCAAGACGTCCATAGGACATACAGGGGAGTTTTAGTGCCCATTGGGAACGTACTTGTTGAAAACTATTCATGGCCTCACATTCGCTCTTGACAAACACAGCCACGATGACGCCTTGTTCCTTTAATCAAACGCTTTTGGTGCCAAAGCAGTTATGCGCTCACCAAAGCCAACCATGAATCTTTCAACCGACCTTACGCTCTTCAGCCGTTGCCTGAGAAGAGAGACGCCAAGTTAAGTTTCTTGCGCGTGAAATAAAAAAATAATTAAATGAATTAGCCCTGACTGGGGTTTGAACCCGTGCTGGCGCGAAGAGGTCAACTTCGCTGGTCAGTGCAACAAAGCACTATGATGCCACCTCATCCGAACATGCCTCGTGTTAAACTGCAACACATACTCGCGCTGTGCATTGCACATCGTGGTCTTCATCAACTTCGATTTCCGGCGCGAACCGATCAGATAAGCTTTACCTCGACCAGAGCTTAACCCGCGTCGAATATCGTCGTCAGACGAGCCGACGACCCAGCAAAGTAAAACCATCAGCCAATCAGGCTAAAAACATGCTTCGCACGTCCGCTCGGTTTAACTACGTTAAAAGCGTACCATTTTTTTTACGTGCAATTCCAAGGCCATGCATCAGGCCTTTTTATATAAAAGTAACGTCTGGTGTGCAGTATGGAGTGAAGAAATGCGTGCGGAGCCATCGTAGTTCTGGTTACATCAACGACCTGACGTCAAACCTCAACGAAACAGTGCGAATGATCGCAGGGGCTGCATTATTTAGGAAAATTAGGCCGCTTGAAGATCATGTAATTCTCAACCATAGAACAGCAAAATGGGGTCTGGAATGAAAGATGACGTCTAGTTTCGATAAATAAATTTTTACGACCACATCGAGAAAAATTGGCAGTTGGCTTCCGTCATGTGTATGTACCGTCAGGGACAAAAGTGCTATACTCCACGCGGCGGGAGACGGAGCAGCGGAAAATGGAGGCATTTTGACGAGCTAAAGCACGAAACACTGAAACGAGCCAAGCGACATGCCTGCTGATGATAAAGGTCTCGCATTGGCTATCTCGATTCCAAATGCCACCTGCAGATGGCGTTGCAACGCAGTTTTTCGTTGCTCCCGCTCCCGCCGCGTGGAGTCTACCACTTCTGTCCCTTGTAGTACATATTGTATGTACGCGCACTGTAGATGCGCTCTGACACTTTCACCTGTGCCCGTTCCCGCTTTACTCACCGCTATCGCCGAGCGCCTCACCTGCGTTCGACGATAACAGTCACCACGGTCACCACGTGATTGCTTGAGGATTATGTTTTGCGACTTACTGCAACTGAGGGCTACGCTGGACCTGCTGGCTTCTAGGAAGTCTTCTGTGGAGATGGTGTTGTGCAGTGCGTCGAGATAGGTCACATGTGGACGTAGTACGATTGTACACCGTTTCCGTTGCCGGATTACAGAGCCCAAGGATGTCGACCAGGAAGGCTTAGTGGACATGGGCGGCTCGCTGGTGGCCAACTGGCAACTCGCCGCTCGAGCTTCGTTCCGGAACCGTTCTTCCCGGCGTCTGTCCAAGGTCATCCAGGAGCTGGGACTGTATGTACTCCGCGCTGATGGGTGGGAACGCGACGTGTCCCTGCTGCCGCACGCCTTCAGCTTTCCGTACTTCGATCATGGTGCCACTCACGCGCTCAACTACGCCGGGATCGGCAGTCGCTTGGCGGAAGCGCTCAGTGAGCTCTTCCTCTGGGCCTACTTAACGTCTCGTCAGGCATTAGGTGCCTTCAAGGACCACTTTCGTTGTATGGAGAACGCCACATCAAATAAGGTGAGAGTACAACCAAGCCATTCAGAGTTGTTAGCATACTACCCGAGTATTATGTGTACAGTCTTGGACGCCTCACTACCGCCTCCTTGGCGACAGAGGGGCATAATGCTGTTGCACCGAAACAATCTACAACTACAACGACATGCTGTAGCTGAATCGGCGGTTTTCGCACTGACCGCAAGGTGGTGCTCGAGCAATGCTCTGGAGTGGTGAATACTCCGTTCTTCACACTGCCCTTGCTTTATTAATCTTCTCTTAACGGACCAGTTTTTTTTCTCTTAAGCGTCAAAGCCTTGTTATAATAAAACGAACTGATCAACAGTATTGAACACGAAGTGTTGCCTTCTGCGTGTCTCTATGGTTTTTGAGCGAAAAATAACTTATGATGTCAGATAAAGACAGACGTCTGGCATCGAGCACGTAGCTACAGACGCGTCATTACGCACTTATATTTTGCGATACAAACTTAAAACGCTCGCATCTGAAGCTCGAAGCTTCGCTTTTCTAGCTAACGTGTGCATATTCGGTAGCACTATAGAAAAAGCACGATGATAGCCAGACAAATAGAAAAAGCACGATAGCAGAGCAGATCAACTTCAGCATTGGTACATCTTGCTAATAAAATCAATCTAAATTATTTCCCGCAAATAGTCTCTATACAGGGTGTCAGTCCTGTCGAGAGGAACTTTCTAGCCATCGTTTCTGGCAAATCAACAATGACAGAATATCTCTCGCGACATTCGCCTCAGGGACAGCAGGGACGTACGCAGCCAGTTTCGAAAGTTTGTCACGCACTCTACACCTGCAAGAAAGCGTGCGAGTCAGCACACCGACGTCCAGCTCTGCGGCTGCAGTGTCTTCCTCTAAATCGCACATCACTGCGCACTTCTCATGTCGGCCCAAGCCCAATGGACACTGAAACCCCCTTGGACGTCCACAGGACGTCTAAGGGAGTTTGGGTGTTCATCGCGGAGTTTAATTCTCAAAAAATTAACGGGTCAGTATTCGCAAGCCAGGAAAGATATATGCAGTCGGAATCAACGAAGGTGATCAGTTTAGCATATGCACTGCGATAGAGTGCTCTGATGCAGTTTATATTTGCAAAAGACTGTCTATACCGTAATGTCAAAAGCACAGACTGGTGGTCGCGTTGGCGTTGCATTGCACACCACGTGTCTATCTTCGTCCGTGTGCGCATGCACATTGGCTGCACCGCAATATCGGCGGCCGTATCATTCCGAGCCTCATCAAAGTTTCCGGTTTGTATATTCACTCTCGCAGATCGACCGGAATTCTTTCGCGCCTTACCTGGAGCCCCTCTCCCTGAAGACTGCTCTGCACGCGTACCGAGCGCGCAACGCCGCGACAGACGTTCGTGTCCGCGGCCTCGAGTTCCTGAGCCCTGAGCAGCTCTTCTTCGTCGCCGCGTGTTACGTGCGCTGCGCGAGGACCAGCGGGCCTCCGGGCGTCGCCGACGGGCAGTGCGACAAGGGGTTTCGGCACGTCGCCGAGTTTGCTGATGCGTTCGGATGCGCGCCAGGCACGCGCATGAACCCCTCGCACCGGTGCGACATTTTGTGACCCCTTCGTGCGGCTTTTTGACACTCGTGTTGTTGTGATTTGAGGGAATAATGGGGAAAACGTTACTGAATGTTCGTCAAGACAACCGAGTCTGCTACTCCTAGTAAAAAAAATTGTGGGACGAATTGTAAATGGTGCCACTGTTAACGCTAAAGACAGTTTTTACGTAGATATTGTGACGAAGACGAAGCTGGCAGTGGCGCGGGACGGAGCGCTCGCGCTATGCCAGCGGCCATTAAATCATCTCATAGCCATCCGACCTCGCCGCTCACCCCAGCCCCGTCCCCCGCCCGGACCACAAGACACGACGACACAACACCCCACCGACCCGAGACCCCACCGACAAGAGACCCGACCGACCCGAGACCCGACCGACCCAAGACCCACACGTGAATACACCGCTCCCTGCCCCTGCCGTCCGGTGCGTCCACGGACCTCGGCCGTCAGCTCCTGGCACCCTCCGGCCCGGATGCTTCGTGGACCGGGACTCATTCTCTCATCGTTCTCATCGTGGCGGCCAGCACTGCACCATCTTCTACATCCTCTTCAACCTCCCACTCAAGACCATCGCCATTTCGCCGTCTGTTCGTCACTGATCGGGACGATCGCTCGGAGGCCCCGGGTAGTGTGACGAAGACGAAGCTGGCAGTGGCGCGGGACGGAGCGCTCGCGCTATGCCAGCGGCCATTAAATCCTCTCATAGCCATCGTTCACCACGCCTCATTCTTCGGCTGGCCGCCACGTAACAATATATGGGATAGCAATCGCCACCGTAGCGTTATATGCAAGCAGTCAAACGCCACAAAATTTCGGAAATCTTTCGGAAGGGAATTGGACTTAGTGAGGGCATTATATCAACGTCAGGAAGGCTAAGGTCTCATTTTTTTTCCTTGGTAAATTGTGGACAAAGCATGACACTGAAGCAATTGGATTCATCAATTGCTAATTGCTAATCAATGCTAATCAATTGCGAGTTGGTACATCATCATGCACCAACTCGCCGCTCAGGCCATTCTTCTCAATTGGATTTTATTTGAATGGCATCCAGTCTTTCCATTACTCCGCGTAACGAAGAAGAAATGCAGCGGATTGAAAGTTTTTCGATTAATAATTATTAATACATCAACCTTCATTCAAATCTTTACTTTTGTCTTAAGCCTCCGTTTTCCTATCTATGGGGATATTTAAAAAGGGTGTTACAAGAAAGGCAACGCCTGGTAACACGTGCGTATGACCAGCGATGGGGGGGGGGGGGGGGGGGGGGGGGGGGGTGTAGATTGCTGCTGCCACGCACGGAAGTACGTCATAACCAAGTGACAACATATTTTAACAAAAGGGCGCATAAAATCGACATACACTTTTAGAATATTCAGTTTCAGCTTAAATACTCACCTGTAATACAACTGTTAAATTTCGTTTTTATATTTAGTTGAAATGTTTTTAAAGAGCATGAGTTGAGGCATAGTTGAGGCGAGGCGGCGGCCATGGCTTGAGGAGGAGTTCCCACACATGAACAGTAGAAAACGAATTTCGTCCAGACCGTTGGCTCGAAGGCATTTAGTTCGCCCATATGGAGATACTCGATGCCTAGCAAGCGTACGACCGCGTACCCCATGCCGTGCTTTTACCCACGTTTTTACCTCCCTGTCGGATGTGGGGCCTCCGGAGCTTCTGCTGGACAACATTCTACGTCTCTCTGAGGAAAACACGGTCTTCGCGCACTTCGGGTCCTCGATCGGCCCCATCGCAGTGAATAAAGGTCGGCGCCAAGGTTGTCTGTCGTCCCCACTCGTATATTCTCTATGGCGAGCATCGAGCGAGAGCTGCTTATGTAGCAGATTGGTTTCCGCCTCAGCTGGCATGGATGACGACCGCCGCGGACGATCTAGTGCTGCCTGTGGAATACTCCCGAAGGGTTTGAAACTGCTGCTAAACAACTGCCGGAATGTGGTTACTCGTCCGAACCCGCGGCTCAGTTCCAAGATGACTGTTTATTTTTCTGTTTGGGTGGAACCAACACGGCGTATTCAAAATTAACATTGGGAAATAAGACCTTCGCCCCGAGTTTATAGTTCCGATGTCTGGGAGTGGAGATATTCGCTGAAAATCCGTTACGGCCTTCACAAGGCTACCGATAGGCTGCCTTTACCTTCCGTGGCGCCGATTTGATTAGCCAGTGGAGAGTATGCTATGCTGAATGTGTGGGCAAGCAGACAAAACTGCGGAACACTTGGCTCTCTGCTGCCAAGGCCTTTCTAGTCCACCACGGATGACAAATTCTACAAGTATTTGGGTCTCCATTTCCCACCCATATAGAGGAACTGAATCGCGATCACAGCAGCAAGCGTAATATCCGAGCCCCAGTGGAAACCATCGAGAAGCACCTTGCTGGGTGGTGGGTACTGTGTTCCGACATTACTAAGAGCACCTCTAAAAACACTGGTTGGGGGTGGCAGCAGTCACTGAAATGGCCACCAACATTACGGTGTGCTGCTGTCGTTTCTTTTGTAATGCGTGTGCGTGTGTGCGTGCGTGTGTGCGTGCGTGTGTGCGTGCGTGTGTGCGTGCGTGTGTGCGTGCGTGTGTGCGTGCGTGTGTGCGTGCGTGTGTGCGTGCGTGTGTGCGTGCGTGTGTGCGTGCGTGTGCGTGCGTGTGTTGTGCGCGCGCGCGCGCGCGCGCGTTCGCGTTATGCATGGGTTTGTGTACTCTGGCTGTGCACTATACCAGCTGTGCTCGTCTGATTCAAAGTGCAAGGCCACAGTCATCAGCCTTTCTCGGCTCTCCACTGTACCACAAGGTTGAAAGAATTTTCATGCAGGATCTCAGAAGATTTGGCGTGCATAGAGCATTTTCATGGAGTGCAATTTCTAACTACGTACAGGGCTTCGATGGCGCACTGCGCTCGGTGCCACTGTGATGCTTCAAGCTTTTTGAAAGCAAAGCATTCTTGGCCTTCCCTTATATATAACCACCGAGAGCGACGCACTATCTGGCCCGGTGAGGCGCTTTTTGTGCAAAGACTCTGGGCCCCCAGATTGTCGCAGAGGTGCCCCACTGGTCGCATTTAAATCTCGGGGCGATCTGGAACCGAATTTCTAGTTCAAACTTGCGTCAGGCACAGGTCAGGAGTCGAACTGTCAACCAACAGATACGCGTGTGTCTAAGGGAGCGTGCCGACCTTGCCAGTCAGGGTCCTTTTCGCTGGTATATTCGGGCCCGGAAGTACCCAAGGCGCCTTGCCGGTATAATGCTATCACGTTCTCCGCACGTAGTTTAATATAAGTGGTGATTAGCTTCCTGCTAGAAGTTACCATAACCGAAAGGGCGACAGGAAAGAGAGAGTTCTCACTGGCAGGGCACTTTTTTTCTTATTTATTTTTAAGCCCACACTAATATCTGTTCCCTGAAACGTCATTTGTAGCCCTAGATTGTTCCACGGTAGCCTGAAGATTAAAGCAAATATGTTTACGCGGACTGCCCATGGGTTAGAATTTTAGTATACTTAGGACGGATTAATTGCGTCTTTACGAAAGTACACTTTAAATGCATTGCCAACACGAAAATGCGTATTCCCGTAAGTCGATTTCGATCATTAGATTACAGCAAAACCATGATCTGGGCTAATTGTTACATCTTCACAACTTCACCAGCGCTGCGACGAGGAACAAAAACAGAGATGGAAGGACAGGGACAAGCTCTTATTTGAAAAAACACAGGCTATATTCGCTCAAATTACAAACCGAAGCGCCTGCACTTCCCGATAAAAAAGCACACAAAATAAAGTTAGGAATCCAGATACGAAACTTCGCACTCGTGGTTGGTTACAGGTGTGCTAACGCACGTGTCGCTGGTCTTGTCAATGTGATAGGTTTCACACAACTGCCTAGTCAACTGATCTTGATGTCTAAACATAATCTTAGCCTTGTTAAGAAGAGGAAAGCATGCTTTTTATTACACCTTGAACATACCGGGTTTGTTCAGATGACAATCTCTGTAATGAAGCGACCGATTTGATTAAGGAGCACCATTCGAAGACGATTTATGCTGGCGTAAGCGCGGGTTTATGCATTTCCCGGTTTGCCCAATATAATTCGTGCCGCATTTAAAAGATATGTCATAGAGCACTCTTTCTGCTCATGGCACAAAAGGAGATTCATGTTCCACTTGGCATGCATTTGTTCTTTTCCCTCTTTTTTGCTGCTGTTCCCGGGCTCTTTTGTCAACAATAGCAAAAACCTTGTCTAGGTTATTAGGGACCGAAAGGAGCACTTTAACCCCATATCTAGTACCAACCTCCTTAAGCCAGTGGGATAACTGATGGATGTAGGGTATTACCGCTTACTTCATTCTGTCATTACCGGAATCACCATGTGGTTCATCTCAACCAAGTGACTTCATCTTCTTCACGATTCTGTTGCTAGCAAGCGCTATCACATCATTCGGGAAGCCCGCTAACCTTAGGCTATGAGCCTGCTGTTCGAAACTGCTGCCTAAAGTATGAACACATGATTTCGTAAGTGCAGATCCTAAACAAGACACTGCTAAGCCGCATTTTACTACATTCGAATGTCCAGACTAATAATTTAGCAAGGGTTTTCCGACCATTGTAGGAAGGACGAACAAACATGATTCACCTTTTTATTCAATCTAATATCCAAGAATTGCAGCTGATTTTCTTCCGGTAATTCAAAAGTCAATTTCAGAGTAAACCCGCTGTTTTCAAAAGTCATTAAAATGGCATCCACGTGCACCTTGAAGCCATGGGTTTCAACAAAAACGAGATAATCGTCTACATATCTGAAGATTTGTTTTACATGTTTGTCTAGGTTATCTTAATGCACCTATCCCCATAAAGAAAGATTTTACTAAGAACTGGTACCACTTTTGAGCCAATGCACACCCCTGCTTTTTGAGTAGCCTGCCTTCCCATTCAACAAATGTGGATTTGAGATAAAATGACACTAGCTCCTAAAACGAGCCCACAGATACACCGCACTTTGAAATGAATGCTGCTTCATCATTAGCCTCTGCTCTACATTTCTTATCACACTGAAGGAGCCTATCATGTGGAGCCTATCTTGTCCCTGTCCTTCCTTCACTGTCTTTGTTCCTCGTCACAGCGCTGGTGAAGTTGTAAGCATTAGATTGTTCAACGGCAACTTGAAGTTTGCTGCGAATATGGTAATGCGGACTGCCAATTTGCAAGAATTTAAGTATTCTTTAGACGAATTAATTACGTATTTACGGAAGCGCACTTCAAGTACATTGACATCATGCAAATACCATTTCCTGAAACGCGATTTCGACAAGCGATCTGGAGCTGAGAATAAAACTTCTATTCCTACTTTTTTTCCTACCCTTCTTAAGTAGTGTGAAATCTTGTGTGCGTAGGGAACGACTGCGAGTTTATCCTTATATATTCTTTTTCTTCTTTGTCTCTCAAAAAGGCCTCAGCAACTGAGGACAAGAGGGTCAACGGGTAACCAGCCTGCAGTAATCGGCGCTTCCGGGCTAAGAAGCTATCTTCCAGTTTGGGGTTGCAGGATTTTGTTGAATGCATTGTTAACGCATGAAGTGATGATGCTGCGCTTAAAGGGGTGGAGACACCAAATTTTGAAGCTATAAAAAGCCTGCTATTGGATTCCTATGTATGCAAGGGCACTCACAGCCAGATGTTGGACGCAACAAACGTTTAAAAAATATTTTAATTCGCTTCCAAAGATTACCTAAATGCTCACTCTCACGATCTAGACCCATCGCTAGCGCCATCAACCATGACGTCACAAGGGGTAAAGAAAAATTAAAGTTTTAGTGACGTCATACCAAAATACAGTGACGTACGATGAGCGGGGCACAGCCGCGTGAGCGCAGTCGACGCACCAGCGAGCCGCGTTTGCTGCTAACCGCCACTCACTCGGTTTGCGGCGCGCTGTTGCGAACAGCGTCGCAACGTCCGATCGCAGCTCGTCGCCTGCGTCCGGCCTGCTAGATGTCAACGGCGGGCCGCTCGCGGCAAACGCAACGACGGGAAGCGGCAGGCAATACGAGCGCGGAGAGCGGCAGCATCATGACGACATATAGGGCGCACTCCTTGGAGCCGGGCGGCCTGCGCCAGTCTTCGTGCCGACCGCCGGCATCTGAAGAACGCGATAGTATTGTTTGTTCACGTTCATAGCAAACCCTGGGATATATGAATATCAAAAATGCATCGTTTCTGACGATCGTTGGCAAATACCGAGTTCCTGGTAGAAGTGATGACTGCGATGCAAGCAAATTTCATCCCATAGCCGGTTCGCCTGCCGTCTGCTAGCTCTGTTGCTGAAGACGTCGTGGAAATCGAACATATATTTTATTATGGGACGAGTTCACAGTAAAGGGGTGCCGAGCGGAGCACGTTTCTGAGCGCTGGCCAGTCCCGAAGCGCCCTCAGCTGCGGAGTCAATGCGAAAGCAGCTATAGGCCTAGCGACGACTAGGGCAGTCTGGGACCAGCGCGCAGGTCGTCGGCCGGCGTTGCCGCAGGCAGTGTCGCTGCCGAAAGGTCCACTTTTAGCACAGTCATGCTGTCGTATCTCGAATCTAGAAAGCATCCTTTCTGGTAGCATGGCTGTTTTGTATTTTCTTGTGCGGACGTGAAGTACGCCGAGTCTGCCGGCCGGTAGGTCAGCCTGGATACCGTCTGCCGACGTCATAAAAGCGAGCTAAAGAGTGTTCTTGACGTAAATAATAAACCATGGGACAAGAAATGTGAAAAAAGTGTCATTTTTGAGGATCGCTGACCAATACTGAGCTGCTAGTAGAGGTAACAACTGTGATATGAGCAAATTTCTCACAACCGCGCCTAGCAGCTGCCGCTGGCGCGACGTTGGGGTCCGGCTCGCCTGGCGCCCGCTCGCTCCGCTGCCGAAGGCGTAGAGGAGATTGACCATACTATTATTTTATTGTGAGATGATTCTGTTAACAATACAGCTATTTGTGAAAAGTAGGCCTTTTATTATAGCGCAGGCGACTTCCGAAGCGCCGGCCGCTTGCTAAACAGGCTATAGGCCTAGCGACGACCACGGCAGCCAGGCAGCAGCAGAGCTCGTCGCCCGGAGCGCCCGCGAGCGGTGCCGTTGCCGAAAGCTCCCAACATAAGCAGACATGCTTTGTCGCTGCTCGAGTATAGCTGGCAGTTCTCATAACAAGGCGATCTTGTCTTTTCTTGTGATATTTGTACACCATCTCAAGCAGCGCTCAGGTACTGCTGCACGGCAGCGAAGTGTGACACCGCGGTTGTGGGCGCAGCTTGGGTAGAGCGGCGCAGCGATTTTGCAAAGTGTTTCGCACCCTCGCGCGAACCCGCGAAGGCGATATTAGCGCGCGAACAAAAAACAAAAGTCGACGTCCTCACTCATTGGAATGAGATCTGTCAGAAACCGAGCTGCTGGGACTAGACATGCAGTTGTTTGCTTTCATGCGCTGGTCAGCACGTGTGTGAGAAAGCAGACGATGCAGCAGTAGGTGCCGCGTCACAACTTTTGTGGGCCCACGTGACCAAGCGAAGCAGTTGATCTTCCCCCTCTGTGACGTCACTGTACAACTCGGCGTTCCGAAACCGAAACCGAAAATCGTTCACCTAAAAATGCTATAATAAATTATTCACTGTGAATATATGAATCTTTGAGTGTGAATCATGCTTCCTGGAGCCATAAGAAACGTTTGAAACTAAGAACGCGCGAACCACAAATTTGGTGTCTCCACCCCTTTAACTAGCTTCGAGTGCGCTCAATCAAAAGAGGTAAGAGGTTTGTTGGCCCGAGGCACAAAGGCCCAGCAGACGTGATTGGGGTTAAAATATATTCCTAAATCTAAAAACCGTGTGAAGCCTTTTCTTGGTAGTTCTTGAGCGAAAACCAATGGGTCAGAATGCTTGAAAAATTACTAAAAACTTTGGAAACTTCGGAAGTGAGGACGTCCTGCTAGCATTGCAATATCACAAAGTAATCATCCACGAATCTAAAGATTTCTTTCGCATTGTTGCACTGAAGGGACCTGTGTAGCGCTCTGTCTTGCATGGCTAAGTAAAGAACACTGAGGATAGGTGCAACTTATGACTGATACAAATGCCATAGTTTTGAACGAAAAGCTAACCGTTCCATTCTGCGCATGTCGATCTTAAGAACCGATATAGTCATTAAGCCTGCAGACAAAGGATTTCGCATAGTTATCCTGCCGGCCGAAAAATACAAAAAAGCTTTTAGGCAACTCAACAACCCTTGTCATTATAGGAAATTAGATTCACATCCCACTTCAGAGTTCTGCAAAGTGATTCTGAACAAACTGGCAAACTTATTATCAAGGGAACTAATCACGCACTCCGACTACCACTTCTTAAATCCGCTAAACAAACAGGCAGGACGCTTTTACCTAGTTCCCAAAATCCATAAGGTTTCCGCAGAAGACTTGTTTGCCGCAGATATCCCCGGCAGACCTATCGTTTCAAACAATAACACGCCCACAGAGAACTTATCAATTTTCCTGAACAACTATCTTGCAGATATTACCACCCACCTCCCTTCCTTTGTCGAGGATACACCGCACTTTCTCCGCATAATAGAGTCTCTGAATGACGCTTCCATTATCCCAGCAGATAGCATACTTGTCACACTTGACGTCGCCGCTTTGTACACAAATATTCCCATTAATGAAGGTATCGACGCACTCTTAAAAATTCTAACTCAAAGTCCTCACCCGCACGAAACTGAAGTGTACCTCACGCTACTTGAATTGGTACTAACACTCAACTACTTTGAATTCAATTGTTCTTACTACCTTCAAGTATTTGGAACAAGCATGGGCACTCCCTTCGCACCCACCTACGCGAACATTTTTATGGGGCTACTAGAATCTAAACTTCTAAATTCATTTCTAAAAAAACCACTTATATACCTGCGTTATATAGACGACATTTTCATGGTATGGGAGCATGGGGCTGAGACCCTGAAGGCATTCGTCACACATTTCAATTCATGCCACTCCAGCATTAAATTCACCTTAAACTCCTCGAAAACGCAAGTCAATTTCCTTGACACCACTGTCCATTTAGAAAATAGCAAGCTCAAAACCACACTTTACAGGAAGCCTACTGACCGACAACAATACTTAGATTTCACTAGCCATCATCCAAGACACTGCAAACAAGGTATATTCGTAGGACAGGCAACGAGACTAAGAAGAATATGTAGCGACGACGACGACTACCTGGAACACCTCCACTCGCTAAAAAACACACTAATCCCCAGAAACAATCCACAGACAACCCTTAATAATGCGTTCCAACCAGCAACCACTTTGAAACGAGATGTAGTTCTTAAAAAACGAACAAAAGCAAACAGTCAACGACCTCCTGCACTTATAACGAAATACTCAAACGCGCTTCATAACATAAACAATATCCTGCGGAAATACCACCCCATTTTAACTGGTAACGACCGTCTCAAGAAAATATTTCCCGGCGCACCAAGGGTAACATACACACGCAACACAAACCTGAAGGACATCCTGGTGCATGCTAGGCTCGGTAAAAAACCACCACCGACAGTAACTTCATGCTCTCGACCTAGATGCAAGACATGCAAACAAAGGGGCACTACGGTTAAAAGTACGGCAAGCGATTTCAGTTTCGATATAAAGACCAGTTTTGACTGCACATCGTCCAATATTATCTACATGCTCCAGTGCTCCTTCTGCCAGAAACAATATATCGGAGAAACCGGGCAAACAATGAGTGCCAGATTAAACGGGCACCGGGCTGACACAACACGGAATGAACAGAACGCAGTGTCGACCCAGCTTAACCAACGCCATCACAAATTCGACGAACTCAAATTGTTCATTCTTCAGTCCGGCTTCAAATCGACTAGGGACAGAAAATACAGAGAAGCATTCCTAATCCACAAATTTAAAACACTGCAACCAACAGGGATTAACATGTCCCGAGGAAACCTAAAATCTCTCGGGTACATTCCAGGGTTAGCATAATTTTAAATTAACAAATGTCTTGCACGTGGTCTGACCATTGTCTAGAACCTCGCATAAGTATATTATCGCTCTTTACACCCTTCCCACGTCATATCTTCTGCCCCATTTCCGGCCTTCTCGCCCTCTCCCATTGTTCGCCTTTTTTTTTCTCTTAATCCCCTACTATCAGTTCTCGGAAACCATGCCATTCCTGTTACCCCCTCTGCCCCACCTTTTGGCTTTCTCTGAACTCAAGCCATTCCTCCCCCCCCCCCCCCCTCTGCGTTGTCCTTCCTTGGAAATGCCCCCCCCCCTTTCTTTCTCCTTCCAGTGCCAGCCTATTTTGTTTGCCTTGTTCTCAGTTCCCTGTACCACCCTGACTAATCCTCTTATCTGAGTTTTCCAGGTCCACCCAGCGCCTCCCCCCCGTCGCAGCCCCTTCAAAGCCTTTGTTCATTACACACCCTCCGGATATAAGTTTTTTCCACTATTGCAGCTTAACGAATCAAGATTCACCTCCCTCCCCTTCCTGACACGCATCCCCTCTCACACCACTTACCTTCCCCACCCCCGGGGCCTTCCTTCTCGGAGCGAAGGCCCTATTTAATCCCTACCAATGATCAACGCTTTGCCCAGACGAAGACAAGTCCCCTTGTCCAAACGTTGGCTCAAGCAACCTGAGGTTTTCCCCTCCCTTGTTCATTTTGTGATCGCCAAGGACCATCTACCACACCCTCTCTCTACCAAGTACTACACAGTAGCTCAAGGAAGCCGGCAGTTGTGATGCAACTCGAATTATGGAATTTTACAGCTCCATGCTGGTCTATACAGTTCTTGATGCAATTGACCAAGTCGTCATGAGGGATGGCATGATATAAGTCCTTTACGGTGATAGAAGATCCTGTAAATGTCATTTCACAGTCATCTTATAGGAAATCAACCGCAGGTCCTACATTTTTTTACCAAAAATGGGTTGTCAACTGCTAGTAGCTTAAGTTGCTTTTGTAAAAATGAAGCAACAGACTTCTGCAACAGAAATCCTGAAACCAAAAACTGTAAGATAGCTTTTTAGCCTATACACGCCAATAACTGCAGGCTGCTTACCCGCTGACCCTCTTGCTCTCAGTGGCTGAGGCCTTGTTGCGAGCCAAAGAAGAAAAAAGAATAAGACATAAGGATAAGGTCGCAGTCATTCCCTACACACACGGGATTTCACAGAACTTAAGAAAGATAGGAAAAAAAATCGGAATAAATCTTTCCTTTTCAACTCCGCATCGCTTGCCAAGCCTCTGCAAGCGCGTTAGTCAAGTGGGTCGTTAGCACTCAGGGTGCATCATAAATCATCGCGACCGGATCGTTTCCTGTGCTCAGGGCGTCGTGTGTTCAATGCCCTTGTCCCGAGGCCATGCATACGTAGGCCAAACCGGCAGATGCCTTAATAAGGGATGGTCCGAGCACAAATACAGTGTAACACAACAAATCTCAGGTGATCTCGGCATTCACTTCCAAGATTGTAAATGCGCTCCTGAGCTGGGCACAACTGCGCTGCGCAGGTGCGATGAAAAAACCACGCGAGAAATCACTGAAGTCGTAAAAATCGCGCATCGTAAAGAGACTTGTGTCAGCACCCCCTCCATAGCCCTTAAAGATAAAGAACTGCGATTCTTATCGGTAGCTGGATGATCTGAGTTCTTTGTTATTTCTGGTGGCGATGACTTTTTCAGACTCTGTTGTTCTTATTTTCTAGATGCTGCTGTACATTTTTACCGAAGTGTGTGAAAAAATAAACCTTTTTGTAGGTCAGCGCTGTGTGTATCTCGACACCTTTCTTGTGCCTTAGTAGCTCGCTGTTCAGCCTTGTTATGAACCAACTAGCCCGCAATGTGTCATTCAAGCTTATAAGGTATCGTGCGCAATAAAAAATGAACTAAAAACTATTTTTCTGTATTTCACTCTAACAAGCAATGCAGTCGGTGGGAAAAGCAGGGAGATAAACCACTGCCATAGTGGAGGGCTTCCGATTATTTTCGATCACGTAGATATCTTTAACGTACACTGACATCGCACAGCGCACGGATTCTTTTCATCTTCGACCCCAAGTAAACACTGCCTCCAAAGCCGGGATTAGACCAGCATCCTCGGGCCCACCACCCGAGCGCACTATTCACTGAGCCATTTTGGATGGCGGATGAGATCCTGGCACAGCTGCAAGTTCGGCAAGAAAGATATTTTGACGCTATGATAAACCGGTCAGCGCAATGACCAACGGCTGTCCCAAGTTATTTTCCATCAAAATGCTGCGAAAATAGATGTCATCTTGGTGCTGGCGGAGTGGTGTATGTTTGTTTCGAAGCGCTTTACAAAAGCTATTAACCCTAGCTATATCAGGAACGCATAACGAATAAGGTTCGACTTGCTTTTTTAAACCACAGACATCCCCCCTCCCTGCCCACTCCCACTGAACGCGCTCGTCTACTCAGCCGCAGTACACGGGTTGCAACCGCACCGCGCCGGCCGATTTCGATGCAGACGAGGCCTGTGTGCTGTGCGATGTCAGTGCACGTTAAGGATCCCCGTGTGGTTGAAATTAATCCGGAGCCCTCCACATCGGCACTTTTTTCTTCCTTTCTTCTTTAACTCCCTCTAACTTTCCCCTCACGGCGCGGTTCAGGTGTGCACCGGTATATGCGAGACAGTTCCTGCGTCATTTCCTTTCCTCGAAACCAACTAATTATCCCCTGTTCAAGGATTCGTCATCGTAGTCGTCCGTGTCGGCGTTGCCATACAACACCACATGACAACCATGGCAGGTAGTAAAAGAGCGAAACGCCACCTGCCACGACGAGAGTGGAGGAACGGACAACCGGAAGGTGGCTGTCACGGGAAGATCCCGGAGGGTGGCTAGCAGCGCAAGACGCCACCCTCCAGCGGTGGCGTGTGGAGAGCTGTGTTGAAATTTCGCATTACCGACTATCGTAGTCGGCCGTCAATTTTTGTAGTTTTATTCATTTAGCTTCAACGGGGAATCACTTGTAGGCTTTCTACTGGCCCCTCGCATCAGCTGGTGTAGTGGAGCGCATGCATGGTGTAATGAAGCGAGTCCGAGAAGTCTGCATCATATGAAACCAAGTTCGAGGATTCTGACGATTTTCTTGTAACACAATCTTGAGACATTTAGTAAATTTTCATTTTTCAATGTCGAAGTGCAAATGAGCAGCTTAGATTCAATGGCAGACACCACAGGACGCAGTCAACACGAGAGCCCCCTGGCGAAGTGCTGTGGTAATTTTATTGCAACATGCAGAATGTCCGCCGCCCGACTTTCTCTTTGTTACTATACGCAAGAATTTGGAAACGAGCTCTGCGTAGCGAAATTGATTTCGATTAAAGTTGTCATGAATGTTTTACACCAAGTGACGCTCTATTACAGAAAGGAGCATAACCTGAGCGGCCAAGCCGGCTCTAGTCTGCAGTTTATCATTGCGAAACCAATATGTGGCTCATCGGGAACGAAACGCCGGGTCAGCGTCCGCCAGCTGCAGTGGTCGCAAGACTGTCAGATGACGTCACCGTGGTATACACAGAAAAACAACATTTCTTCCGAAAATGCAAGGGATTGAATCAAGGACTCAGATTGCGAGGCGAGCATACAACCACAAGCCATTAAACCACGTTGCTGCTTGGCGAACAAAGGTGAACGTAAGATATGCGTTGCCTTATGAGTTTATGCTAATGAGTCGGCGTGTCATTACAATGGAAGAAAAAATCATCACAACATAAAAGAAATTAAACAGATTAAAATACAAAACCGATGCTTTCGCATCCATAGCACAAAAGTAGGCTTAATTACGCTCGCAATTTTTGCGACATGAATTCGTCAGTATACTATCTTTGATTTTCAGACAAATATCGAAGCAGTGATGCTGTGTCCAGTTCTAAAATGTCACTTATCAGCAAGACAATAGAGCAGCGCGCAAAGGTGAACAAAGATTAAAACCTGCGAAATCGTGTTAAAACCTGCATTAGTAACGAAGTGAATAATACTGGATGTCCGTCAGATTTTAAGAAAAAATGACATCTCGCGTGACGGCAAATCGTGGGCGCTTAATTATCTGGTACGGCGCATGAGATTATACACCAGTTGCAGGAGCATCATCATGATATCGGCACGTCTATCTGAAGATTTCATTGCCTGTCTCCGGACAGGTGCTCTCTAAGGGTCTCCTTATCTATAGACGTGAATGAGCACCGGGTACAGCGATAGCCCTCTGCGATAGTGTGCGTTAGCATATGACGATTTAAAACCCCTCGCACTGACGCTGCATAATCGCATATATCACACTTGAAGGGCCTTTCCCTAGTGTTAATTTGCTTGTAACGATTTAATTTTGAACACACTGCACAGGTGAAAGGGCATAAATCGCACTTGTACGTTTTTTCGCCGGAGTGTATACGCTTATGTACAGTGAGGTTGCTGGAGCTTGCAGCTGGAAAAGTGCTCAGGTCGCAGTTGAAGGGTTTCTAGCCAGTATGCTTTCGCTTGTGCACAGTTAGAGTGGAAGAATGCGCAGTTGAAAAAGCGCACAGGTCGCACTTGTACGGTTTTTCGCCGGTGTGCGTACGCTTATGTTTAGTGACGGTGGTGGAGCTTGTAGCTTCAAAAGAGCACATGTCGCATTTGAAGGGTTTCTCGCCAGTATGCTTCCGCTTGTGTACAGTTAGAGTGGACGAATGCGCAGTTGAAAAAGCGCACAGGTCGCACTTGTACGGTTTGTCGCCGGTGTGCGTACGCTTATGTACAGTGACGGTGCTGGAGCTTGCAGCTGCAAAAGAGCATATGTCGCATTTGAAGCGTTTGTCGCCAGTATGCTTCCGCTTGTGCTTGGCGACAATGTCAGAGCCCGCAGCTGTAAAAGCGCACAAGTCACACTTCAACAGTTTTTCGCCAGTGTGCGTACGCTTGTGACGATTTAAGATCGAAGAGTCTGCAGTTCTAAAAAGGCACATGTCGCACTTTAACGGTTTCTCACCAGTGTGCATAGTATCGTGTGGAGTGACACAACCAGGCTCTGCAGGTGTAAATGTACACGTGTCACGACTGAACGCGCTTTCAACAGTTTGCGTACTAAAATGTGGAGTGACATTCCTCCAGTCTGCAGCTGTAGAAGGACGCATGTCGCGACTGAAGCTGCTCTCACCACTGTGCGTACTATATTGTGGAGTGAAATTTCTCGGGTCTTCAGCTGTAGCAGGACAGGTTTCGCGACTGAAGCTGCTCTCGACACTGTGCGTACTATATTGTGGAGTGAAATTTCTCGGGTCTGCAGCTGTAGCAGGACACGTGTCGCGACTGAAGCTGCTCTCGACACTTTGCGTATGATATTGTGGAGTGAAATTTCTCGGGTCTGCAGCTGTAGATGGACACATGTCGCGATTGAACCTGCTCTCGACACTGTGCGTACTATATTGTGTAGTGAAATGTCTCGGGTCTGCAGCTGTAGCAGGACACGTGTCGCGACTGAAGCTGCTCTCGACACTTTGCGTATGATATTGAGGAGTGAAATTTCTCAGGTCTGCAGCTGTAGATGGACACATGTCGCGATTGAACCTGCTCTCGACACTCTGCGTACTATATTGTGTAGTGAAATGTCTCGGGTCGGCAGCTGTAGCAGGACACGTGTCGTGACTGAAGCTGCTCTCGACACTGTGCGTAACATATAGTGGAGTGACATTTCTCGGGTCTACAGCTGTAGAAGGAAACATGTCGCGACTGAAGCTACTCTCGCCACTGTGCGTACTATTATGTGGAGTGACATTTCTCGTGCCTGCAGCTGTAGACGGACACGTGTCGCTATTGAAGTTGCTGTCGCCGCTGTGCGTTGGCTGGTGCCGAGTTAGTGTTGTAGAGTCTTTAGTTGCTAAGGGGCACATCTGAATCTGATGCGGTCGTCCTCTTGCGTGGCACCGCACCTCTCCCTTGCCATCGCCCTTCGCTAACTCCGCTGGGTCCTCAGAGCATTTTAATGGCTCTCCTCCTGTCTCAAGTTGCATGTGTCTCTCAACATCGGCAAGGTTCGCTGAACCGTAGGTGAAGGAGGGGCAGCTGAACACATTTCCTTTCAAAGCAGGCGTCTGCTGCCCGAACGAATTCTCTTCCATGAGCGAATACGGCGCTTTGGGTCTGTTCTGGTAGTGTTCACCGCCTTCTCACGGTGGTCGTTGTCTTGCAATGAGCCCCGAACACAACATCCGTCGTGGTAGTCAGGAGAGCACACCGCTTCTGCGAAAAAAGTTAAAAGAATGTGTGCCGTTAGGGAAATCTAGTTTTTTTTTCGACTTACTCATTCCGCAATATTTTATTTCATTTGTTCAAGCATACCAGTTGCTTTTTGGAAAAAAGAGTAATGCTCGATAATATTGATGTTAAAATAACACATAGGACAGCACATTTAAGGAATCACGCTACATCAACGACATCTCAAGCAATAATTAGTGAATTCAAGGCAGCTTTCAACATAGTGCCCGTAGTGTATCTATCGTCGTATATGGATCTATGTGGGGTTTGTTGGAGCGTGCGTGTTAAGACAGCTCAAGCATGCCAGATTTTTGTTTGCGTCGAAGAATAATTTTCGCCATGATTGGTGCTCTGATAACACTAAGGAGGCGAAGAATTTCAGCCAACGCAACAAGTCAACATCTCAAGCAAGTGAATTGAACTGTTTTCCCTGTGTTGCTTTGGCAGTGCCGAATATAAAGGCTGCAAGAGCAGCTGGTCGAGTGGGCCCGCCTCTACAATTACGTGGCAGCAGACAGCAGCGCAGAAATATAAATGCTCTGATACAAAGCACACAGAACAAAACAAGTCAGTCAGCCCTACAGTCTTAGGTAGCAAACAAAAATACAGAAAAAGAAATGGGCACAGATGTGTCCAAAACACAGGGAAGAAGAAAAAAAGATTCAATACAGTTAGAGGAGTGCGATCGGTTTAAAAGTGAGTAGCGCGAAATTTCAGCAATATTCACATCAATTGTTTATTAGCAACTGTATTCCTTGTTTTATACATATATTTTCGTTCTCATATTCTTCTTAATTTATTAACACTATTCCCGATTTCGATATTTAGTGTTTGTACCTTTGTTCTTTTTTTTGTGAGGTTAGTTTTGTTTTCCAAACTGGTTTTGCAGAGAATTATGCATATTTTTTTACTAATAACATAGTTTTATGTATAGAGTGTATGCCTCTTAATCATGCACACTCCTCTGTAATGTACGTTTGAACCCTGAGGGTATCATAAGTAAACAAATAAATACATAATCAGCGTTCAGCGTGATCAGAAATACGTGGCAATGTGTTTTTAATATCCGTTTTTAATAGAAAGTCTGGTGAGCGCCGCAGGTGGTTGGTATTAATGCGAAAGCATTTTTTGTGTTACGAGCGGTGCGTACAGCACCTCTCGGCAGGGCATGTCATCAGAGCGCGTCCGCGCGAACTGTCAGTAATCAAGTATAGGGGTACTTAATAGTATGATTCAATTAAATAGTTTTGTATATATCAAGAATAACTAATTCACCAAAATGGTTTGTCAAATGGGTAACTAACTCATTGACGTCATTTACTACTTCAATTAGGCAATCATTACAAACATTCTTCGGTAAAATATTTTAACTGACGTATTAATATTTCTAGAATTGATTATTGCTTGCTTTGGTCTATGGGCGTTTAACGTCTTGGAGCGACTAAGGCTTTGAGAGGTTCTTTAACCACCTGATTGGTTTGGTTTGGTTTATTGGGGTTTAACGTCAAAAAGCGACTGAGGCTATGAGAGACGCCGTAGTGAAGGGCTCCGGAAATTTCGTCCACCTGGGGTTCTTTAACGTGCACTGACATCGCACAGCACATGGGCCTCTTGAATTTCGCCTTCAAGAAATTCAGCCTCCGCCGCCGGGATCGAACCCGCGTTTTTCGGGTCAGCAGCCGGGCGCCCTAACCACGGAGACACCGCGGTGGCTGTAAGCACGGATTTAATTAAACAATGAATTCAGTTGCATCCAATCAAATCGCCATTAACATTAGTGAACTGGATTATTAAATAATTGAACTAATAATGATTTAATTTTATCAACTATTGAATTACTTCACACATCGATCGGTAATGAATGAAACTGAACAATTGCTTAATCACTGAATAATGAGTACTTTGGCGTGCTTACTACACGCTCTGGCAACGAGTCCCACGCCTTCAGATGTGGTAGAGCCGATTGGCAGCAATAAGAGAAATGGTTTCGCATTACTGCACCTAAGAAGACTTAGAAGGGCCTCTGGAAATTTTTCCAAGTAGGCCAGTTCTGTAAGCGTAAAGCATTCGTAAGGGTTAAAGGCCAGATATTCTGGCTACGCACATTATTCTCATAGAAAAGCTTGGCTGTGTGGGCGAAAAATGTGGTTTCATGTTGCAGATAAAACCTCATACTGGAGCAGATATATCTCTCCATTAATGTGGGCGAGGACTGGTGGTGCTTGCAAACGGGAATAAAGCTCCTTGAGCCCTACGATTTGCGGTGTTTGCCATTGAAACAGAACGTCTAGTTTTCTCGCCTGCGTCAAGAAGCGACGGCATTGCGACAATGGCCCTTTACGAACCGTTGTGTATGGATAAGGTTGCAGCCTAAAGATACCTCCAAACGGCTTCCTTGTCGGTTGGATTCGAGAAATATGAAATAGGGATTGTCGTTCCTTGGCCAGATCCCAACTTTGCCCTTGCTGACAACGAGGAACAAGTTGAGGTAGGCGGAGCGGAGCCTTCCCTTCCTGACTTTAGCCTAAGTCCGAAAAATGTGTCTGCGTCTATCACTTGCTTCAGCCTCCTTAGGTGTTCCTCGAAACTCCTCGCGAAGAGCATAGCGTCGTTTAAATAAATCTTATACGCGGTATAAGGAGGCGATTGCCTTCTTAAACCGCGTAGACGATAGAGCTAGCCGTAGAACTTCTGACAGCACGTGCGAACATAGGAAGAAAATTGACTATCAAAAATGCGCACTCAGGCTCTCTGAAATCAGCTTTGCAGACCTCGCCGATATGAATGCCAATGAACACTGCTGCAGCCTTGTCGATAGAATTAAAGCTGTGATAAATGATTGTAGTTTTACGCAGAAAAAAACGTACTATACACATCCAGTGTGCCCTTGGATGACAGCAGCTGTGCTAAACATGATAAAAACGCGCGATCACTGGCACACCAAAATGAAACAAAACAGAGGGAACGCATATTATAGTGCTCAGTATAAGATTCATAGAAATAAAGCTGTTGCTACCATGCGTGTACAGAAGAAGCTATATTTTAGCAACCAAATAAACGCATGCGCCGGCAATTCTAAGAAGCTCTGGGCTACAGTGAACTCGATAATTCAGCCTACTTCATGAAACCGAATACTTCCTGACCTGGCCCTTTCCGAAGATAAACACCTGCTATCAGATCAGTTTAACGATCATTTCTGCTCAGTGGGTGCTGATTTACGTTTAAGTATGGGTCTCACAGACCAACCTTCTCTGCCTGAGTATCTTGAAAAGACCTTCGGTTTTATAGAAATAAGCAGTGACGAAGTAATGAGTGCACTTAATTCAATGGATGCCACTAAGGCCACGGGTCTCGATGGTATTCCGGTTTCCATAATTAAAAACAACAGTGGCGTCTTAGCTGCCACCTTAGCCTCTTTATTTAATAAAGCGTTTCTGTCCGGCATCTATCCTGTTATTTTGAAGCTCGCCAAGGTAGTCCCTATCTACAAAAGTGGGAATCCTAATGAACTCGGAATCTATAGGCCGATCTCAATCCTTAGCTGTATCAACACTCTCTTCGAAAAACTATTGGCTAAAAGAATTACGCAATTCCTGACTAAAAATGCAATTCTGTCAACGTCCCAACATGGTTTTCAGAAATTTAGATCGACCACCACGGCCGTGCTTTCTATAACTGACTCAATCAATGAAGCACTCAATAATAACAATATTTCTGTTGGTGTATTCCTGGATATTAAGAAGGCATTCGACACTGTGGATCTCGATATTTTATGCAAGAAACTAGAACGATATGGGTTCAGAGGTGTATCACTCGATTTGTTTAGAAGCTATTTAACTGGGCGACGGCAGTGTGTTATTATTGACGAACACGCGTCAAGTTCGCGTTCTATTTCCGTAGGTGTTCCGCAGGGCTCAGTAATGGGGCCTATACTTTTTACACTCTACATAAACAACTTACCCGATTGCCTAATAAATACCCGTGCCATTATGTACGCCGACGATACCTCATTGTTGGTGACCGCTAACTCCGTTGAAACAGCCAAGCATATTTTAAACGCAGAACTTCAGAGAGTCAATAAATGGTTTTTAACAAATAGACTCACTTTGAACATAGGCAAGACTAAATATGTTATATTTGCATCCCCTTATAAAAAATACCAGAATACCTGCTCCGCAATATCGATAGGAGATAAAGAAATTGAAGAAGTTAAAACTATTCAGTACTTGGGTGTAACCTTAGACACTGCATTAAACTGGAAACCGCATATCGAAAAATTGCGCAGCAAACTATCTTATGCACGTTTCGTTCTGGCCAAAGCTCGGCGACATTTCGAAATACACACACTAAAAACAATATACTTTAGCTTTTTCCAGTCCCAATTAACATACTGTATAGAATCATGGGGGTTCACTTACATCACTTACATTGAACCTGTTTTACGCCTGCAGAAGCGGGCACTGAGAATAATGACTTGCACAACACCCGTATACGCCTTCTCGCCCTTTGTTTTTTAGACTCCAAATAATGCCGGCATTGCAGCTTCGAGATTTTCGCGTTGCACTACTTGTACTAAGAGTCCTCTCCGGCACCTCCCCCTTTCCTTTGAACACATTCCATAGAGCCCCAACTAACAGCCGTTCAGCAGCACAGGGAAGATTTCTGGTTCCTACATCTCGCAATGACTATGGCCAGCGCCGCTTCGAGTATCAAGGGGTAAAAACTTGGAATAAAATCCCCTGTGCAGTCTTTTCAACGTCTAATCCTTATATTCCACTGAAGACCTTTTTTCTATCACAAATAATTACCTGATTTACAATGCAAATCGCTTTGTGATTGTTTCTTATTATTCTCTGTAGTGTCTATGTTGGGTTTGCCATTTATATGTCATTGAATAATCACTTCTAAGGCAACTGCGTTTATTTTGTATAAAGAATGCTGTTCCTGCCTTCGTGTTTTTTTGCACACTCTTCTATTTTTTTGTAGTGAGCCCTCTTGTATTTCTGTAACTTGAACCCTCTTGCTTGTACGCTTTTCATTTTTCCACCATTCTTATGTGTATTATTTTGGCATGCATGTAGAAAGCATTTGTCCTCACTAATATCTTTGCTTTTATTGCATGGATCCATAACTAGCCTTTGGCTAAGGATCCAGACAGTGATGTTATGTACTGTGCTGAAGAAATGATAATAAAAAGAATTGAATTGAATTGAATTGAACAGAGCTCAGACACCACATACCTGCAGACCCCTTGCCCGCGATCCGTAGAAAAAAATGCACTTGCGGTCGAAAGTCCAAATTACATTTTGTTGGACTCAAATACGCCGTATGGCGTCATCTTCAGAACCACCGACGAGTAGTACTTCGAGTTGCAGTAAGATCTGGGCGTCGTGGATAGAGTGTAGTGGTGCAATCCTTAGTTATGATGTTGAGGCTACTGTCATTAACGCAGTACCAAAGAGTGCCATCTCTTCTTCACGAGAACAAAGGATGACCCCAATGGGCACTTAGAGCGCTTGATGACGCCGTGCCACATCATTTTTTCTACCACATCTGATAGTGCTATGAGCACTGAGAGACAGGTCGCTCGCGTACTCGTCAGTTATGATGAGACGTTTCGTGACTCCGTGGTTTCTCCTCGGGCTTTCCTCGTGAATTAAGGGATTCTCTATGCGCCGTTAGGAGGTCTCTCAATTCATAACAACGTTCTAGAGTGCTTGAGCTACTGCAGTCGTCGAATAAACCTCTAGAAGAGTAAATCCCTTCCTTTCCGCGGCACTATCGTCTAACAGCGCAATTATCGTGCTCTATCCCAGCTTTGGAGATTCAATGCAGAGTTATGAGCCAAAACCTCAGCTCAGCAATTTCCGAGACATACGTCGCCTGTTACAATGCCAATCCTCGGTCCAGGAGGAACTGTCTGTTTCACTCTACGATGCATTCTTTTCAATTCTCTGTAACCACAGGAGCCACGGGGATTACGATGGTTGGTCAGGATGAGAGGATACGTGCTTCGATGGAGGCAAAATTCTAGATGGCCGCGTGCTGTGCGGTGCCAATGCACGTTTAAGAACCACAGGTGGTCGAAGTTTCTGGGGTCCTTCTCTATGGTGTCCCTCATAGCCGGAGTCGCTTTGAGACTTTAATCCTCAATAAACCCTAAACCATCATCGAGCACATATGAGCAATGTTATTTGCAGTGTCGCCTGGGTATCTACATCGATTTTACTAAGGCCTTCGACCTCATAAATCATGATATTCTTCTTTTTAGGTTAAAAAGGTATGGTGTGCGGGGTCTAGCGCTAACCCTATTACAATCTTACTTAACTCACAGAACCCAATATGTAGATATAAACACAGCATCCTCTCCTACCCTCCATATAACATGCGGAGTGCCCCAATGAAGCATTCTTGGGCCTTTGCTATTTTTAGTTTATATAAATGGCATCGTCTACAGCGCTAGTAATTTTCAGGTTGTGTCATTGGTGGATGACAACTTTTTTGTCACAGGTACTTCCGAGGCCGACGTTGAACGCAAAACAAGCGAAGCCCTTAATAAACTGCACTCATGGGCAGATGCAAATTCCTTGCGCATAAATCGGTCAAAAACACAAATTCTGTTGTACCGCCCTAAGAGAAAGAAAATATCTAGGCCTCTCAAAATAGCCCTAAACAGCCAACCAATTGAGCTTGTGACTTCTGTAAAAACAATGGGAGTTATCTTTTTTCACAACCTAAAAATGGAATGGGCACGTAGAACACATTTGTTCGAAAATTTCCTCAGCTCTAATTATATTGATCGCTTTAGACATATATTTCTAGTAAGGGTAAAGATGGTGCTCTTCAACGCGTTAGTACTAACTCATATCCAATACTGCAGCTTGGTTTGGGTTTAACAACGGTAACAAATATTCATTGATTGCATTTGCTGCAGAAAAAAGCCGTCCGGTCCATAGCAAATGTGCCATTCCTTTTCCCCACAAGAAGTGTCTTTATAAATTATGATATCCTTCCAGTCTTCGAATTTTACTTTTACAGGCTTCTATTATGCTATAAATACTATTCACAACAAGGTGATAATCGCTTCACTGTACTTGGACAACTGAGAGAAAATAACAGCTGCCGTAACACTAGACACAAAAAACTTGGAATCACTCCAACACCAAGAACTTACTCTATGAACCAGTCCTTAAGTTACAACCTTCACGTCTTGCTAAACAAAAGAATCCATGACAATTTTGATACTACCAGAAATTCAAAACGCAATATCCGTGACTACTGCCGAGACAATTTCAGTCTGTGAAAGAAGCAGACATGAATTTCCTTGTCCAAAGTTTGGGACATCTATTCTGTATATTCTAGTTATTTATAACATTTGCTTTGGGTACATGTGTGTATTGCGATTTTTGCATGTGTGTGTTCGCGCTTAGCGTAAATGTGGATCTGCATCGCATACCCATGGCATTACGAATTGATGTAACTGATGTGACCCTCACCTTCCTTCTGTACTGCCACTGTCTCAAGGAGTCGCGACCTTCAATTAAGCTGTTATAACAGCTTTTAGTCCCGGCTCCTCCTTTGTGAGAAAGCAAAATAAACTTGAACTTGAACAGACCTCTTAGTCCATCGAAAGGGAGATGTGCTTGGATCTGAGGTCATTGTATTTTTTATGGTCTCTCTAGGAAGCCTGTGAACATGATAAGGTACTGAGAACACAGCCGCAGGACTAATACGCTCACAGAGCAAGCAACTACGTCCGTTCAGCAACACTCGAGTAAAATTTGGTCATTAACTGCACAAGTTTTAGAAATCGATGAACTTTAATTGTCGAATGCAGTGTGAAACTTGCAGGTAAAGAATTCGAAATCCTTTAGGACTAGCATTTGTAATGGTGACGCAAACGCTGATTAAAATCTATCATTCAAGCTTCTCCGGTGCACACAGTGCCTAGTGTGAGGGCTCAGGGTGATGTCATCGGAGGTACCCGTACATTTTAAACCATAATCGCTTGCGTTGAAATAAAAATGACCGCCGCTGAAGGCAAAGCCCACTGAGAGTTGTTTGCCAGCACCAAACAAAGCACGGCAAGATTTGGTTGACGTCAGCGGCAATCTGAAATCCTTTTTTCCGTAACGTGACACTGAACTTGCCCGCACTGCTGCTACGCTTTGAGAAAAAGATAATATTATCTGTTGATCACGTCACTATTTTAAATACAAGCGCAAAAGCGCTTGGCATACTTTACCTACATCCTATATAGATTTGAATCTCTGAATATCGGGTAATTCCAAAAATAATGCAGTTGCTCTTTATAGCGTATGTGGACCCTCCCTACAGTGTGGATTCAGGACTTGTCGTGAACGAACATGACTTTCATCGAGATAGCTGCAGAGAGTCCGCTGATGGCAGTGTCGCCTCTCTTGACTACCAGGTAGGTAACCTTGCGGCCATGAAATTCCAATTCAGTGTCGATGGTGTCCTAAATGCACGCTGGCCTCTGATTTGGGCCAGTGCTGCGTCGCGCATCGAAATATGGCTCGGGCATGTCGTCGTAGTGTTTCTGGTTTGTGTCATTAGAGACTTGCTTCACGTCACTTTCACGCTAAACTTTGTGTGCGGTGTCGTCGCAATGGAATGAGGCGTCGTCATGCGTTTTTGTCGGTGAAAAATCTTGAAAACTCCGCCCTCGGGAGCCGCAAATCACGCAAGCGAACTCAAACCCGGTGACTGCCGGAAGACGTCGCAGGCGCAGTTCAGAGCTAGAGTGACTGGGCTAGAATGACTAGAGTGACCTCGCACAACTTTGAAGCACTTGGTAGGAAGACAATGGAAAAACAAACAACCACAAGGGAGTACAAGACGCAAAAGAACGCTTACTATCACCTGATTTATCATCAAGACACATATATAACCAGCCAGTCACATCACACGTCACACTTTGCAGCGCCAGCTATCTTAGACTAACAGAAGAGAAAGGTTTAATCACCTGTTCAGCTATAAACGCAGCTATTCTCAGAGGAATTGCAAAAAGGAAAAAGAAGAATGAAAAAGAAAGAACAGCGCATGTCATACGACCAGGCAAGGAAGTAAAATCTGTTACAAAGATTTTTATAAAAACTGCCAAAAAAACGTTCTCCGCTGAGTACCGGCATATAGATGTATCGCTAATGCAGTGGTCCGCCTTCTTGTCGATATGGAAAGCTTCAAGCAAAAGTCTTGCTTTTATGGAAGAACTCCTGGCCAGAATCTTCGCTTCTTTGAAGTCGGATACGCACTTGCATGCCGAAACATGCTCCGCTAAGTCGGCGAGCTTATCTTTTTTTGTTGTACTTTGAGAATTCTCCCTTAAAAGGTCATTGTGGCAACGCCCTGTCTGCCCGACAGAGCTTCTTCCGCAGGACAAGGGGATCACGTAAACCACTCCTATGACACATCTAACAAATGCTTCTTCATGTTGCTTTTTTGCAACCGCGCTCGCCCTCAGCACATATGCGGGGGCACAGCTTGGCCAACTTGTTTGGCGCAGAGAAAACAAGCGGAACATTGTGAATGCTGGCCACTTTTTTCAGGTCATGTGACATCTTATGAATATAAGGCATCACCTTTGGTTTGCCTTTCGCGCGTTCAGAAGCAGCCGAATTTTGATGGGGACCATGTTTCTTTATCAGTTTTTCAGCATCAGCCGTTAAGACCGAGCAAGGAAATCGAGCAGAAAAAAGCCTGCGTACCTGGTAGTCAAAGCTAACGTCCATTTCATGCGGACAAGACTTCCGAAGCGCCGACTCTAAACAGAGTAAAGCAACAGCTCTTTTTACGGTCTTAGAATGCGACGAGTCATAAGGCAACAGTTCTTTTTTTTTTTTTCATGTGGGAAATACGACCAGCAAGTGTGTCCCTTTCGGACCCTCAGCCTCAAGTCTAAAAAACGTATCGCTCCATTCAGCGGGAGTTCGTAAGTGAAAGTGAGGCCTTTACCATGCTCAATAAGCGCGTTCTTTTGTGTTTTGTCTTCCCCTGTGGTTGTCGTTTTTGCGCTCTCTTCCTACCAAGTATCAATAACCAAGTAGCCCAGCACCATGTTTTATTGAACTTTGAAGCCGTAGCATGTAAGTACGATAATTCGAGATAAAAGCCGCCGTGGTGGCTCAGTGGTTATGCGCTAGCCTGCTGACCCGAAAGACGCAGGTTCGATACCGTCCGCAGCGGCCGAATTTCGATGCGGATGAAATTCTTCAGGTCGGTGTATTGCGCAATATCGCCTTGTCCCGAGTCGCCTTAGTACGTCAACCGCATAGAACAATTCGAGAAAAATATGGTCGCGCTTACCGTCACAGTCATAAAGCCCCGTAACAAGGTTATGAAGACACAAACAATACAAAACTTCACGGTATTATATCGATACACTGATATTGACGCAGCTTCTTCCGTTCACTTCGTCCTCTAGAATTCGGCCAGCCGCAGCTAAAACTATACGCCGAGTTTGCATCGCTCGAAGTGGTTCGCTGAGTGACAGCTGATGCACCACTTCTTTAGTTGAAAGAATGCACATTTTCGGTGCTTTCCACTTTTATTCCTGCAGCGGAATTCTCGTGAGTAGTGCGTGCAGAAAATGTGGTATTTGATGAAGACTGCCTGTATGTAGCCAGAACGCGGGCTTCTAGTATAGAGCACATAGGAGAGCGTGCGACTTTTCGCGAAACCCGCACAATAAACACCAACCGAGCAATGTGCAAGAGAACAGATGTACTCACGTAGGGTCTGTCCAGAGTTGCTTCGCCGGCGTCCTAGTTTTGCTTGGTCGTTGAAGGTAAAGTGCACAGCGAGGTAGAATGGCTGCAGTTGGCTGCCTGTAAAGTGCATAGCGAAGTTGTGAGAGCGAAAAAGTTCAGTTTTTGACTGCTGCGCCGTACCAAGGAACAAGAAGCAACACTGCAGTTCGCGTGTTAGGCCACACCTTGTTTTGCAAACGTAAAGTGGGTAGGAACAGCTGGTACTCTTTCATAAAACGGAGCGAAAACGACGGACATAGGAACAGACAGACGGAAAAAACACCGAGTCGACCAAACCATTTATTTCATATAACTTGGAATTGATATTGGCGCTAGAAACATAGCTATAACACAACCCGGGCACAAAATAGAGGAGACGCACAATGCGTAAAAGACTCACACTGGGTCTCCCTAAAGCTGGGTTTTCGGCGTTCAGGTCCTCCTCAAGTCAAGTGTACAACTGCGTCACTAAGTAGCCAGTGCGGCTGCTACACACACCGTCGCCAATGTTAAAAAGTTGTGTCGTTTTCTGTTGCACCCCGCACTGTTTGTCTGAGCACCACGCCCCATGTGTCTCAGGTTTTTATTGTGGCGCCATCAAGTGGCAACCACGAGGAACAAGGCTGCAGAATGTGATGGCTTTTCTCTTTTTTTTATCTATTACTACCCGCCCCTTTTTGGTAGCCAAGGCAGGAGCGGGGGTATGACGTGTACAAATACATGGTATATAACAGATAACAACGAGAAAAGGAAGGAAATGGGCACACAGTCAAATTTCTGCGGAAGAAACCAGCCCACAAACAAAAATAAAAATGCGCTGCAGTTACATGCAGGGCAGGATGCATAAAAAGAATGCGCTTCAAGAACGAAGCCAAGTACATAAAATTTACTGGCGTCATCTTACTTCAGATAAAAATGCTTCCGGTGATGATATGGTGGCCACATCGCGAGTAACCAATTCTAATAGGCTATCGTGCTTGGAAAGAACATCTTGTACGCACTGGTTCTTCACCGATGGACGGCAACTGTTTTGCCGTATTCTGTTATACTGCATATAAGCCTGAATTTTTTTTGTATGATAATTGATGATGGTGAAGAACATTATCAAATGATGCATTTTTCCACAGGATTCAAAGGTAGGCAAACCCGAGCGGCTGAGAAGGTGATACCGATACCTGTCTTCGTGGCATATTAATTGCAGTGCTTTTTTTTTCACACCTTTCCACCCCCCCCCCCCCCCCCCCCAAGACTTCTGGCGTCCCCTTTTCCTATGCGGATACCATTCCAAATCTGCGCGGCGTTGTGGACAAGTGCTGTAGAGGTAGCTAATACAATCTAATTAAACACTCCGAAACGGAGCTTCAAGGTGATAAAAAAGTTATGGGGCCACTTAACAGAACTTTAGTGGGCGATGCGATAGAGGTGTGCTCCGGGTCCATCGCGCCCGGAAAGAAGTTGATGAAGACGGCGACATCCAAAGCACAGTGGCACGTCCAGTGGAGATTTTCCCCTGAGATTGTGAGTTAAACACGCGGGATGTGCAGCTGCGGACTGTTTTACTAGATTGCATTGGTTGCGGCGATGGTGTAGTCGTGTAATGCAGGGGCCACTGAAGCCGTTCTATAAGTGCCAGTTCGAAACCCATTCCCAGCCATGAAGCGCTCATTTTATCTGTTTATCACGTCCATCCCCCCTGACACTCCCTCTCAATGCTTGCCGTCTCCGATAGTGATGTCGGTACTGCCGCAGCGTCCGAGCTGCTTCAGAGGTGATGGGTTTTAAAATTTGGCTCTAACCTGCGATCGGTTCTTTAATCCCACGTGACCTTAATGATGACGCAACTCTCTCGGCCAACTACTGAATTCTGCGACACAGAACAGCAGCGTTTTGCATCCACGTCAGCTTAAATAGTACCGCATAATTTAGAAAAGAATACCAAGCTGAACCAAAGCGTTCAGTACATGCAACGTGGGATATGTACTGCTCACAAAAACAGAAAGCCCATCTGAAGCCTTGGCTTATGTGTTCGGCTGTTGATCCCTTGGTCAAGGGATAAAGTGCGGCTGCAGTGCCCTATTTTACCTGAAACCAAAATGCAACGACGCTTTTTACTGTGTGCTGTTACCGCACGGTAAACATCCGTTGCAGTCCGAGTTATTCTGCAGCCTACACTACATTGACGCTGTCAAATATATGTGAACTCGAAGCCCCTCTTTGCAGGCGATAAAAAGACGCAACTATATCCAAAGTGTCCTGGCTCAGATGGACCAAGATATTGAAATGGAGACTGAAATCAGGTGAATCTTGTCAGGACTCATGCAAAGTGCACGCTAGACAATTTTGTTATTTCGACTCCTTTAACAATTAGTACACAATAATTATTTACCTTCCTAAGTGGTACTCTAAACGACCAAGCATTACTAGAAAATTTTCCGAGCATCACCAGAATTGCCCAACCAGGTTCTTGCGACTAAGAATCCTTAGCGTAGCCTTTTTTTACTTTACAAAAAAAGAAAACAATGAAATTTAATAAATACCTCTTTACATCATGCTCCCTGCGCCCCAGTGCGCCGCCATTACAGCGCTGTGATACGCGACTTGGTGAAGCGTCCCTGTTGTGTGCTTTCTGAGCTGCCTACGAAGCAGCTGAGCGATGCGCCTGGTGTCGACATAACCGCCAGCGGATGCAGACAGGCGAGGAAATGCTGCGCAAAGCCAGTATCTTTGGTGATGTATGCTCACTCATGCTGGCAGAGTGCATGCAGAAGTACGGTGCCAATATAATGTATTTGCAATAGACCAGCGTGATAATAACGAGCAGTTATGCACATTGGAGTGGAGGAAAATAATCGGTAAATGCGGCTTTTCTCACCAAGGAAAATAAAATAAAGAGGAGGCATACCGATGACTTGTCGCTTGCTGTATGTTCTCGTGGGCAGGGTACTTTGCTTTTTATTTCATAGTGCGTGTCTTTGCGCGAACGTCTGTAAAAGGCAGAGGTTCCAAAGGTTTGGTTTGGTTTATTAGGCTTTACGTCCCGAAGCAACTCAAGCTATGAGAGACGCCGTAGTGGAGGGCTCCGGAAATTTCGACCACCTGGGGTTCATTAACGTGCACTGACATCGCACAGGACACGGACCTCTAGAATTTCTCCTCCAAAGAAATTCTAGCCGCCGCGGCCGGGATCGAACCCGCGTCCTTCGGGTCAGCAGCCGAGCGCCATAACCACTGTGCCACCGCGGCGGCGCAGGGGTTCCAAAGATCCCTGAGCAGCAATATTCGCGTAAATAGTGTGCGCGAATCACCCGCATTTTGTAGCAATCAGCACAGGTTGCTGAGCAACACTAGGTTACTGATGAGACTACCGCGGATCTCGCTCCAATGTTTCGTAATTTCAGCCTTCACTCCTTCTGGCGTAGTTGTCAGGATGCAGTAGACATGGTCCTTCACACACCCCTACAGAAGTCGAAAAGATTGAAGTGAGGTAACGTTGCTGGCCAGGCCACTGCTTCAGTCCGTCCTATCGACTGGTTTTTGAAGGCTTCGTCAAGCAAAGCTCATGCAAGACTGGTGCTTTCAGCCGGGCAGGCCCATCGTGCTTAAACTAAGCGGTGACTTGAACTGCAAGAGGGAGGCCCAACGAAAATCTTCGGCTGAGCGGGTTAAGGCAGCTCAAGCATGCCAGATTGCTGGTTGCGTTGTGTTCTGTTCTGTTGTGTTGGGTTTAGTGGCGCATAAGCGTCTAAGGCTCCCATGCGCCAAGCTCAAGGTGGAGGAAAATTGATATCTGTAGAATTTCTCTTAAAAAAAAAATCGGTAGTGTAAAGAGCCTAAAAATTTAGTTGCTGCTACACGGTAATGTTTGGAAAAAATTCAGGAATGTCAGTTTTAAAACCTTTAAAGAAGGTCGAGTAACCTCAGCGGCGATCCATGGCTGGCAAGGATTCCGAGGCTCCCAACCCAACAAGTAAAGGCCTCAGTATTCTTCTCAGGAATGAGAAGACGACTGAGGTGTATGAAAAGTCCAGCAAAGATACAGATCAGAATTTATAGTCCCTCGAGAAATCCTGCCTCTGTTAAAAAGCTAAAAACAGAAGATATGTCAACGATTGCATTGTTGCTTAAGACCAGCGTAGGGTAAAAAGGAATGAGTTGATTGTAAAATCGAATAAAGTGCTTTTTTCTTATTTTTTCAAGTTTCACGCTTGAGAATAAAATGTGAATAATTGTAAGTTCATCTCAACATTTCTCAGACTGGTTTCTATTGTTTTGTTTGTAGGAAACTGTGTGTGAGGTGTGTGTGTGCGATGCGCAGACGACATAAAATTACTCCCATAAAACGCTTCTGGTGCACGCAGGTCTTCCATTCACCAACGACAGGCTTTACTAAGTGTAGCTTGTTGTTAACTTCGTTGTCCCATGAAGCCTGCCATTTTCCTTTAAGTTTATTTTTAAGCAGTTTCATGCAGTCTTTATAAGGTATATCGACTTTTTTTTATTTGTACATTACGAGCACGTGCGGCACATGCGTCAGTGCTCTAATTCCCCCTGATTCCCACGTCATTAGGGACCCAGCAAAACTTTATTTTAAGTATTTTTGTTTCAGCTTTCATTATGCCATGTATTATTTATTTATTTATTTGTGATACCCTCAGGGTACAGAGTACATTTCAGAGGGGAAGGGCAGTTGATAGCAAGAAAAATAAACAAAGCACAATTCATAAAAAACTATAGAACAACTGAGGCAGGATAAAAAGAAGTGAGCGAAATTAACACGGAGCAGATTAATAAAATAGTTTAAGAACAATACTAGTACGTGGAGAACACAACACTACAATAAAATACAAAAGCGATCATTATGTAATCAGAGTGGTAAGTATTCCTCTAAATTGAGTTGAATCAGTGATGCTAGTTAATGATGCGGCTAGGGATTTCCATTCTTTAGAGGTTAGCGGAAAATATGATTGCGCACATGTTACTGTGTTACAATGAGGCACTGTGACCTTGTGGTGATGATCACGACGGTGAGAAATGAACGGTGTTGGTTGAATCCATCGAGAGCGAAGTTGAAAATTGGAGTAGAAAATCTTATGGAATAGGCAGATGCGGAAGTGCTTACGGCGGGTAGCTAGGGGTTTTAGGGGTCCTATTATGGGTTGAACTGCATTTCTGAAGTTTAGTTCTGTAATTACGCTGAGTGAGTCGGTGTAGATGACACATTTTTGTATGTTTTTCTTGATTTCTTTAACCGCGACAGCAATGGCGTAACTTTCTGCCGTAAAAACTGATGCGCACTCAGGCAGCCTGACTATTTTTTCGTCTTTCTCTTGTACTACTGCACTACCAACGTAGTGTGCTGTTTTCGAGCCATCTGTGTAAAAATCCATGTATTCCTTGTACTTATCCTTCACTGCCAAAAATTCCTGCAGTATATATTCTTGTGGAGTTGACTTTTTGTGGATGTGCGTCAATGTAAGATCACATACTGAGGGAAATCTGTACCAAGGTGGCAGTGGGCGGGGTCTCGGGGCAATATTGGGCAGTGTGTTCAGTATACCTAATTCTTCGCATTTTCCTTCAAAACGGTGGAATAGCGGTCTGATTGCTTGGGGTTTGTTGTTAAACAGTTGTCTGGATTGGCATTTTGCAGCTATGGGGTAGCAGAGATGCTTTGGCAGTGAACGGGTTTTTAGTACATATGCGGATGTCAGCATGTATCTTCTATCTGTAAGGGAGGGTTCATTTATTTCGACATAGAGTCTGTTTATGGGGATGTTCTGTAAGCGCCAGTTGAGAGACTTAAACTGAGGTTATGCACGGGGTCTAGTCATTTTAGGTAAGATGGTCTCGCAGACCCATATACGATGCACCCGTAATCTAGGCAGGATCGTACTAGAGCACGATAAATGTGCAAAAGACATGCCCTGTGGGACCCTCATCGTTTACGTGAACGCACCTTTAGGACATTGAAGGATCGGGAAGCTTTCTTTTTCGGGTTGTTAATGTGTGGAAGGAATGGGAGCTTTTTATGAAAATTATTCCTACGAATTTGTGCTGTTCATTTACCGGTAATTCTGTTTCCCATAGGTGGAGGGTGGGGTTGTTCTGTAGGCCTCGTTTGAGAGAGAACATGACGGCCACTGTTTTTTGAGGAGAGAACTGGAATCTCTTTCTGTCTCCCCATGCCGCTAGTTTATTTATTGTCAGTTGTACTTGTCCCTCGCATTTTGACATGTTGGTTGATGTGCAGGCGATCTGGAGATCGTCAACATAAACCGAGTACATAACTGATCTTAGGATTATTTGGTCTAATAATTCATTTTCCCGACAAGAGTGTAGTGCTTAAACTGCACCCCTGTGGTACTCCATTCTCCTGAACAAACTTCTTTGAGATGGTTGATCCAAGGCGTACGTGAAAGGAACGGTTGGATAGGAAGTCTTTTATGCAGTTCAGCATCCTTCCCCGGATGCCAAGCTCTGCTAAATCGCGGAGGATACCGAACTTCCAAGTGGTGTCGTACGCCTTTTCGAGGTCGAAGAAGACAGCGAGAGAGTGTTGTTTGTGTATGAAAGCCTCTCGAACAGTATTTTCGAGGCGAACTAAGAGGTCTGTTGTGGAGCATGCCTTTTTAAAACCACACTGATGGCTATCAAGGAGTTCCCGAGATTCAAACACGAAGATTAACCGGATCATTTAATACGCTTTCAAGGAAGGAAGGGAAAACTTTATTTTCACTAATGGTTTTTCCTGCGGTTTGGGGCCATCTTCAGAGACGTCTTGGCTCTACACCCAGGAGCCTTCTCTGTCGAAGTCGTCCGCCTCTAATCAATGGTCGGTTGCCCTCAGTCCAGGGCTCCGCTGGCCACTGCCGCCCGTTGAGCTCGCTGTACCAGACCTTGTTGGTCTTCATAGCGGTCGCTGCACAAAAAACTTGGCGAGGCAGCTGATAAGAGCTATTGGTCGATAACTGCCAGGGAATGTTGGCTGCTTACCAGGTTTCAGGAATGGTACTATAATTGCTTTTTTTCAAGCTTCCGGAATTTTTCCGAGTGTCCAAATTTTGTTAAAAAATTTCAAAAGTGTTTCCATAGAAGGTTTTGAAAGATGTGCTAGCATTTCTTAGTGTATTTCATCGGAGCCTGGGGCAGTCTTTTTGCCGGCAGATAAAACTCTGTTTATGTCCTGGATTGTGATTAGTCTATCGAAAGGTTCAGTTGTGCAACCAGTTTTTGGAAGTTTATTTTTCTCAGCTGTGTTTTTGTATCTTAAACATGATTCTGCATAGCGTGTGGAACTGGAAACACGTGAGAAATATTCACCCAGGATGTCTGCCTGCTCTTCTATACTTGTTTGTGTATCAGGGGCTGTAAGAAAATGAATTGTAAAAGGGGAGTAGTCGCCATTTAATTTACGAACCTGCTCCCACATTTTTTTTGCTTGTGATTGAACTGCTTATTGATGATATGTAATTTTTCCAAGAAGCTTTCTCAGCATTGCGACGAATACGTCGTGCATTGGTTCCCGCCTTTTTAAAGTCTATAAGGTTCTCGTGTGTGGGGTATCTTCTAAAAATTCCTCAGGCTTTATTGTGCACCTTCTTCGCTTCTCTACATTCTCTGCCGTAACACATCTTGTCGTTGTGTCGAACCACCCCAGAAGTGTGAGCGATAGCCAGGCGTGCCGGAGAAATTATGCAGGATGTGATCATTTCATTTAGTTCATCCACATTAAGGTGATCTGCAGGTATTTTTTCTGGAGAGGCTTTTTCTCGAAACAGCTCCCAATCCGCTATGTGAAGTTTCCAGCGACGTGGTTTGCTAGGGATGATTGATGGTGATGACGACAACCTGATTACTACTGGCAGATGATCGCTTTCGTAGGGATTGTCTAGGACATCCCATTTAAAATCCATAGAAAGAGACGGTGAACTAAAAGACAAATCTATACAGCTCATTTTTCCCGAGCTTGGAGAACAGTATGTGTTTTTGCCTGTGTTGAGCAGGCAGAGATTATTTGATAGAAACAAAATCTTCTAAAATACGACCCCTAGTATCTGTTTGTGTGCTTGCCCAAAAACCAGAGTGAGCATTGAAATCACCGACTACCAGATATGGCTCTGGTAGCTGTTGTAAAAGTGTTTCTAAGTCATGCAGTGTTACTGATAGATGTGGCTGTAGATATACCGACCATATGGTGATTGTTTTAAAATGGTGGATGGTGACAGCAAAAGCTTCATATTTGGTTTTAATCTTCATTTCATTAGTTGCAACACCACTCTGCACAATAATGGCAACACCTCCTGAGAGCCTATTTGCTTGATCTCGGTCGCACCGAAATACTTGATACTTCTTTAGGATATTCTGGTGTTTGGGACCTAAGTTTGTCTCCTGTAGGCATAAAGCCACAGGATGACGTTTGTTTAGAAGTTCTTTTATGTCAGAATAATTATTTAGTACTGCCCGGCAGCTCCAATGTATAAGGAACGCCATGTTGGATGATTTTTGGGAGTGTAGTAAAGAAGTTACGACAGAGGATTTGGGGGTGCCATTACTGGCCTCTTTTCTTTTTCGCCCAAGTGGTCTGTGCCGCCGCTGAAGCGGGGGCGAGTTTTGCGTTGTGTCCATCGCCTCGATAGAAGCTCTGGAGGCCCGCGGAGATCCCACGCGTGTGCGGTTTGCAGGCCTCTCCCGACTGGGGAAGCCTTGCGGGCAGCCGACTGAGGGGCCGGCGAGGCGCTTTTTGAGAGGTGGCAGGGCAGCCTTGGCTGCGCCTGCCGGGGACTGGAAAGGCCTGCCTCAGGCTTTGCCTGGGCATTGGCCGGAGACCGGTGTGGTGTGCCGCCCCTGCGCACACCACACCGGTCCCTGCGCCCCTGTGCACACAACACCGCGCGCGCACGCGCACGCACACACGCGCACGCACACGCACACACACGCACGCGCTCGCACGCGCACAAACGCGACCACAAACGCGCGCACGCACGCGCACACGCACACGCGCACGCGTGCACGCACACACGCACACACACACACACACACACCAGCTTTTCTTGTAATGGGATTAGTAATGCTGTCGCATTAGAAGTGCGTCTTCCGCTCTTACCCAATCAACACCATAGAAGGTGCCGAGTAGGCACCGGGCGGCAGTCGTCTCATGAGCGTTTGGTCGGAGTGTTAGTCTTTTCTTTATAATTTAGGCAGGTCTCTCCTGTAATGTTCTCGTTCCAGTGCATATAAAGTACCGCAAAGGGCATAACAGAAATGAAGTAAAAACACTTTTTCGACTTGCCCAGAAACTTCAGTCGGTGCGAAAACAAAGAAATGAACAGGTGCCTCAGTGGAGGGCATCCGAATATTTGATGTCACGTGGATATGATTAACGTACACTAGAAACCTACAGCCGAAAGGCCATTTTTCGTTCGTCTCCAAGTAAACGCAGCCGCTTACCCCGCGATTAAATCTGTATCATTGTGCTTACAAGTTGGGCTCGGGTATTTTGAAGATATGAGAAATGCGGCAGCGCCATGACCAACGGCTGTCCCAAATAATTTTCCGGCAAAATACTGCACAGATAGGGTCCATTCTGCTGCTGTCGAAATGATGCACGCCTGCTTTGGAGCTCTTAACCAAACCTACCACACAAGTAATGAGAGGCACGCATAGCGAATTATGCTCAACATGCTTTTTTAAACCGCGGCTTTGTTCCTTTCTTCTATCACTCCGTCCTTTACCCTCCCCTTACGCCGTGGTTCGGGTGTCCACCGAGATATGCGAGGCAGTTATTCCGTCATTTTCTTTCCCAATAAACAACCAATTAGCCCCCGCTTCAGGATTCCTCATCGTAGTCGTCTGCGTTGGCTTAACACACCACCTGACAACCATCGCAGGTACTAGCAGAGCGAAACGCCACCTGCCACGACAAGACCGGAGAAGTGCACAACCCGAAGGTGCCTGCCACGGGAAGATGCCGGAGGGTGAGTAGCAGTAACACGCCATCTTACAGCTGTGGCAGGTGGCGTGTGAAGAGCTGCGCTGAAATTTCGCAAAACCGACGATCGGAGTCGTCTCTCAATTTTGTGGTTTTGTTCATATCGCTTTAACGGGGAATCTCACTGTTACGCTGTAAACTGGCAACCCGCATAAGCTAGAAGATCGATGTGAAGGGTATGGATAGTGTACTGAAGCAAGTTTGAGAACTGTCCTCCATGTCCAGCCAATATCCAGTGGTCAGACGAGTTTCTCGTGACACATTCTTGAGACGTACTGGAGAATCTGTTCTTTATTTGAATATAGAAGTGCAAATGCGCTGCGCAGATGCAACGACAGACACCGCAGAATGAAGTCAACGCAAGAGCCTCCTGGCGAAGTGCTGTGGTGATTTCATGGCAATATGCAGAATCTACGCAGCCCGAGATTCTGATTCTGACTGTAAGCAAGTATTTAAAAATGAGCTCTGCGCAGCGACCCTGGTTTCGGCTGCAGTTGACATGAATATTTTACGCCAAGTGATGCTCCATTAGAAAAGAGGCGTGCGCTGACCGCCCAACCCATCTTTAATGTGCAGTTTATCAGTGCGAAAGCACTATGTAGCTCATCGGGCACCAAATGCGGCGTCGCCGCTGACAAGCAGGAGTGGTCCCAAAAATTCCCGATAACATCACCGTAATATCAATGAAAACAAAATTTCTACCTAAGGTGCTGGGACTTGAACCCAGGACTTTCAGATTGAGGAGCGAGCATATAACCATGGGTCATAAAACCACGCTTGTTCTTGACCAACAAAGGTAAACGTAGCCTATTGGCTGTCTTACGACTGTATGCTAATGAGAAGGTGTGTGATTACACAGGAAGATAATACAATACCTATGTAGATAAAACTAAAAAGAATTTCAAATACAAAAAACGCTTTTGCTTTTATGGGACATAAGTAGAGTTAAGTGGCCTCCGCAATTTTTGACCCCCCCCCTCCCCCCACCCGTGGTATACATATAATGTACGTTTTCGCGTGCGGGTCTTGCATTACCTCTACACCACATAGAGCACAGGAAAATATTCTAAACAGCTGATATCCTCTCAATAAACAATGCAAGAAAAAGAGAGAAAAGAAAAACAAAATATACTATGGGTCCGCTCAACGCATCTTAATTTTAGACGGCAGTCCGATGGGATTGTGTTCCGAATCCATTGCGCACGAATGGAAGTTGTGGGGCCACGCTCCATCGACCCCTTTATTTTGCTTCCCCTCGATGCATCTTCTTTGTCCATATTTCTTATATCCGCCGACGAAATCACAATATGGACCAACCCTGGATCCCACGGAGAGATTGCAGAACCATTACAACGAGCTATCGACCCAGTACAATCTTTTGCGCACGGGAATGGTGTTGCAATTTCATCGGCTGAATAGGAGCTTTTAGTTATAAGGAACAAACAAGCATCACAGGCAAAACCAGACCCTCGGGATTGCATCGAGTTGCGCACTGACGACCTACCGATAACGCCGGTAGCCACGATCAGGGTTCTTGACATGTTGATTCAGAATAATACAACACGGAAGCGATACGCGGCTACGCGTCACGACGCACCAGCAAGGCGCGCTGGTGACGCAAATTGCCACCCGTCCCATGGGAATGAGAGAAGCCGACCTGGGCACGATCACGCAAAGCTTGATGATAATTAGAATCATGTACATTTGCCCCTACTATCACGTGAATCGCAGGGACGACGATGCACTTGATATCATCATTAGAACCGCGTACGAGGCGGCCCTTGATCTGCCGACATACGCCAACTCAGATCGATTGCTGCTGTTAGCAATTTTTATGGGATACCGGCTTTAATATCGCAGAGCGACTGGGGCGATAAGCGACGCCTTAATGGAGGGCTCCTGATATTTCGATTACATGTGGTTCTTTCACGCGCACTGACACCGCACAGTACGCGGGCCTCTAGGGTATAGCTTCCATGAAAATGCGACCGCCGCGGCCGGGATCACACCCGCGTCTTTCGGGACTCTAGTCAAGCACAATAGCCATTGCGCCACCGCGACACTCACATGCCGCCAGCTTTTGAGATCAGCGGCGCTGCGCGTCTCGGGCGGACGCGCTTCATTTCGGCTCCGACAATTTTCGTCCGGATTATCGAAAAATTCCCTACGACCGCGAAAATTTTGCTTGTACTCGACGGTTAACATCACCCGGCACCCGAAGACATCGCTCTCGACCGGGTGGGCCAATTTTTGGGCCTTTTAGGCCCATTTATGTCTTCATCCCGTGGGAGCCCCAGCCAGGCCTAAAGCCAAGCAGCCAGTCTCCAGCGTTCTCCGCGGACGCCATGGCGGCCTCCGCTCGCCGCGGCCGGGTACGATCCCGGGACGATGGCATGGACAGAAGTTGTCGCAGAAGCCCCGTCTTCTCCTGAAACCTCCACTCCGACGCAGGAGATCGTGGATGAAGGCCTCTTTTCGTTGGTGGCACTTCGCAAACGCCAGCAGCGCCTGAACACCTCGGCAGTGAACGGACCCTCCGTGAGTGCCCCTGCTTCTGTGCATCCAAATACTTCAAGTTCCAGCCATCAGCTCTCGCCAACAGCGGGATCGACGTAATGGCGGCCTGCCGCTATGCCTCGACTCCGCAACGAAGACTTCACGATCGTCATCAAGCCCAGAATGACGGTCTCCCTGAAGACGGTTTTGCAGAACGGTGAGCTTGGTGCTTTGCTCTCCGCCTATGTTAATGCCTCCTCGGTGGACACTCTTAGTATCTGGCCCATCTGGGACCAGAATATCGTTATCGCCACCACTCAAGACGTGAACGCGGCGAACGCGCTCGCTCGTAAATTTACTCTGAAAGCTTCCAAAGGCTCCATCTCGATGGTCGGTCACGCCAAAGTCAACGGTGAAGTCTGCAGGGGGATCATTACCGTCCATGAGCAGGAAACTTCTACCACCCTGAAATCGAAAGTCCAGTGGCGCGGAGGAGAGATAGCCTTCATCCGCAAGCTGGGGAAGTCGACGATTGCCCTGCTCACCTTTGTGGGGCATAAATGCCACGCTACGTGCACTATAACAGTGTGGTGACCTTGGTACGCGAATACAAGCGGGCTATTCCCGCGTGTTTCCGTTGCGGCACCATTGGCCACCGTGCGGACTTATGCCCGGATCCTCAACGCAATCGCTGCGGACACTGCGGCCAAACGGTCGCAGTCCTCGAAGACAGCAACTTGGAGACCCACGAGTGCACCCCTTCCTGCATCGCCTGCGGTGGCGGCCACCTTACGGGCTCGCAAGACTGCAAGGCAAAATTCCGGTGGCTGCAACGACCGGGAAACCCAACCGGTCAACGAAAGCAACGTCAGTGTTCAGTGCCCCCGGGAGCTGACAACACTCCAAAAGTTCCCCCGCCTGACAGCAAGCTGGTGCAAGGCACATCCGGACCAGCGCCACCGGCGGGCGCGTTGCCCGGGCGTGTCTCCAAGTCCCCTCCATCAACAGGCCAAAAGTCGTCACGTGATCCAGGTGCACCCGTTTTCCAGAACGCGGATTTTCCGCATCTCGAGCGCCGTCCGCTTGGCACACCAAAGAAGACATCACAGCCAAAGGTAGGCAGCCGAGACGGGACTCCTCCGTCCCCCCGCATTCCCCTACCTTCTTCCCCACCAACCCTTCCTCCTCCTCCCCCCCTTAACTCTGAGGTTGCGGACCTCCGCCGTGATCTCGAGACTCTCCGGGCTCAAAATGCTGAACTCCTGGCCAAAATTCATGCGCTAGAAACGGTTCGGTCCTCCCCGCCTATTGGCCAGGTAGCTCCGGAACCGATGCAACAAGTGCCGGTGGACCCGACACCATCTAGCTCTGACACGCGTTTCACCGCCCTCGAAAACGCCCTTGCCGCATTAGCGACTCAGATGTCCAATTTCGGCCAAATTCAAGAAAACATGTTCAGGTCAATCACGGCCACGGTTACGGCCACCGTGACGGCCAATATTAAGACGTGGCTGGAGTCAAACCCCAGGCTTCTACGCCGAATTGGGCCTCTCAAAGACGCAAACCGCCCATCAATATTCAACCGCCCCATCGATCTAACCGAACTCAAGGAAGAGCCGGAACAGATCCAGCCGCAGGTGACGGAACCTGTGCCGGCTCTCCAAGGCAGTGTCCCTTCAAATCAACATGGCTGCGTCCCCTCCCAACCAACACCCTAAAGGGCGCCGCCCCCCGCAAAGACAGCAAGTTTTTTTCCCTTGTGCAATCGAATTGTCGGGGTTTCAAAAACAGGACCAAACGCGCCCACTTAAGGGCGTACATTGACAACCTCGAACACCCCGCCGCAGTCCTTGCGTTGCAAGAAACCGGAGATGCGGTTAAGCTCACGGGCTATAACACTTTTCAACGAGACCCGTTCACCTGTATCCTAGTCCACAAGGGTTACACAGCGCAGGAGGTTGATCTCGACCTAAATCTGAAATATTCGTACGTGATGGTCTCTGTCCTCCCCTTGCGGCGAACAGATAGCCCCACACACATACTTAATACTACTGCCCCCCGAAACTCAAAAACATCACTTTTTCTATCATCTTTAGCGCAGCACTAAGGATCGCGGGTCGCGACCCCCTCATGATAGTGGGCGATTTTAACGCGCCCTGTCTCATGTGGGGTTATTACAAGGAAGCGACGCGTGGTCGTAAGTTGGCGGAACTTATATCTACCCTGGGCATCACTCTTCTAACCGACCCGGTCCACCCAACACGTGTAGGGAACTCCGTCACTCGGGACACCATCCCCGACCTTACCCTCGTGAAACACATCCAACACGCAGAGTGGATCAACACCGAGGACACCCTCGGTAGCGACCACTGCATATTGAACACTGTCATTTACACTCGGCCCTTACGTCGCCCCCTTGCGCAAGCCAAACTTCCCGACTGGAACGCTTTCCGCCAGGCCCTCCCAGTAACTTCTCTCATGGAACAGGACTACTCCACTTGGGCACACGGACTCATGCAAACACTCCGTTCACAAGAAAAGCATATCCAGCTTACGGAGCGTGCACCTGACGTGGATAACCACCTAAGGCACCTCTGGGAAGCTCGCCGCAGCCTCACTAAGCGATGGCGGCGGCAGAAACACAACCGTAAACTCCGCGCTCGCATCTCTGACCTCACCCAGCAAGCTGCCGAGTATGCTGCCCAGCTCGCAGACACTCACTGGGTAGATCGATGCAACAGCTCAGCAAGGCAGATGTCCAGCCGCAACACTTGGCGGCTCTTCAGGAGTCTCAGAGACCCCACACAAACACGCTCGGAGACCCAGAAACACATCAATCGCGCGATACACAACTTTCAAGGAAATACGAAGCAGCTAGCGAACACCTTGCGCTCACAACACCTCAATCAGGATCAAGACCCGCGCGGGCAGGATTATTTGTATGCAGGCTGCGATAATCCGGAACTGGATCAACTTTTCCAGCTTCACGACCTTCGCGCGGCTCTTGCCAAAATGCGCAGGGGGACGGCGCCCGGGAGGGATAAGGTCACAGTCAAGTTATTGGCGAACCTTCCTGATCGGGCATACGAAACCCTACTCGAATATATTAACGCCATTTGGACCGGGGAAACTTCGTTGCCACCGGATTGGAAGACATCATTGGTAACCTTTATCCCAAAGGCGGGGAAACCGGTAAACACAGACAACCTCCGGCCCATCTCCCTCACTTCATGCGTAGGAAAACTGATGGAAACGATGGTTCGTGACCGCCTCTCAGAATATCTCGAGAGCAAGAGCTCCTTTGCCGACACCATGTTCGGTTTCCGACCCAGTAAGTCCGCACAAGACATCCTCTTACAGCTTCATCACGAGGTTCTCGAACCCATTGAACACCCACACAACGACAAAATAGTCCTAGCACTCGATCTCAAGGGTGCGTTTGACAATGTAAAACACGGCGTCATACTAAAGCACCTTAGCGAGACCAACTGTGGTCCTCGTACATTCAATTACATCAAAGATTTCTTAACAGACCGCTTGGCCTATATACGTATACAAGAGACCGAGTACGGCCCGTTTGAGATGGGAACGCGGGGCACACCACAAGGCGCTGTGTTGTCTCCGCTTCTCTTTAACATTGCTATGATGTACCTCCCGGCACAGCTGGCGGCTCTCGGCGGTGTTCAGCATGGGCTGTACGCCGATGACATCACCATCTGGGCCACTACGGGAAACATAGGAGAGATGGAGGAATGCCTGCAAGCAGCGGCGAGCATAGTTGAGCACTATGCCACGTACTGCGGCCTCCAGTGCTCCCCGTCCAAGTCTGAATTTGTGCATATTCGATCTTCTCCGAAATGCAAAATCTCCGTTCAGCTTTCTCTCGCAAGCGGCCCCATCTGTGAAGCGAAGGAGCTACGAATACTCGGTCTCTTCATTAATCAACATCGTAAGGCAGACACAACTCCTGCCAAACTCCGCAAAGTCGGCGACCAGGTGGGCCGAATGGTTCGCCGCGTTTCCAACAAGCGAGGAGGGTTGCGAAGTAAGGATGCGATGCGGCTCGCACATGCCTTCGTAACTAGTCGAGTATTGTACTCGACTCCTTACCTCCGCTTACGGAAACATGACGAAGATCACTTGGAGATTGTACTCCGCAAAATTTTCAAGAGAGCCCTCGACCTCCCGATATCCACTTCCAACGCGCGACTCCTCGCGTTGGGGGAGGTGAACACCTATCGAGAACACCGCGAGGCGCATCTCGTTAACCAATACACGCGTCTGGCCCAGACCGCGTCCGGTCGCCGCCTCTTGGACCGGTTACATATCAGACATGATCACCATACCATGGAACGGGTTCGAGTGCCAGAACTGTGGAGAAGCGCCCTCTACGTTCGACCCTTTCCGACTAAGATGAACAAGGAGGACCATAATGGCCGGAGCCAGGCGCGGGCGAATGCCCTGCACCGCCACTATGGCTCAAAAAAACACGTCTTTTACGTCGACATTGCAGGACCCTACCGCTCCAGGGGGGAATGGTACACGGCTGCAGTCATACACGAGGGAAAACAGGTGGACGGCCTCTCGTTCAGAGCAACGAACTCAACGCATGCGGAGGAGGTGGCGATCGCCCTCGCAGCCTCCCATCCCGACTCTAAATTCATCCTCACAGACTCTCGCGGAGCCTGTCGTAACTTTGAGTTCGGTTGGATCACTCCACTCGCTCAAGAAATCTTACACCGCAGTACTCGCGACGGCGATCCAACTCATCGCTCAATCATATGGGTCCCCGGCCACCAAGACATGCCAGGTAACGTAGCCGCCCATGAGGCAGCCCGCGCACTCACTCACCGGGCACCAGGCGTCCCTTGGGAGGAGCTTAACCCAGATCACAGCCCTCTCCTTTCTTTTAAAGAAATTACTGAGCACTATCGTGCCGAACACCGGCGATACCCAGTTCCTATGAATGGACTGGGTAAAGCTGGCGAACGAATTCTCCTCAGGCTCTTTACAAACACCCTGCTGTGCCCGGCGGTTCTCAAGCACTTTAATCCTTCTTTTGACGGCCGCTGCTCATTCTGTGGGGAGGTGGCCGACACCTTCCACATGGTTTGGGCATGCAGAAAAAATCCTTCTCTCCCCCAATCACCCCTTCCCCTACGCGAGAGGACTGGGAGGCGGCCCTGCTCAGCTGCCAGGAACTATCGGCCCAACAGGCCCTGGTTCGGCGGACTTGTGTAGCGGTCTCGACCAACGGGATCCCGGAATGAGGGACTCCGCCTAGTATTGTAAGGGGGAGACCCATTAGGGGCCTCTCCCCGAGCACCTCTCTAAATTACTAAATAAATGCTCTTCACCACCACCACCACCAGCTTTTCTTGTAATGGAATTAGTAATGCTCTCGCATTAAAAGCGCCTCTTCCGCTCCTAAGAAATCGATTTTAAAAAAGCGCCTAGTCTCCAACGGACGGCACTGCTCTCACGACAACTTGATCTGAGAGTGAGGCTTTCCTTTATAATTCAGATTTCTACCAGGCAGATATTTCACGAAATTTTCTCGTTCCAGTGCTTTCAAGGTAAGGCACAAAGCCGAACAGCGCAAGCTACACAGGGACAAGAAATGAGACGAGACACACACAGCGGTGTCTTACAACTGAAGGTTTATTTTTTCAGGCACTTCGGTAAAGTAATAGAGCAGCATCAAGAAAATAAGAAGAGCAACCGAGTCTGATAAACAGTCATTGAGACCAGAAATCACCCAGGAGAACTCAGATCCTACAGCTACCGATAATGACCGAAATTCTTTATCGATAAGGGCTAAGCACGGGATGGTGACAGAACTCTTTTTAAGATGAGCGATTTTTACGGCTTCAATGATTTCTCGCGTAGTGTTTTCATCGCACCTGCGCAACACGCTCGTGTTGCCCCGCTCATGGGTGCATTTACAATCTCGGCAGTGAATGCCCGTATGGCCTGAGATTCGTTGCGTCACATTGTATTTGTGCTCGGACAATCTCTTATTTAGGCACCTTCAGCTAGTTTGGCCTACGTATGCATGGCCGCAAGTCAAGTGAGTAGAATACAGGACGCCCTGAGCACAGGAAACGAACCGGTCGCGATGATTCATGGTGCATCCTGAGTGCTTACGAGCCATTTGATTAACGCGCTTACAGAGGCTTGACAAACGATCCGGAGCTGAAAATAAAACATCTATTCCTACTCTTTTTCGTATCTTTCTTAAGTTGTGTGAAATGTTGTGTGCGTAGGGAACGACTGCTATTTTATCCTTATCTCATATTCTTGTTTCTTCTTTGGCTCTCAAAACGGCTTCAGACACTGAAGAGGGTCAGCGGATAACCTGCCTGGAGTAATCGGCGCTTCTGGGCTAAAAAGCTATCTCTCAGTTTATGGTTGCAGGGTTTTTTTGAATGCATTGTTAACGCATGAATTGTTGATGCTGCGCTTGACTAGCTTCGAGTGCGCTCAATCAAAAGAGGGAAGAGGTTTGTTGGCCCGAGGCACAGAGGCCCAGCAGGCGTGATTGGGGTTAAAATATATTCCTAATTCTATAAACCGTGTGCAGCCATTTGTTGGTAGTTCTTGAGCGACCATCAATTGGTTCAGAATGCTTGAAAATTTACTAAGAACTTTGGAAGCTTCGGAAGGGAGGACGTCCTGCTAGCATTGTAATATCACAATGTAATCATCCACGAATCTAAAGATTTTTTTCACATTGCTGGCCTGAAGGGACCTTTGTAGCGCTCTTTCTTGCATTGCTAAGTAAAGATCACTCAACATAGGTGCAATGGATGAACCGATACAAATGTCATTCTCTTGAATCGAAAGCGAACCCTTCCATTATGCGCATGTCGATCTTAAGTACTCCACAGTAGCTCAAGGAAGCCGGCAGTTGAGATGCAACTCTAATTCTGAAATATTACAGCTCCATGCTGGTCTATGCAGTTCTTGATGCAATTGAACAAGTCGTCATGAGAGATGGCATAATATAAGTCTTTTATGTCGATAGAAAATGGTGTGACTTTTTTTTTAGAGTTATCTTTTAGAAAATCAACCACAGGTCCTACATTTTTGACAAAAAATGGATCGTTGACCGACAGTAGCTGAATTTCTTTTTGTTAAAATGATGCAACTGACTTTTGCAACATAAATCCTGCAACCACAAACTGTATGATAGCAATTTCGCCCAGACGTGCGGATTACTGCAGGCTGCTTACCCGCCGACCAAGTTATCCTCAGTGGCTGAGGCCTTGTTGAGAGCCAAATAAGGAAAAAGAATAAGATATTAAGATAAGAACGCAGTCATTCCCTGCGCACACAGGGTTTCACACAACTTAGGAAAGATAAGAAAAAGAGTAGGAATAGATGTTTTGTTTTCAGCTCCGGATCGCTTGCCAAGCCTGTGCAAGCGCGTTAATCAAACGGGTCATTAAGTTCTCCTCCGGCTCAACCTGTTGTCCTCCTGTTTCAAAATCGGCCCTTCAGAAGCTAGAGCGTAAGCTCCCTACTGACACCTTGTCCATAAGCTCTCTACGCTTGTTAGAGAATCTGCACAACAGAGGCTTTACTCTATATTTCCGAAGGTTGCCCTCTCACATAGCAGTCAGAGGCAGTGAGATGGCAGACAGTCTCGCCCATAAAGCACTGTCATGAAATTCATCAAACAAGTCCGTCCAGCTGCAAAACGTTTCTTCATAAAAAGGGTGCTCGATTATTTCAGTACCCTGTGGAGTGCGCCCCACAAACCATGTGTGACCAAGGGTCTGAGAAGATGCCCGGACAGTCTACTACATCTAATTCGAACGAGCAATGCTCGTACTCCTGCCTGGATGCATAAGATGGGCATGGCATCGTCTCCGCTATGTTCTATATGTGTTATGTGCGGGTATATAGAACATTATATTACGTACTGCCCAGAGTGCAGCGCGGAAAGATATGGGATGCTAGCTTCCTTCAAGAGGACAGAAGCCCTTCACAGTACAGTTTAGGATATCCTCTACCCGAGTGGAAACCAGACATGGAGAAGAGAGGCTCCACGCCTTCTTTTAACATCCCTGCATTACACTGATCTTGACTCTAAATGGTGACAGCAGGGACGGTCTATGGTCTTCTGTGATTTAATGTGTGCGTAGATGGTGCCTTCTGGGGTAGTCTATGTTATTCTGTGAGTCAGTGTGTGCATGGATGGTGGCTCTGCAATGGACTATGTTCTACAGTGACTGAATATATATATAGATGGTGACTTCTGGAGTGGATCATGTTGTGCTGTGAGTGAATGTGCGCATAAATGGTGACTGCGGGAGTGGCCTATGTTCTATTATAAGCGACTGTGTGCATAGCGGGGCAGATCTGACCGGTTTAGAACATTATTAACATATAAGTGACGCTACGGTGGAGCAATTGCAGGCGGAATAATCAAGGCTAATTCCACGTGTAGCATGCAACAACTCAACTAAACTCAACTAAGCACTGAGGATGCACCATAAATCATCGCGACCGGTTCGTTTTCTGTGTTCAGGGCGTCGTGTATTCTATCCCCTTGTCTTGCTGCCACGCATACCGAGGCGAAAAAGGCAGATGCCTTAAAAAGAGTTAGAGCATAAATACAACGTGACGCAACAAATTTCAGGCAATCTGGGCGTTCACTGCCAAGAGAGTTGCATCAGCACCCCCTCCATAGCCCTTATAAAGAATTGCGCTTCTTATAGGTATCTGGATGACCCGAGTTCTCCTGTGTTAATTCTGTTGGCGATGGCTGTTTTTCAGACTCGCTTGCTCTTCTTATTTCATTGATACTGCTCTATATATTTACCGAAGGGTCTGAAAATATTAACCTTCAGGTTAGGTCAGCACTGTGTGTGCCTCGCCTAGTTTCTTGTCCTTGAGTAGCTTGCGCTGTTCTGCCTTGTTATGAACCAACTAGCCCGCGATGTGTCATTCAAGCTGATAAGGCATCGTAAAGTGCGCAAAAACATGAACTAAAAGCTGACAATGCAGTCGGTGGAAAAAGCAGAGAGATAAACAGCTGCCGTAGTGGAGGGCTTCCGAATATTTTGGATCACGATGATATTTTTAACGTACACTGACACCGCACAGCGTACGGATTCTTTTCACTTTCGACTCCAAGTAAACACTGCCTCCAAAGCCAAGATTAAGCCAGCATCATCGGGCCCACCAACCGAGCGCCCTAATCAGAGAGCAATTTTGGATGGCGGAAGGGATTCCAGTATCCCTTCAAGTGTGGCAAGAAAAGGATTTTGACGCTCTCACAAACGAGTCAGCGCAATGACCAATGGCTGTTCCAAGTAATTTCCATCAAAATGCTGCGCAAATAGATGTCATCTTGGTGCTGGCGGAGGGATGCATGTTTGCTTCGTACCGCTTAACCAATCCTATTAAGCCTAGCCATATCAGGCACGAATAACGAATTGGGTTTAACATGCTTTTTTAAACTACAGATATCCACCTCCCTAACCCTGAAGGCGCTCATCTACTGAGGCGGAGTACCCGGGTTCCAACCGTACCGCGACGGCCGCATTTTGATGCACTTGCGGCCTGTGTGCTGTGCGATGTCAGTGCACGTTAAAGATCCCCATGTGGTCGTAATTATTCCGAAGCCCTCCACTTCGGCAACACTTCCTTCCTTTCTTCTTTCACTCCACACTTACCCTCCCCTTCCGGCGCGGTTCAGGTGTCCATCGAAATATGTGAGACAGTTACTGCGTCATTTCCTTTCCTCGAAGCCAACTAATTAGCCCCTGTTCATGGATTCCTCATCGTAGTCGTCCGTGTCGGCGTTGCCATACCCCACCACCTAACAACCATGTCTGATAGTAGAAGAGCGAAACGCCACCTGCCACGAAGACAGCGGAAGAACGGACAACCCGAAGGTGGCTGCCACGGGAAGATCCCGGAGGGTGGCTAGCTGCGCAAGACGCCACCCTCCAGCTGTGGCAGGTGGCGTGTGAAGAGCTGCGTTCAAATTTCGCATTACCGACTATCATAGTCGCCCGTCAATTTTTGTGGTTTTATTTATTTACCGTTAACGGGGTATCACTTGTAGGCTTTCTATTGGCCCCCCGCATCAGCTGGTGTGATGAAGCGCGTGCATGGTGTAATGAAGCGAGTCTTATGTTGAATTCCAATGGCAGATCGGGATCAAGTTTTCCTGCTCGGTTTGGATCAGTCGTATTCCAATGGTAAAATGGGAGCGCGAGTTGTATGTTCCAATGGCAGATCGGGATCATGCGTAAATCCCGGATCGCTCCATGGAGCAGGGATACTTGATCCGCCGAAATCGGCGGATTTCACCGGAACCTCGGGTGACGTTTTCTTTTCCGCCGCGTCTGCTTCCTGTCGCGACAGGCAGCGGCCGCTTCGTTCCTGTCGTCGCTACGTGGTGAGCCGGGCGAGCCCAACGTTACTAGGGCGAGCCGGGATAGCCGGGCACTTTCCAGTCAACAGTGGACGGCAATGATCTTGCTTCGCGCCGTACGGCACTAATTTTGCTTCATGGAAGTGACAGTTCCGACTCGGGCACTGATAGCTCACAGTCCAGCAGTGAAGATTCGTCTGAAACGGACAGCGAGTGTGAAGCTGCCGGCCTGTATGCCTGCCGCCGGCGTCAGAAAAATGCGCTAATGTTCTTTGTTCGCGTTCATACCAAGCCCTGGAGTAGAGGAATGTCAAAAATGAATCATTTTTGAGGATTGTTGGCCAATACCGAGTTGCTGGTAGAAGTGATAACTGCGATACTAGCAAATTTCTTCCTGATGCCCAGTGCGGCTGGCCTGTTGTCTGCTGGCTCCGCTGTTGAAGGCGACGTAGAAATCGATCATGTCTATGATTTATTATGAGACGAGGAACACTGTAAAACGGTGACGCGAGTAGCACCTTTAATACAGCGCTGGCCAGTTCCGAAGCGCCCTGAGCTGCGGCATCGATGTGAAACAGTTAGGCTTAGCGACGACTACGGCAGCCAGGCAGCAGCGCAGTTCGTCGCTCGGCGTGTCCGCGGGCGGCGTCGTTGCCGAAAGCTCGAGTGTCTCGTTGATTAGTTCAGCGGCTTGCTACTCGCAGTCGCAAGGCTGTAAAATCGAGCAGCCAGTGACTTGCCTGTGCGTCGTCTGCCACTTCTTTCCTGAACGGTATAGGACAGGCTCACCGGCGCTCCGAAGACCGCGGCCGCATACTCGTGTGTTCTCGGTAAGAGTGGATCATTCTGTACATACGCATTGGTTTTGTTTTAAGCATGAAACGCTTTTAGCTCCCGTTGTCGGCAGTGTGGTGACGTCGCGCCGAGACTCAGAGCCAACATCCGGGCACTGAATTCCACTCATCCGGGCACTGAAACGAGAGCATCCGCGCACCGTACCAGATTTAACGAGACTCTCTAAGAGAGAGGGCCGCGCTTCCGCGCCGTCCCCAAGGATGGCGCTGCGGTCCAACACTCACGCATGTAAAAGACCGGCCGCTGGGCCTTCAGCTCATGAAGGTTCCCCCTTTGGCAGGGGGACGCTGAGGGCGCGCGTAGGGAGAAGACGTGCGCACATCGGCTCCGCTTCTGATCGCTCCTTATTGCGGTCTGTCAACTCGGACCCCACGAATCTTGGCACCATCGTCTCCGCGAAGATCAGCGGCACAAGTGGGCACCACTTTCGTCAAGGTGGGCCCATTTCTGACAAATTCTGAGATTTTGAAGATTTCGCCCACCGCCGCGGCGCTAAGCCTAACGGCGGCGGGGCGTCCGCCGGCGTTCGCCAGCCCCGGCTGGGGATTCCCCGGCGATGGCGGCTCCCAATACGGTTACCGGCTATGATCCGGTGTCCATGCAAGTCGTACGCATGGAGACCGCTCAACCCGAGGACCTTCCAACATCGGAAGATGACTATTTGGCAGATATGGTCAAAATCTGGAGACGCCGGCAGAAGACGAACGCTCCCAAAGCAAATGGAGCCGCCGCCCAGCACCAGGCGGCAGTTCGGTCCCCGAACGCTTCGCCAGGGAGTGTCGGTGGCGCGGCCTTGAAGGCCGCAACATGCAAACCCCGGTGGCGGCCGCAGCAGACGCCACGCATTGGACGCGACGAACTCATCGTGGTGCTCAAGCCACGCAAGACGCTGGATCTGAAGGCCACCTTCGCTCCAGGTGAAGCCGGAGTTGCCGTGCGCAGCATCATACGGGACTGTGGAGAGGTGCAACTCTCTGTGTGGCCCGTATGGGACCAAAATGTGCTAGTGTGTGGGCTGAACTCTGTGCCAGCCGCTGAGAAGCTCCTCGGCGATGTCACGCTGACGGTCGGCGACCGCCAGCTTCTGTTTCGCGGGCATGCCAAGGCTTCTGGCGAGGTCTGCAAGGGAGTGATCAACGTTCACCCCGGCGAAACGTCGGCCTCCCTCAAGCAGAAGCTGGAGTGGAGACACGGAGAAATCCTATCTGTGCGCAAGCTGGGCGGCACCGCCATTGCAGTGGTCACCTTTCAAGGGAAGAAGGTACCCCGCCAAATCTTCTACAGCGACCAGGGCATCCCCGTGAGGCTGTACAAAAAGACGATCCCCGCCTGTCATCTATGCGGCACGGTGGGGCACCGGGCTGACATCTGCCCGCGGCCGCAGTCGGGACGCTGCGGCCTCTGCGGCTCTCAGGTGGCCACCACACCCGACGGCATAGCACAACATGAGTGCACCCCCCGATGTCTGCTGTGTGCGGGTGCCCACTTCACCGGTGCTGCCGGCTGCGTCGGCAAGTACCGGAAACCGATCAAGCCAGGACCATCACAAAGTCAAAGCAAGCGGAAGACGACTCAGAAGCAAGCTCCGCCCACCAATGCCAAGGACAGCAAGTCCACTTCTGCGCCGGGCAAGTCCGGGCATGTCAAGACAGCTGTGAAGTCCGGGACCCAGGCGAGGTCGCCGAACATCAGCGCTGGGGATTTCCCGCCTCTAGCGACCGCCCAAAACAAGGTGAGCGATTGGGCTAGGGCTGCCTCCGGGTCTCTCTCCCCCTCTCTCTCTCCAACAGAAGCCGCCCTACAGAGGCAAAATGTTGAACTTAGGCGCCAAACAGAATTCTTAGCGCGGAAAATTCAGGAGCTGGAGGCTAAGTTAGAGGGACGTAAAGAACCTCAAGCTGGTCCTTCCGAGCCTATAGAACTAGCCGAGCCGGAGGACCGAGATGAGAGTGCCTCGGTCGCATCTGGGCTGACAAGCGTGTCGCAGCAGTCGGCCAGCACAGTGGTTGGTAGGCTGCCAATGGTGGAGAGCCGCCTGTACAACCTGGAGAGCGAAATTGATGCTCTGCCAGGTAAAATCATGGAAGCGGTCCGGGGCTCCATTCAGCAACTTCTTCAGGCCGAATTGGCAAATATCATGCCTGCTATAGCGGCACAGGTTACTGAGACAGCTCTCTCTGTCGTTCAGGACCAAATTGCAGCTCAACTCAGTCAAAGCCGCTCCCGCTCGCGGTCTCCGCGACCAGACCTTCGCAGGCGGAAGGTGGTCCTTCGCCAGGCCACAGGCTCACTAGAAAACATTCCGGCCGCTCTCTCTCCGGACGTGCTGGTGCCTCTGCCTGAGGCCCCATCACCTTCGGGGGTGGAACCTGGCCCCCAAAATTAAATAATCACGTTCACGATGGCTAGCCGACCCCAGCGGAAAGCCAACAACAATTCGGAGCAATTCGAGATCATACAGTGGAACTGCAGGGGTCTACGGAGCTGGAAGAAACGGTCACACCTCCAGCTCTACCTGCAGTCTCTCGGTACCGAACCGGCGCTCCTAGCTCTTCAGGAACCCGGCGCAGATGCTAAATTCACAGGGTATAGCTCGTTTCAAGGCGGTCCTACAACGTGCATCCTGGTGAACAAAGCGTACACCGCAGTCCCAGTAGACCTCGAACTGGAGACTGAACAGGAATATAGTATGGTCAAGGTCCTGCCGCTCAAGCGCCGCGACCCATCAATACATGTCCTTAACATTTACTGCCCCCCGCATAAGCCGCGCGTGACCTTCAATGAAATCTTCTACCGCGCGCTCAAATCGGCTGACAAGGAACCTCTAGTGATCGTTGGGGACTTCAATGCTCCAAGCCTACATTGGGGCTACCACTTTGAGAAGGCCAGAGGACGCAAGCTGGCGGAGCTCATCTCCACACTTCGTCTTACACTCCTCACGGATCCGTGTTGTCCCACACGTGTGGGCAACTCGGTTACGCGAGACACATGCCCTGACCTGACTCTCGTTACGAACACCAGAGACGCTACCTGGGAGAACCTGGGAGAGACTCTTGGTAGCGATCACTGCCTTCTCCGGGTTACTCTTCTGGCGAAGGCGGCTCGCAAAAAGTGGGGCCACACTAAATTGACCGATTGGCATAAGTTTCGAACAAAAGAGATACCTCCCGTGCTCTTTTCCGGCGGATATGCGGAGTGGGCAAAGCAATTAGACACAATACAAAGACAACATGTCACGACACTTCAGACCACTGAAGAGATCCCTGCAGTGGACAATCACCTCCTGCACTTGTGGGAGGCTCGCCGGAGTCTTACCAAACGGTGGAAGAAGCAAAAGCTGAATCGCAAACTTAAGGCTCGCATTGTCGACCTCACGGAGCAGGCTGCGGCGTATGCTGCCCAGCTCACCGATTCAAACTGGATAGAGAAGTGTAATTCGGCAGCGCGTCAGATGAGCTCGAGAGGAACATGGCGCTTCTTTCGCAGTCTCATCGACCCCGCTCAAACGAGAGGGGAGACGCAAAGACAGCTCCGGCGGGCTTTGCACGGGTACCAAGGTACGACGGCTCAACTCGCGGACACCCTGTGCGACAGATATCTCTGCCGTATAGAGGACCCAGTTGGGCCCGAGTACGAGTACGCGGGAAAGCCGAATCCCGACATTGATGCCCCTTTTGAGTTACACGACCTTAAGGCGGCTTTAGCTAAAATGCGGCGAGGTACGGCTCCGGGTCGGGATCGCATAACAGTCAATCTGTTGGCCAACCTCCCAGATTCGGCCTACCTCCACCTGCTAGGGTACATTAACCAGATTTGGGACGGGCGTCCACTCCCTCCCGAATGGAAGACCTCCTTGGTCACTTTCATCCCTAAGCCAGGCAAGCCAGTGAATACCGACAACCTGAGGCCCATCTCACTAACCTCTTGTGTGGGCAAGCTTATGGAGACGATGGTTAGGGATCGCCTCTCTCCACACATAGAGACCAAGGGCCTCTTTGCAGACACTATGTTCGGGTTCCGACCGCATATGT